>NC_088360.1:34207719-34222719 GCF_034508935.2 Berghia stephanieae
AGACAAGGGAGCAGATACTAAATGGGGTCTTTATATAATATTCTCTCACATGAGAATAGCGGGTTATTATGTACATGAGGTAAATTATTACAAGTTGGGTTATTAGGCGGTGATCATTGAATTTCTATTATGATAGAAATGTAAAATGAAGGAAGTATGTCTTATTTCCTTTTCCTATATTCAAGTGCACAGTATCCATTAAAATATAAATAAGTATTCCCCTCAATTCAGTTATTTCTCAAAAAACGTGACATGATATTAAAAACCACAAGGCATAACACATTTTTAAAAATTCATGAATGTATATAACTGACCCATATGAAATAAAGCAATAAATTTCTCCAAGTTATTTATTCATTACTGTTTTCTTGTTACTGTAGAAAACATTATATTTTAAAGATCTGTGATAATAAATTTGAAAATGATTTTTAGCATAATAAATGTATTTCTTTCTTTTCGCTCATAGCGATATCATCTAAAGTCAAAACAGAAATGTTCAAAGAGAAAGATGACCTAACAGGAAACATTCCAAGTCAAAAGTCATTTATTTCCTATGTCTCAATCCGTCCTTTTTTCATATATTTAATTTTAATCATTTGAAGGTTTTATTTAGGCTCTATATTTATTGTAAATGTCCCTTTAGTTGTAAAGATTTTTGTTGCTGATTTTCTTTTCAGCATTATTCTAAATTATCAAAATTATTTTTTGTATCTACTTGAGGGACTTTGAATAGTTGACATGTTGTGATATATTTTATGTTGAAATAGTGGTATTGAGTTCACGTATATAATTTCTGAGCAGGAAAAGTGTATGTGTGCACGTGTGTGTATATATGTGTGTGTGTGAATGAGACATATAGACATGTTATGTAAAGATAGATAAATAGACAGAAAGAGAAAGAGAGAGAAATAGATAGATAGATAAATAGATAGATAGATAGAGAGAGAGAGAGAGAGAGAGAGAGAGGATAGATAGAGAGAGAGAGAGGGGGGATAGATAGAGAGAGGGAGAGAGAAAGAGAGAGAGAGAGAGAGAGAGAGAGAGAGAGAGAGAGAGAGAAGAGAGAGATATTTCATTGTGGAGTGTGCGTTCTATAAAGATAAAATAATCATGAAACATGAATAACTATTGTAGAGAGAGAGAGAGAGAGATTTCATTGTGGAGTGTGCGTTCTATAAAGATAAAACAATCATGAAACATGAATAATTATTGTTACCATTTATTTCACTATTTTATTGTCAATACTTAAGTTAAAATTAATGGTTGGGTAAATATTTTGTAAATAGTTTTTATTGCCATTATATAAAGTCATCTTAATTTTCGAACTCTCAAAGATGAATAATGATAAACAAAAAAGGAATATAACAGCTTCAAAAAAGAACAAGATACCAAACACGGAACGTTTCGGGCTAAAAAACCCTTCTTCAGCCAACAAAAAAAACCCAATAAAAACATAAATACATTACTAAATTCCAGATCGACAGAGAAATTTGGTAGGTCCACTCTGTAGATCAAAAAACTTGGAATGTCTTAACATGTCGTTTGATATTTAGTTCTTTTTTGAAGCTGTTATATTCATTTTTGTTTATTACTTTTCACAGTCCACAGCTTCTAGCAACATAGTATCACAAAGATGAACAATGTTTAATTTTATTTCAATTTAGTACCTATGTCAATGCTGTGGTCTAATTTACATTTTTTTTTCTTTCAACAGAGATTGTTTCTAATTGAGGAAAATTACAATTACATTATTTTTCTTATCCATCGTTAAATTATTTCCTTATTTTGCTCTTATATATTCACGTCAAAGTGTGTACTTTTTGTTTTAAATAGAAAGCAAAAACCATTCAATACAGCTCTTATTGATGATTCACAAGTTATACTGTTCAATAAAAAAAAGAGGAAAAGGATGACTTTTTTGTGATTTAAATGTTTTGTTTTAGGTTATAGAATCCTAGTAGAGAGCTCATTATGATTTTGATCAACGTTTTAAGGTATGATGCTGCATGCATTATAGTGTTAAGGCTTTAAAGAATGTCACTTGATTTTAATAGGTTATATTATTTTAATTGGATGTTTTCCACCCAAATCGCAGTCTCATTTCTCAATGATGGCTTTTAGAAGAATAAATACTGCTTTGTACAAATTATTGATGTTGATATTCATATTTCAAAAACATCAATGAAGTTTCGTTCTATAGACGGGAGAAGATTACTACCATGACAAATGAGGTTTCTGAATAGATCCTGTCTTGTTGTATCCGTTATCCTTTATACAGGGGACAGAGTGGCTCAGCGGGATGGTCTTTGCTTCGTACCAAAAGGTACAGAGTTTGATATATATGCTGCATTGTGTGCCTAGAGCAAGTCACCTCGCCCTAGCTCACTTTGGGGCACTGCACTGCAGTTGACGCCTGGGTTATTTCAGTCTTCCCTTGGAATAGACCCTAAAGGACAAATTTCCCTTTTGGGATGAATAAAAGGAATTTTATCTTTTTTTTATGTGACCCACTGCCTCAAACTAGTATTATGTTGATACTGAAAAACGAGCCTTTAGTGAAAAAAATATGAAACTTTAGTTCATGTACATGTCATCTTGAGGTGATTGAATGTAGATACTTAAATTTAATTTTTCAAAAATTGATTTTAAAAAACAAACCAAAACCGAAAATATTGTTGTTTCAGTCATTTTAGCTTTCAATTCACTTTTTATGTCTATCTGCAATACCCCAACATGATAAAGTGCAGTCCACAAGAAGTCAATTCACTTGAAGTCCATTCTGAATGCATTCCCGTTTCCTGGGTGGGGTTCCTGATCTCCCATAGTGTGAGGGAGGCACTTGCTGTGTCTTCTATACCCCTCTATCCGTTTTCCAATTGCTTTCTGTCATTGGCTTGGAATGAGATTACTCAGTTTTGTCCTGACCCTGGCTGGAGAACTTGGCTGGGAGGGAAACAGTCGAATGTATAGTTGTAGTTTTGGGAGATGATATTTTTTTTTCATTGTAAATCACCTCTCTGTTATGTACTGTTATATTTTTTAATTTTTAACATATGCTTTGTAAACATTTGAGTGTATTCCTCTTAGTAGGGACCTGTGCTGGTGTCTGGGTGAGACTTTTAGATGATCTCAAACTAAATACACTGATAGTGTGCTCTTGGAATCTACATCTGTTCCATATTTAAACCATTCCCCCTTTGTCTTACTTATTCCTCAAGTCCTTTTAATTGTACATCTAGATTGTTTTTACTATCCAATTTTCTTCTTTTTTTTTTATTGGCGCAGATATGACCTAAAACTACTACTATTACTTATAATAATAATAATTATATAATAATAATAATAATAATAATAATAATAATAATAATAATAATAATAATAATAATATAATAATAATAATAATAATAATAATACAGTCCACTTTGGATAATCGCAACTCGGTTAATTGCAACATTCGGTTAATCGCAGCATGTTCCAGGATACAGAATTAATTCTATATAAAAGTCACTGGTTAATTGCAACAAACTTCGGTTAATCGCAACAAATGTTCGACCTCAAAAGGAGGCAAATTCATGGAATCAATCAAGCAAAATCTCATGATTAGATTTCATAATGTGAAATCATGACACGTTGAGGAGTCGAGAGTGGGCAGGATTTAGTGTTACCTCACTATTAGAGACAAAAGAGGGCAGGGCTTTGCAGTATGGGTTTTCACGGTCATTAGACATGAGGCGAGTGAGCTGGGCGTGATTTAGACAACAGGTAGACCATGACAGTTGTGAGGAGAGACTGAGCAATGATTTCCTTTGTTTTGTGATTGAAAACTCTGCATTGTGACCAACGGGTTTGGTGAGAGCTTGTTGTCTCTCATCACGGCTAATCTCTTGGACTCTTACAAATGTTGAGAACAAAATGTGAAAGTGAATCCAATCTTAAGATGTTGGTTTGCCTCAAAGCTGCTTTTGCTTGTCAAAATCTATAAAGGGATGTCATACATTTTTTATTCCAATCAAATTGCTCAGTATGTGGTGGACTCAGAACAATGTTTACAACAACTGGTTTGAGTTTACCATATTTGTGTAAAATGTTGCGATAGTGGACAGGAACCTCATCTTCAGATAATTGCAACTTCGGTTAATCGCAACATTTTCGCTGATCCCAAGGTGTTGCGATTAGCCGGAGTGGACTGTGATAAGATTAAAGGAATAAACTTTTTTATTGTTGACGAATTTGGAAATATTATGTATTTTATGAGCAATCTTCCCAATACATAAACGACACAATCTATTGCATACAAAGACATTTTTGACACCCCAAACAGTTTCCCTTAAAATGGGATAAAGTCAAAATCAACAATTCTTTACACACATTCCCAAGTTGTAGAATTAAACAGACTGCAATGTACCAGATTTAGGTAGTTGATCGTATATAATTATTTCTCTCTTTCCACGTGACTTTCTCTTGATGGGAACCTTTGTTGAAGTGAAATAGTCCTATTTTTTCCTCGCAAATCAGCTTGCAGGATATTATTTCTTATACACAATAAAATCTCATTAAACCAACATGTTTGAGATCTTGGAATAAGTGGCAGTATAACAAGTTAGAGATATGAAATGATGTATTCTATGATCCATTATATCAAAGGAGACATTTTTTGTTGGCTTACAGAGAAATAGATTGACAGCCTTATACATGAAATAGTAAAACAAACAAGAAAACAAAGGAAAAAAAACAAAACAAACAAAAACAAAAACAAACTTATAAAACAAGTAAAAAAGCCCCTAAAATAAACAAACAGTACAAAATAAAAAGCAAAATGAAAAACGTTCTACCCTGGAGGCACTGTCATAAAGACAAGTATATAAGAGAAGGAATAAGATCTCACAGTGGCGAGTGTGACAATAAATCAAATCATTATTTAATGACCTCAAGGTTGTGTGACAATACAAAATCAGACGGTCAGTACCCATGGCTTTGGCGTGTATGAAAGCTAATGACAAATTCAACATCAGTTTGATTTACTCACAAACTTGAGATCCTTGGTAATTCCACTGTGTATGGTGTTCAGTAGAAACAAAAGTTCATTTTTTCTTCAATCGTTGTGTAATCAGAGCCTTCACACAGCACTCGTGAATCTTTGTTTGCGGGATAATGATTGTTTTAAAAAATTGTTTTCTGCTCACCTTCACAAAATGACAGGCTAAAAAACAAATTTTAGCCATAATTTCTGGATGGGGTCATCTGACCTCCCACGGTGAGCATAGAGGTCACTTGCTGTGTCTTTTATCCTCGCATATCTGTTTTCCGATTTGCTTTGTCTTTGTCTTGGAACGTGTTTACTTGGTTTGTCCTGACTCTGGCAGGAGTCCTTGGCTGAGAGGGAAACAGTCAAGTGTATAGTATTAGTTTTGCGAGAGAATTTTTTATCCCTTGTAAATCATCCCTGCATTATGTACTGCAATATTGTTTTATGTTTTGAATATTAAGTTTGTAAGCATTTGAGTGTATTCCTCTGGTGCGATCCTTTGCTAGTGTCTGGATGGGACTTTTAGGTGATCCCAAAAAAAAAGCAAATTGATAGTTTGCTCTTGGAATCAACATATGTTTCCTATTTGAACACTTCTCCTTTCTCTTATCTTTTATCGGGTGCTTTAATTGTAAATCCAGAGGTTTTTTTTTCTATGTTTTTGTTTTAACTATCCGATTTCTTCCTTTTTTACTGGCGATGGAATGATGTAAAATGACGCTGTAAAGCCCTAAAAATCATACAAACGTAGTCACAGTTTTACTGTTTATTGTAACTGAGTGTAGAAGGGATCTTTTAGTGGGGCAGTAGTGGTAGTTAACTTTAAATATTCTTCTATCTAATGTAGACTCATTTCCCCCAAATACATTCCGCATATGCAACAACTTACCTGTTAGCATCAAGCTTCTGAGCAACATTGAGTCGTTTAAAGGCGCTCTATTGACTATCAGGAATGTACCATAATCTTTTCTATTTCTTTTGGATATGCACATCGGCAATAAAACTCGCCTGATTGAGTCAGCCGGTTTATATGAAACAGATGAAAGAGAAGAAGAAGAAGCTATTTTTTTCTCTCATGTAAATATTCTTTCTATGTAATTGTATGTGGGTGTATATATGTATTGAAAATTATCCGAGAATCTCCTTTTCACGGAGGATCCGATACTGAGGTCTGCTAGAATTTGTGACCTCAGGCAGGGTATAGGGATAGACTTTTGTTGGGGTTTATTTCTGTGCTTTTAGTCTACATCTTGCTGTTTCTTAGCAGCCTGTGCGACATGTTTTTGCAAGCGCGTATGAACTCTTACAAACTGTCCTCTGTTGAAATCATCCCATTTTCAAGCATTGGAATTACCTAGTTGTGTTGTAGATGCACTACAGACTCTTAGGATACAATATTTGTTTTCCTGCTGGATATGCATTATTCGACTGGAATAACTCAGTTGATTTATGCTATTAAAAGAAGAAAGTCCATCAGAGCCATAAGATCTATGGAGCTTACCCACTTTTTTGTAGCTTTAAACAAAAATGTATTGTGTATTAGATGTCGTGTATTAGTTGTTGAGCCATTGTTGTAATCATGAAAAACAAGAATAAGCAGAAGCTGTTCAATTGCATCAACTCAGTAAGTGATGAAAATCAAAGTTTGAAATTCAGCATAAATTGCTCGTAATTTATTCAGTTTCTTCTGTCGAGAGAAAATATAAAAGAAACGAGAAATCTCTTTGATAGGATTTGAATTATCAGTCAACATCTCATTCTTTCTTAAACTTAATGTATATTATACATTTGCAGAAGCAATGTAAAAACATGAAAATTATGTTTTTTCCTTCAACCATTTTGTCCATATTTCATTCACACCGTAGCGCAGAAGGGAGGGGGGGGGGGGGGGAGGAGGATTTCCCTCAGGGCATTCCTGGGCTAGTGGATTCTTCCCCAGTCATTACCCTTGCTATTTCTCTATTTTATTCGCCTTCTCTTATGACGTCATATCATCCTCTGGAATGATACCATTTAATATTTAGTTTCAACTGGACCTTAACTCGAGTCTTTTGGTGATGGGAAACAGGTAAATATATCTTTTTGTGAGAACTATTTTTTCCTTGTAATCATAACTCCATTAATAATACTTAATCAAGTTTTTAATATAATATTCATTTTACAAAAAAAATTGACAAGATTTCATGACGAAGCCAGTGTCGGACTTCTAGGCGGTTTCAGACTGGACACAAGGATAGATTGCTCTCGGATTTACTTTATTTCTGTTGACCTCGTCCCCTTTGCCTTCTTTTTTTTTTTTTTGTTTAGTTACAAAAAAGTGTCGTGCCATTGTAAAACTCCTTAAAAACATACATCATTCACACAGTCATTTAAAATTACATTGAAAAAAAAAATAGAAAGTTATTTAAATGCTTTGAATCTGCATTTGCTCTGTAAATTTATTCCTATTAAAGATATAACTATTACTTCCTTATAAACTTTTTTTTATCTTTGACATTAAAACCAAACAATACTTGATATGTCAAAAATATCATGTACAAAGCAAGAACCATTCAGTGTATTACATTGTAATAAAAAACATAATTCAATTTTCAAGGAAATTACAATAATGAATAGTAAACAAGCAAACATAACCATTTAACTTTCAAACATTACCAGTTCAACAAAGTCGGCAAAAACTTTCAAAGATTATCACAGATTAACTTGCATGCAAAACAATAACAAATATGCTTCACAACAAAAATAACCAGAGAGAGTGCATGATGTTGACTTTTATTATATTAATGAGTCTTAAGATGTCCTCAAAATTGAATTTCTTGAAAGAGAAATGGATGGACAATGTGATGAAAAGTCCTAGACCTCGCCTTGGAAAGCATTGAGTTATTTTATTTTTCTCTGATATTAATGACCCTAGGCCTGATAATAATAATAATAATAATAATAATAATAATAATAATAATAATAATAATAATAATAATAATAATAATAATAATAATAATAACAATAATGATAAAATATATGGCACACAATCACGACTAGGTCACGATTTGTGCGCTTAGACTTAGAGATAAGCATGCCGTCCTGCACAAGCAAACACACTTACCAAATTGTAATTATCCTGAGATTCTATGAGTTATTCTATGAATCATAAATGTATCTGTCGTGATAAGTGTAGTCTTTTAGACTCTATATTATTATCTATTGCCAGTCATCTGACCTAAGGACTTATCGAAGACATGTTGTGAACTTTCGCAGACACTTATCTGTGACAAATCCTCCAAATTAGGAGGTTTGACAAAATCATAATTGAAACTATATGACGTAAAATAAACCAGAAATCAATCTGATGTAACCGAGACCTGCAGACTAGACTCCTGTTAAAAAACAGAGGATTTTAAGCAAGAAAGTAAAAAAAAAGGTCAGCCTGCAACACAGCTCATATACATATTTTGCAAGAAAGATCAATGAAGCTTGAAAATAAAAGTAACGACAGATGATCTCTGAAAATATATAAGATTCTACAAGCCAGTCAACTGTTCGGAGTTAGACGAGAATAGAAGAACTATGCAACTGCCAAAACTAAACAAAAACCAAAGAAAATGATAATAATTGAATTAGGAAATTATTTATAATAATACTGGGAAATTGAACTGCATTAACCTTCTTTTTGTAAGTGATAATTAATTTGTATTCATTTGTAAAAATTATTGTTTTTGATTTCCTTGACTCAAAATTATATATCCGGCAATTTAATAATAGATCCCTTAAGTTGTTTGACTGGCAGTAGACTAATTCTGTTCTTAAATTTCAGAAAAAAAATAAAAGCAATACAGGTACTGTAGATATACGTAAAAAACACTTTTTCTTATGAATGTTGGGTTTCACAGAGTATTCAATGTACTCGTTAAAATGAGATGTCATCTTATATCTGGAGGGAATAATGCAGAGACATTGATCATTTGGCTTTGCTTTCCTTAAATAGATATGTAGATGTGGATTTTTTCTTTGTAACATTGCGATGGCTATGCAGCATGTCCTATTATTTTAGAGATACACATTTGACGATGTGTTCCTGGTGTACTTCAATCATGATTTGCATATCCATCTGAAAAATATACATTCTAAGTATTTGGAATGTGTAAATTTCATGATACTCATATAAGGGTAAGTATGATACAATCAAAAATTTATATTGTCAGCAGCTTGTATACCCAAGGCCATCATAAAGATATATGAAAGAAACAAATTAAGTAACATTGCAATAAAAGAATATACAAATGAAACTAGATGTAAATGATTCAGCCATCATCCTCAGCTTCGAATGCAATAACTTTTTTGGTGACATTTTTCTGGAAAGGCATTTCAAAATCTGGGAAATCAACCTCCCAGCCAAATCTGTCTCTCTTTGTCTCCTTATCTTGTAGAAGTTCGTTGGTTGTGGACTGTTTTGTCCACATTTTCTTTGGCGTATATGTGATGTCCTCTTGTTCATCCAAACCACCAGCCAGAGCCGAAGCAGCTCGTAAAATGGAGCCTTTTCTTGGAGGAGGAACTGCATCTTCGTCTGGCATTTTGGCGGCCTGAAAATTGAATGAAATATGAGCAATAAGATAAATTCTAAAAGAAATTCATCATCAACATAATAGAAAAAGAGAAAGACAAATAAAGAAATTCATAAAATTAAAAGAAAAAAAATCTAAGAAATGTTGTGCCAAAAGAAAAGTGTTTCCACGATTTCTTGAATCAACAAGATTTATGTCATTCTTTAATATTTTGAAGAGTTACTTCATCTTTTTTCAAGGCAACCTCTGAATGAGAGCAACGTTAGAAATCACCAAAATCCTGAAAGTATCTCAGAAACTTGGGGTGGTTGGCTTTTTATATTTTGTTTTGAAAAACAGAAAATGTCCTTGTCTTTTTTCTAAACAATTCAAAATTCACAAGTAATGATTCTTCCTAATTGTCAAATTAATAAAGTAAATAGAGGGACACAAATTTCATGTCATCTCCAAACTACACAATATTAACAAAGTAATACTCATATCATTCATACACTAATCTTTGTGGTGCAATAGACAAAGATGTGAAAATTACATATGGTTGAGAGACGACTTAAGAGTTGATTCCTCTTGCTTTCAATAATTGGTCGTAGCGAATCAATGATGGCAGTGCAGGGTGGAGATGGAGATCTGAGATCTAGTGACAAAGACATTAAAAACCCAAAGGCCAAAGTTCACTTAAACCTTATACGGCAACTGTTTGACTACAGTGAAGGAATAAGCAAGGGCAAAGGAAGACTGGAATTCTCTGTTTCTCTCTCTCTCTCTCTCTCTCTCTCTCTCTCTCTCTCTCTCTCTCTCTCTCTCTCTCTTACTCTCTCTCTCTCTCTCTCTCTCTCTCTCCTCTCTCCCCCCTCTCTCTCTCTCCCCCCCTCTCTCTCTCTCTCTCTCTCTCTCTCTCTCTCTCTCTCTCTCTCTCTCTCTCTCTCTCATCCCCTCAACGCCCTGTTCTTGAGTAGAGCCTCATTGTGATGAAAAGCTGCCAAGCGTTATACCAAAATAAAAATGACTCACTAAGTAATTGCATATATGCTGCAAATAATAGTCATGAAGAACAGAGGCCCTTATAGATAAATGGGACTTAACTATAGAAGTCCTCCTCTTATATGCTTGGGTCTAAGGGCATATTAAAAAGGAGTCACATGATGACCATTTTTATCTGTTGCTCGCGACTTAAAATTCAACCCTCAAATGTTGCAGTCATTGTACCCGAAAAGCTTTTTTGTTTTAAAATCTTATAAATTATGTTGAGCTATCTACAAACCATCTCAATTAGAAAGGGGCCTTTGGAGTTAAATGCATTAATTGTTATGTACCCTACAATTTCATCCTAAATTAGCTACTTGGATGTCTATTGATAGTATGATAGTATGCATTTAAGTAAAATGTACACTGGTTTTGCTTGCCAAACATATTTATCTTTGATCCGAACCACATAATCACTGTAAGAGAGGATTCTGTAAAAATTGATCGCATCTCTGGCTGTCTAAAAATGACATTAAACAGTAAAGTGACCTCAACTACATTCTAAATAATAAAAATTCCACTTTAAAAAATTATGCTTAATTAATTATAGGTTCAAAGTTGTAATTCAAAGAAAAAAAGAAATCATATACCTGTTGATTTTCGTCTGCTGGTCCTGCCGTCTGCGGACGTTTTTTAGTCTCTTTTTTCTTCTTTCCACCTTTTTGGTCCTTGGGAACAGGAAGGGATTCCCATTTAGCTTGCACAATTTCAAAGACTCGAGGGTCGGCCCAAGAATAGGCAAGATCCATGGGTGTCAATCCTGGAGATTGAGGAAACAAATAGCAAAACTGTCACTGCTCCCCATATCAGCTTTTTCTCACCACATGGATTCCATACACATTTTCATTGTTAAAAAAATAAGACTTATTAAGAACTGTCCTCTCTTCAAATAACTTGTAATATGTTGGCTTCGAGATCAATTGGCAACAACTGGTGATGCCTAATATGTTGGCTTCGAGACTAATTGGAAACAACTGTTGATGCCACAAATAATAAAAGTAGTAAAAGCGACACCCAGGAAACAAATTTTTGGCTCAAGTCACATTTAGGCACAAAAAAAAAAAGATCAAACACAGAAACAAATCCTAACACAATGCTAATATTTGATAAGATTATTACTTAATTGCTTCCTTGACTTCGGTAAAACATGAATTTTGCTTCAACATAATAAGCGTCATTGAGCTAATAAAATAAAAGAAACACAGAACACGACTGATATCGAAAAGCACAGAAAACAAAATTAGCAAAACCTGTAATGTAACTGAACTCATAAAATTTAGTTGGAGGTGGCAATATCATAAAAAGACATGCCCTACTTTGTCAGGAATACCGAATGGTACCGGTACTTAACCTCTGTAATTATTAATTTTCGTATAAGACATTGTAAAAGCATTGTCTATAAAAACTTGACTGAAACTGTTTTGCAGGTGATATTTTGCTGTTCAGAAAAATTAAAATTGCCAAACACCTACTGAATGACCTCGACAATCCTATGAAGTGGACTTAAAAATGGAATATGACGGTATCCTTTCTAGTGTTCTGAAATGAATATCAACTCCAACAGAGAACTTATCTATTATGCATGATAATCACCTAATGAACAAGACACTTCAGCTGGTCAAAGGCATCTGATATCTTTAGAGTTTGCTCAAGAGTGATCTAAAACATGATAACCATGCTGAAGAGATTCATAGAAACGAAAAGAATACTTGGATTTAATGTTGGAACCTTAACACATGTCTTTTAAAAGTAAAGCTTGAGCGTACATTTCAATCGAAAAAACAAACATCTACTTGCTTGGTCACTGTGAATACAAATTCTCATACATGAGCCTTTAAGCCTTTTTTCATCATAACAATTAAGATTTAACACAATTTTTGTTTAGATGGAACATTTCATAATTAAATATGTGAACCATGAGGATATCACCAACTGTCAATGGGGTCATAAATCAATAAAATAACATTATCTTTGATTACGGTAAATCAAGTAGCATGTTCCAAAGGTGAGGCAACGTGAGACAAAAAGCCTTCTTAATTGTGATGGTTGCTAACCGATATGATATCAGTTACTACAGAGGTTCTTATTGGATTATCGAAATTGGAAAATCATTTAAACAAGACTGCCCAACAATGCTTTTAAAAGGCATTGCATAGTACAATGAACATGGTGATACCATGAAAATATGATATGTAATTGTGTATAATTGATTAGTCTTGATAAGAGGTGGAGTAGTATTTAGTATAAATTAGGGTATGAATCTCGTTGTGATTTTGGTTCGTTTACCAGATAATACACAATATTTGTAAATATCAAATAATCCCAATAACAATCCCTAAGATATTATTATTATTATTATTATTATTTTTTTTGTTGCTTTGCCTAGCCAATGGAACAAGCCTCATATTAAATCTAACACTAGCAGCATTTGACATTTAAACCCGACACATACCCTTCTTGTTCTCCGTCTGCATTTTTACTCCTCTCTGAATGAGATATTCTACGACAGAATCACGTGAGCTCTCAATAGCTCTGGTGAGTGGAGTACCTCCATTGATGGTGGCAACATCCATTTGGGCTCCATTATCGACCAATAGCTGGACAATATCCAGTTGGCCGGCGTGACATGCGTGGTGAAGGGGTGTCCATTTGAAGTTGTCCTTGGCATTAATGTTGGCTCTGGTTGAAAAATAGTACACTGAGTGAGATACTTGCGTTTTGTTCTATAATAATAGAGCATTCAATATATCATGTTTCAAACTTTAAATATAAATAATGTAGATTATTGAAACCTGATTAATAACATAATGCAGGGATAATTGATAGTGGTCACTGCTCAATAACCTACTTTGTGATAGCCCACATTGGGTCCTCTCTCTCTCTCTCTCTCTCTCTCTCTCTCTCTCTCTCTCTCTCTCTCTCTCTCTCTCTCTCTCTCTCTCTCTCTCTCTCTCTCTCTCTCTCTCTCTCTCTCTCTCTCTCTCTCTCTCTCTCTCTCTCTCTCTTGTATTTGCACTGTGACTCTGAATCCAGTATATTACTAAAATTTCATTGATAGCCACAAAAGGAAAACATTTCACTCTAGCAATGTTCTTTAGGATAGGCTCTCAAATTGTCAGGAATAGAAAATGTGACCCATCACATCTATCAGGTATTATGTCGAACTGCATAAGACGAGAAAGGTTTAGTTTAAAGTCAAAATGATCAAAATTAGAAAACATCGACTTTTTGGATGTTTAAAAATAGCTTTTTCTCTTTCAATGAAGCTGTTTGTTTTAACTTAAATTTTACAAGTTCATCTGAAAATCAAATTCTTATCAGCCTACTTATTCTGACATAATACCATTTTGATATGATTGGTCACAAATGTTACTTGGTTGGGGTCAGGGTTGGAGAAGGCATAACCCCAACATATTTTTTTTTTAACTGTTAAAAGTGTCGCTGGGAAATATTATTAAGACATTAATGAATAAAACTTTACTTTTACACCTAATAGCCGCTTATTCTTTAAAAAATATTATATCCCCTCCCACCCCGTTTTGACTTCTTTTACCTTGTGATGTTGTCACCCAAGAGGAGGTTATCAGCCCCTGATCACTGTAACAGTTGTGAAATGAAAAATATCACGTTTTAATCTCTCCATCTGTCTCATCAAAATGGTGTCATTTCCATTTTTTTTTTCTTATTGTCATCCTCATGAAAGGTGTTAATTTTTAATTGTGCTATGTACTTTGACTGAAGAGATTAAAAAAAAAAAAACAACCTTAAAGACCATTTTGAAAAAAAAAACATACTTTGAGAACTTTTATTCTTACCCTTGTTCTAACAAATATTTGACAACATCGATGTTGCCCACAGCACACGCCACCATAAGAGGTGTTTTGTAGTATTTATCCCTTGTATCAACAGGGACTCCTCTCGCAAAAGCATCTTTCATGGAATCAAAGTCACGGTTCTTTGCTGCCTCGTTTACATTTACATACGTCTTGGGAGGGGCTTGAAGATACCATGCTGTTAAAAAAAAAAGAAAAAATACTTTAGTAAATGTTGGAGATGGTGTTAATTTATGTATAAAAGAAGCATTGGAAAGTGCAATGACTGTAGGAAATCCGTGGTATGTTTATATTTACATGCTGAGTTTTCAAAATTCGAATAGCGAACAGATATCAACAAACAAAAAATTCCTCCTTGATTAAATGTTCATAAGTTATCTTTGTCTCAATTATTTTGGTAATACTATAACAATTAATTATTTACTTTCATTTGATAATGTATTGTGGTTTGAAAAAAGGTGCTACATGGTGAATTCTTTTGTGTGTGTGTGTGTGTGTGTGTGTGTGTGTGTGTGTGTGTGTGTCCGTGTGAGTTCTCAACTGTTGAAATTGAAGA
>NC_088360.1:34225219-34265219 GCF_034508935.2 Berghia stephanieae
TGAGATAAAAATTTAATACACATTGCATGGCCAGACTGTGCTGCTAAATGCACAGGAGTATTTCCTTCATTATTGACCCTATTGAAATCGGCACCATATCCAGCCATGGCCATGAGTGATGGTAAATGACCATTGTGTGCCGCCAAGTGACCAGCACAATATTTCTTGGCATCAATGGTGTTAACATCGGCACCAGCTTCTAGTAGAGCAGAGACCACTTTACTTCCTCCACATGACGCTGCTGCCATCAGTGCTGTTCTTCCAGATTTCTGATGATAATATTATGAGTAAATTGAGTCTAGCCAGATCTCTAGATGATTAGGAAAATGTGTTAATTTTTAGTGCTATCCTTGAGTAGAAGCAAAAAAACAAACCAAAAAAAAAATAAATAAATAAATAAAAATAAAAAGAAAAAAAATCACAGAGTGTTATTCTCAAAAGATGTTTGGATTTTAATTAGAACTCATGTCAAGTCAATTATTGCATGTGGACAATATAATATCTGACACTGTGGTTAGTGTTCATTGGGAATGGCGAAAACAATCGTGCTTACTCAGCCATTTTTGACAGTCCATCAAAGGATTCTGGATAGATGCAAATGATACTACTCTTAAAAGAGAATAAGGTGTGATCAGTGCAATATTTAAATCACACATTGATCATCCCACAAATTTTGTTACAAAATATTGTAAAGATGATTCCTGTTCTGACATAAAATGAAAAATATGCTTTGATGCTCAATAGTGTCTTTTAGTTTTGCAAAGATTGCAACAAAATAGAATCATGAATCCAAATAAAGACAAGCCAACACAAGCACATAGTAAAGAAATCCCTCCCCAATCCAAAAATAAAAATTATACACATAGAAGGAAGTTACATTTTGGCTAGTGGATAGGTATACTATATTTCAACTTATGAGTAAATCCACGAACTAAGAAGTGTGATGGACCGCTCTCCCTGCAGGGTACATGAACTATGTAACAATTAGGCGTGAATAAGTAAACTGGCAATAATCTGTAATGCAAGAGTGATATTATAAAAACTTTCTCACATGTATCTTGAACTGTAGATAAAATTTTGGTGTATATGACTTATTAGGGGGTTATATGAGTAATTGAAAAGCGCACTGAGCTTGGTATAAATCCATTCACTCATTTATTAGATCATGAAATAAGTGAAATTGATTTCAAATAGATACAATGGCAAAGAATATCATCACACTTTGCACAAATGCAACAATTACTTACCTCTTGGATTTTATTCGGATCAGCTCCCTGTTTCAATAAGTCAAGACACAGTCTTTCATTTTCTGTTGCAAGTTCACAAGCCATGACAAAAACAGGATTTCCCTCTTTATCAACATTGTTTACATTCGCACCATTTGCAAGGGCCAGCTCCACGCATTTTGCATGTCGTTCAGTTGGTGTCATTGTATAAAACAAAATTCCTGTGAAATCAATATTTGAGCTCATTAGTCATAAATAATCACATAATTCTATTGAGTAACTTATCGTGACATTTGATGGCTCATTTCAACAAAAACCTCACTTCAATATTCCAATGGATCCTTTAGAAATGAAAATTGTACCGATAACTATTTAAAGATAATATGTCACATATCAGTTTCAATCTGATGTGGATGCAAAACAGAAAATTCAAAGCTCTGTTACCTTTCAAATCGATGCATCTGCAATCAAAACAATTCGTTTAATTATAATGAAGGTTGTCATAGATCAAAATTTTGATGGATTTCATGGAATTGAACAATAATCTATAATAGACCAATTCTTATCTATCAAGCAGTTGGATCCTTTCATATCAAAACAACTCTCATTAACGAATATTTCATTGTTGCTTGGAAAACAAATTATTGGTTTGATTAACTAAATAGGAAAATAAGAAAAAAAGTCAATTCGAGAATACTTTTCATTGTCATTATTAAAGTTAAAACACCGGTCGGTCCACGAGAAGAGGAGAGAAGGATTGAATATTAAAATATTATGACACTAACCTTTTCCTTCTAGATCTGTCAAAGCCATATTAGCTCCCGCGTTTAACAGTTTTTCGAGGCATTCTACGTTTCCAAATTCGGTGGCCCACATTGCTGCAGTTCTTCCTTTCAAATCCATAACATCAGGGTGAGCACCGAGACCAAGAAGAAATTCTATCATGTCTTCGTCGTTAGCCTTTGATGCTACAATAAGTGCTGTCAGTCCTTCATCTGGATCATTATAGTTTATAAGATGCGGTGTACCATTTATTGTTAATTTTTCGATTTGATCTTTGCTCCTTTCTCGCACACATTGTAAAAGTTTGCACACCTGCAGAATCTGCAGGCGATTTTGTGCCTTCGGCATGTCGATATTTTTTTGTTGCAACTATCTAATCTTAAACATTTTATAACGTCAATATATCGCTGTCAATATGACAATAATGATCCTGGTGATAATAAAAATGTCATTCTCCCAGCATCTAAATTCAAATTCAACTAGATAGAAGTAAAAGTTTCCCGATAATTCTTTCGTTACTTCTAGTTTAAAAAACAGTAATCACACTATTATATGATTAAATTTAGCTTTGTTTAATGGTGCGTATTTATTTCGACAAAAAATGGACATCACAGTTCATATAGTGGAAATACTGATGACTTTCTCTTTTCTTCGAATGTTGTTGTTCCATGTCCTCCATTTTGTCGCCACCATCGTGACCAAGGAAACAAAGGTTACGCTTGCGCAAACCTCGGTTCAACGCAGATTCTTGGTTTGGAAACTAATTTGTACAAACCGAATTATCAATTATTAATTCACCACAAATTGGTTGCTCTCACGCAATCGTTGTGCACAGGCATGGCTCACGCGAATATATACACGCATATGAATAATGAATGCTTCAGGGAGATAGTTGATACCGACGTGCACTTATTTACAGGACTGATAACCCAAATTGTGTTGGGCTCGTTTTTGTAACGAAATACTCTCGAATCAAAAATATCTTCCATCCCAACAATGTTAAAACAAGCCTATAATAATTACGTTCCGTTATTAGACCTGCAGTACGTGTGCTCGTTGTTCGTAGCATCTAGGTCGACCTGTACCTACAGGTCTGACATTCGAACGCAGTTATGGGCCTAGTTTAACATTTTTGTAATGGACTCTATTTTGCGTCATTTTTTAAAGATTTAAATTGCAACAATAAGCCAATAATGAATTGGGTCATCAGGCCTGCAAATAAGTGCACGTCGATCTAAGTGGGTGGCAATAATAATAATAATAATAATAATAATAATAATAATAATAATAATAATAATAATAATAATAATAATAATAATAATAATAATAATAATAATAATAATAATAATTAATAATAATAACAATAATAATAATGATAATGATGGAGATGATGATGATAATAATAATAATATATTATATTTTGTTAAGCGCTCTTCCATATCACAAGGAAGTGCTCAGAGCGCTTTAGATCAACAATTCGATTTGGAAAATAACAATGTCTTAGCATGCTTTTTAAAAATGTCTTCCAATGAAGAATGTCGTATTTCTTTTGGAGTTTGTTCCATAGGGTTGGGATGTTTCTAGAAAAGGATCGTCCTCCACATGACACGTAAGAGTTATTTCCTTGAGTGACAATCAATTTTCCATCGGATGACGATCGAAGGGATGGGGTTGGTGTATATAACTCCATTTTATCATAAAGATAGGGTGTTTGATATGTGTTGAGGGGTTTAAAACACAATATCAGAATTTGTACAATATTCGCTCCAATAAAGCTCTTTGTAGCACAGGTGACGTATAATGTTTCTTGCTGCGTTTAAGGACTAATCTTGCAGAATAGTTTTCAATTCATTGCAGTCTGAGTATTCTCTCACGGGTCACTTTCTAGAGAGAGAGAGAGAGAGAGAGAGAGAGAGAGAGAGAGAGAGAGAGAGAGAGAGAGAGAGAGAGAGAGAGAGAGAGAGAGAGAGAGTTAGAATACTCAAGTTGTGAAAGAACCAATGATGTAATCAAGGTTTTTGTCACATCTATATTTACGTAGTTTTTAATTTTACCAATTCTGTTAAGTTGGAAATTTAGGCGTATTCTCATCCATAAAGATGCCGAGATTTTTAACGGCACAATCGAGCCATTTTTGTTATTTTGATATTTCTAACAGAATTTGTAATATTGAGATGATCTAAAATGACAATTTCAGTCTTGTCATCATTTAACTTTAATTTATTTGTTGTCTTCCAATTGTTTATATCAAGTATGCACTTTTTGATGGTAAGTAAAATTTGACTTAGATCATTTTGCTCACATGCCATATATATTTGTGTCGTCTGCGTATAGATGATAATTGATGAGTGGCTGAGTATATAATGTAAAGAGGATAGGTCCTGATACAGAACCTTGCGGGACTCTATAGTTGAGGTTCCTGGCCGCCGATATATCTTCTTTTACTCTCACTCTCTGTATGCGACATGACAGATAAGATTGAATCCAGTTTAATGCGTTCCATTTAATTTCAATACTGTTTTGAAATCAATCGTCAAGGATTTTGTGGTAGATCGTGTCGAAGGCATCAGATAAATAAATAAAAAGGACAAGAACGCCATCTTCCTATTGCCTATTTGAAGTAGCAATTCATCCATTACCCTTAAAAGTGTTATCATCATCATCATCATCATCATCATCATCATCATCATCATCATCATCATCATCATCATCATCATCATCATCATCATCATCATCATTATTATTATTATTATTATTATCATCATCATCATCATCATCATCATCATCATCATCATCATCATCATCATCATCATCATCATCATCATCATCATTATCATTATTATTACTATTATTATTATTATTATTATTATTATTATTATTATTATTATTATTATTATTATTATTATTATTATTATTATCATTATTAATTATTATTATTATTATTATTATTATATCATCATCATCATCATCATCATCATCATCATCATCATCATCATTTATCATCTTTATTATTATTATTATTATTATTATTATCATCATCATCATCATCATCATCATCATCATCATCATCATCATCTTCATTATTATTATTATTATTATATTATTATTATTATTATTATTATTATTATTATTATTATTATTAGGTATTATTATTACTACAAGCCGACGGCATACTGCAACTTTAGATGCCTCTCATATTTGTTCTCTAATTATTTAAAATCGTCTCTATTAAACCAACAAACAAACAAAACAAAAAAGTGTACACCAATAGCAACAGAAAATGTTGTTTTGCAGAATGTTTCGTCGACGTGAATTTTGTTTCTCTTAAAGTTAAAGTTGTTTGCAATGTTTTCGAACAGAAAATTACAGCAGAAAGAAAAATATAAGAAGAATCATAAGCATTGAACGGTCCCAACTGACTGTCAGGTAAGTTTTTTGGTGCAATGGTTTCACGTCTGACCGGTAATTAGGTCTGTGGTTCGATTGTTAATCGAAGCAGGATGATTTTTTGGGATGATTGTTTTCTTTCTGTTTTTTTTTTTCGATTTGCCGGGCACTATTTTATACACATCTTTTTCATATCATGCGAATGCTGAGCATCTTGTTAAAAATATATTGCAGTAAGTTTAACATTTTTGAGTAATAGATCAAAATGTACGACTCTGTTTGTAAGGAAGGGAGGTAAATAAGAAATTGAATCCGATTCATCTTTCTTGCTTCCTTTCGTCCTCTAACAAAACAAGTGACTTTCTTCTTTGACCCGTAGCGGTTGTGACCACTATATAGAAAGAAAGACAAGAAAAATAAAAACAATTGTAAGTATCCGGTGCTTGCAGTCATATGAATTCACAATTGTCTTTTAGAATGTAAGTATCCGGTGCTAGTGCTAGAGAGGTGGGCCTTTGGCCTACCAACCTCCGCTGCACGTCCAACTCGCCTTGAGCGTGCATTCACGTAAAATATAAAGATTTTTTTTAAAAACCTACCTCTGTTTCAAAAACTAGCATCTTTCAACTTTCTAAGAAACATTTTGATTTTTCAGAACTTTAGTTCGTTAAAAAAATACCGGCCAATCTGACCCGTTGAGTCGAATGAAAACGAAATTTTGTTGTTTACACGGTTCAAAGGAAATGCCGTAAATAAGCTTTCATGGACTTCCTGTGTTGTTTTTATAGTGTCACGTGACCGTTTTGAGAAATTTGTCGTCTGCTACAAATAATTAGACCGGTAGGGGGTAGATATTTTCGTTGGAGCAGAGAAAAAGTGAGTATTATTTCTTGGACTTGTAGAGAGGCCTAGGGTCCACCAGCAGACCAGTTGATTGAATGAAAGAGAAAAAGGCCTTTTTTATCCGCCGCCACCACCACCTTGAAAGAGTGGAGGGGGGGGGGGTGCATGCCGACGAGAGGGAAACGTGTCGATTGGTGACCTTGGTGACGTAGAGCATCTCAAGGATGCTGGCAGTTGCAGTTGCAGGTGTTCTTAACCCCTTAACAGCGAAGCTAATTTTTTGCTTTTAGATAGTAGTTTGCTTTTATCTTTATTATTGTTAACGGGGAATACAGCGTTTCCACCAAGAGAGTAGTCAGACTATCGCAACTCGGACTTCAATTGTCTATAATAGTTTTGCCGTTACTTGTCTTTTGATGATAGAAGATTTGGGGTTAGGTCAAAGATCGAATTTCGCCCCTAAAAGGTTGCATTGCTACTGGGTTTGCTCCCCCCCCCCCCCCCCACCCACTTTTTTTTTCACCTTAATATTGTTGATTGCTGCTATTTCCTTTTTTATGATTAGCAAGTGCCGTAGGAGTCTCACAGGATGCAGGAGTACTGCAATTAACCCTTTGCCAGTGACACTGATTTTTTTGTTTTTCAAATAATAGTCTTCATTTATATTATTTTTTAACGCAGAAAAAAACGTTTCCACCATAAGAGCAGTAAGAATATTGATAAAAAGCGCTTTGAGCACGTTGGGTGGATATTGCTCTATATAAAAGCTCAAGTTTTTAAATTGTAATTTGTTTTTTGTCTTTTGATGAAAACGGTAAGATTTTATTTTTGGTCCAAGTAAGATTGATATTCGCCTTTAAAAGGTTTTGTTTTTTCAGTTTTTTTGTTTTGTTTTTCAAATGTGGATACGTTGCTTCTTCCTTTTTTTTTCCTCAACTGGCAAGCTATCGCTGTACTTACCCGCATGGCTTGCACACACAAAAGGATACATCTAGGTCACAATACCTTACATCGAGGTCACAAAATCAGACAACTAGGTCACACATCAAGACATCTCTGTTTCGTTTGTTCCAAGATAGCAAAACAAACCAGACGTCTTGGAGTTCGAAAGAGCTTTCCATAAAATATTTGGTATTTGCAAGACCCCCAGAAACCAATTCCCTATACAGCTCTTGTGCACGGTTACTTATGACCTTGATTTCTTTCGTACCCACCCCCAAAATCCCACTTATTGTGTGTTATAGGCAGAACATAATAAATAGCTGGGCTGCCGCAAACGTGACTAAATTGGCCAAAGAGAGAATCTATACTTTGGCATTAGACACCCATTACCTGATGTCTTGGTTTTTAATCCTAGCCTAGTGAGAGAGAGAAAACAAAACAATCATACATGTATCTGCAAACAGCAGAACGTTTTCATTTTACATTGAGATGGGAAGGGGGAGGGATAACACTATGACAAGAGAGAGAGAGAGAGAGAGAGAGAGAGAGAGAGAGAAGAGAGAGAGAGAGAGAGAGAGAGGAGAGAGAGAGAGAGAGAGAGAGAGAGAGAGAGAGAGAGGTGGGCGGGGGGATGGGGGATAGTAAGGGGGAATGGGAAAAGATGAAAGAAACAATGGGTTGCCTGATGACGTAGATCAAAGGATTGTTACAGCGGTGTTCACGGTGCGTACTTCGTGCAATTTTAACCTTTTACAGTGACACTGATTTTTTTTCTCCAGATTGCTTATGCAGAATAAATCGTTTCCACCAAGAGAACAGTAGTAAGAGTATATTTCGACTCGGGCTGCAATTAAACTATAAATCGCAAAGCTTGTCTTTTAATGATAACATTAAGACTAAGATCTGGAGTTTGGGGAGTGTAAGATGGAATCTCGCCATTAATGGTTAAAATTGTTTTGATTAAAAAAAAAAATTCACACACACACACACACACACACACACACACACACACGAGCGCGCGCGGTCACGACAGCGAGGACCATCACTGACAGAATGTTGCAACGGTAAACCGGTTTACGTGTACATAGATCCTGAGGCTAGATGCCCCGTTACCGTGTACGTAGGCACTCCCCAAAAAAAAAGGAAGAAAGAAAGAGACACACACACACATACTCTCACACACACACACACACACACACACACAGTCTCGCATCCTCTACGAACTAATTTTGCGCACCAATTTTTACTGCACTTATGCACCAAATTGCATACCTATCTAGGGACACTTTTTTCCGTATCTTTTTCTCAATAAACTTTTTAAAAAACCTTTGTTTTGCGCAGCAGGCGGCAGGCACTAGGGGGCACCAACCATTGAATCAGACGAAAAACACACACGATTTAGCGAGGAATGAATCATGAAAATATTTAGGATATAATTTCAAACACAACTTTTGATATTCATCAAGGATTGTCTAGTACCGAATGTTTTTTGATAGAAAACAAATGTATCTTCAAATCTAAACTGCTTTTGACGGTAAGCGGTAAGTTTTTTATTTATTTTTCTGTCCAAACGAATGATTTGTCCTGGTATAGAAGCTAAGTATTGGTAACACCGGCGCAGCTCTCTAGAATAGATAGTTTAGGGAGTCGTGACCGTTCGCGATGCGCCCGATGCCGATAACTCAAGCCAAAGACTAGTCTTCTCAGTCAGCTCATGTTTGAGTTTGATGGAGGGGTTATCATTCACAGTACAGAAATTAAAAATTAAATGGCAAACGGTACTAAAACTAGGCAATCTGATAAACGAAAATAAAATAAGACATCGGAAAACGCAAGCAGCTGGCCACCAATGCATTCAACCAACTCCGACTCCAAATCAAATTAATAGGGAGTTTAAGTTTAATAGAAATTCTAAATGTACCTCACACACTTGAAACCAATGTCATATGAAAGAGCTGGCAACACAGATTACAAAACAGTTTGAATTTTGTTTCTATCTTGATTAGAAATGTAGTTACGGCAGTTCAAAGTCTGACATTTCAGACCGATTTTTACCCCAAAATTACCATTGCAAAGTTGTGAACGAAATCGCGTGATGTATAAAATGGTTAAAACAGTCAATATGGAGTTCTTATCATATATTGTATACCAAAATATTGAGGACAATGCATTTACATTAATAAAGAAGACGATAAACATTTCAAATTAACACATTATTACATAATATGACGCAAATATTACATAATCAAAAACTCGGCTAGACGTAAGAAAAATTTGCTATATCACTTTTGGATTTATCCCCAATATCTCACTGAAACAATTGCAAATAATTCCCCTCTTTGAATTAATACATAGAGAATAAAAAAGGGTTTGAGAGTATTTAAATGAAAAGATATAAACATGTTGTGTAATGATATAATGAGTTTATTTTTACCTATGGCAATTTAATTGCATATGCCATATAAATAAAATGGTAGATTGAAAAAGTTCAAATAAATTGAAACGGATTCCCTATTATAATTAGAAGGAAAGTTCTGGCTTTTAATACTTTAAAAAATTCGGCTGAACCACTTTGGGTTTATTGCTATTACATCATTTGAACTGACAATATAATTTTATCCCCCCCCCCCCCCTTCTCTCTCAATGTATGGGGGTGTCAAAATGTATAACTAAAAGAACTTCTTACCATAATAATTATTAAGGCTAAGGCCTTTAGAATATGGATACAAATGATAAACATATGGGAAAGAAACTTGATGACTTGATGGCAAAGTAAAATAAAATTCAATTAAAGCAATTGGTATTTATAAAATATCGATATTATTAATATCGGATTTCACAAAGAGAAGAAATATACGAACTTTTAAAACAAAAACTATAAAATGCCCATAAATAAAGTTGGAAAGTATGTATTCAAAAAAAAAAAACATAGTAAATAATAGTACTGAAAATATTATGGACTAAAATTAAAATAATACATAACTAAATTTAAAATATCGATATGAATATCGATATCGTCAGGCAGCCATGATGAGAAGATAATGTAAACATGGCATTTCGGCGCAGAGTGAAAAGGTGTCTGCGCATCGATATAGAGCCCTGAAATTTGGTATGAATAAAGTTTAGATGTTATTCTAAAAACAAGCGTTTAAATTTTAAAAACACACGCGGTAAATAAAAAAATAAATGCATTTGAAAATTGCCAAATTTTAACTTCATATAACTTCTGGAATTGTTAATGGATTTTTCCTTAATTGGCACCATTTAAAAGGAAATTGAAAGATGAAAATAATGATACCAAAATATCTGCGATATTCCTCTTTATAACGAAGTTATGCATCTTTAATTGAACCCCCCAAAACGCGAACAGCAATTTCCAGTCACAACTTTCCTATGGGCGAGTTGGGTCAAAATTTGACTGCCACTTCTGCTGCTCACTAAACTGCCTATTAATAGGCAGTTTAGTGATATTGTGGTATCATTATTTTCGTCTTTCAATTTCCTTTTAATTTTAATTTTATTAAATGGTGTCAATTAAACTCCGAAATTTATTGAATAGAAATAACATAATCAGTGTGAGAATAAACTAATACAGATTTACGAAACTGTTATTGACATAAAGTTAAAGTGGTGACTTCAGGGAGGCCTTCTGAAAGGTGGCGTTTTTATGCACCTCCGTTGGAGGTGTACAAAAACGCACCGTTTTTATGCACCTCCGATAGTGGTGATGGTAAATTAATGAAAATGTTGCTGCATACGTCCATGAGGTTTAAATAGTTTTAGATTGTAGTTTAGCACGCTGATTACAGATTACTGATGTACGTTTATACAATGATAATAAATTAAAGAATAATAATAATAAACAATAATTTAAAAAGTCAAAAGTAAAAAAGAAACATGGCACACAACTACTGATCTCAAATAAATAAATAATTTTAGAAAATTAAAATCAAAGTTTTTTTAAAAACATGAAAAAATGTTTTTGAAAAAAAATAAAAATAAATAAAGTAAATTTAAAAAAACAAACTATGTCTACAATGGGAATCGAACCCGGTACTTTCAAGGTTAGAGTCTGACAGCTTGTTCACTGAGCTACGGAGCCACCTGACTGTCCATCACATTTAATAAGGTCTTTCTAAAACATTATTTTACCTTCAATGCAAATTCTATTTGCTGGTTTTATATTTCGATTTTTAAAATTATTAATATTTTTATATAAATTTATTACGCAGTGGCTATTTTTACAGTCCCGTAAAGATGGTTCTCGGGGCTATTTTTACAGTCCCGTAAAGATGGTGCTCGGGGCTATTTTTACAGTCCCGTAGCGATTTTTACAGTACTGTCATTTTTATGACATATAATTTGTGTTTTTGCATAAGTTATGTTTACAGTACAGAACAGCCCGTTTTCTATCATCAGTGGGCAGGTTAGGTTGTATGTCTTGAATTTTTTTCTGTCAAACAGACATAATATAGATCTAAGTAGTAGTTTATTAAACACTGAAAGTATTTAGTTCCTGCTTGAAGTCGACACCCCTCAAGATATAATACTTTACAGGTTTGGCTTTTGTTTATACTTTACCAGCATTAACCAGCCAGGAAGGACTAACGGTTTATACAATTTTAAAAAACGTAACATTCAGGGTGTAGTCTTCTCATGTGAAAGTGGGTTTGAATCCCCTTTCAGAAAAGAGGCCGTTCACAAACCAATTGGACACATTTTGACCATTTTAGAACCCCCCCCCCCCCCCCCCATGTGGATGTCCATAGTAAAAATGCACATTGCGAAACACCCCATATTGTTCTCTTGAATAATAATTTTAAAAAAGAAAGTAAATAATGATGATGATTATCTACCATGGGCGGTCATGATCCAAAAGAATAGAGGTGCCCAAGACTGATCCTCATTAGGGCGCCGAGGTGGAGAGGGCATTTTGCTTTGGTCCCACCATCGCATTGTTCCTACTCCTTTACCGATTGACCCAGCGATTGTTCCGACCAGACAAGGGTGGTCGCTGTATTGCTCCTCCTTCACAGTTAGGAGATTGTTATTGTTCTCGCCAAAGCGGGTGACTCACCTTGTGGTCAGACTCCTCTGCCTAGGCTTTGAGGTACTACTAGGGAAAGAGATAGATTGAGAAAAGAGAAAGGAAAAGAGACAGAGAGAGAGAAGAGAGAGAGAGAGAGGAGAGAGAGAGAGAGAGAGAGAGAGAGAGAGAGAGAGAGAGAGAGAGAGAGAGAGAGGGGGGGGGAAAGAAAGAGAGGGATAGAGAAAGAATGAAAGAGAGAGAGAGAGAGAGAGAGAGAGAGAGAGAGAGAGAGAGAGAGAGAGAGAGAGAGAGAGAGAGAGAGAGAGAGATAAAGAAAGGGATTGGGAAGGAATGAAAGAAAGAGAGAAAAAGAGAGATATAGAAAGAAAGGGATAGAGAAAGAGTGTGTGTGTGTGAGAGAGAGAGAAAGAGAGAGAGAGAGAGAGAGAGAGAGAGAGAGAGAGAGAGAGAGAGAGAGAGAGAGAGAGAGAAACAAAGAAAGAAAGAAATAAAGAAAGGGATAGAGAAAGAATGAAAGAAAGAGTGAGAGAAAGAGAGAAGGGTGGGGGGGGGGGGGGGAGAAAGAAAGAGGGACAGAGATAGAAAAAAGAATGTTAAAAAAAAAAAGAGAGAAGAGAGAGAAAGAGAAAGAAAGAAAGACATAGAGAAAGAATAAAAGAAAGAGGGAGGTAGAGAGAGAGAGTGTGTGTGTGTGTGAGAGAGAGAGAGACTGCTAACTAGCTGCACCTGAACGAAGTAAGTGAGTTTTAGAGCTAAATTAGCGTCTACTCAGCCTATCTGTTACGAGGGCTCTTTCAGAAATAACCGAAAAATGCCCATTGCTCAGGAACCAGTGGAGATTTTTTAATTCTGTAAACGACATGATATTCCTTATTTCCTTACGGATATTCCCAGAAATTATGAAGTGCATCATTTTGCACAATGAATTTCTAGACGATTTTAAAGATGGCGGCTCACCTTGAAACTTGGTCAAAGGAGGAAATCAGAGCTGTCATTCATGCGTTTTTTGAACGCCAAAAGTCTGAATCCTACCAAAATTCATAAAGAACTTCAGAGTGTATATGGTGAGCATGTTATAAGCCGTACACAAGTCTATCACTGGTGTAATTTGTTTGAAGTCGGCCATTCCGACTTGACAGACAGGGAAGGGAGAGGGTGTTCGATAACTGCGACGTCAGAAGACAATGTGAAGCGAGTTGATGAGCTTATTCGTCAATACAGGAGGTTGAAACTTCATGAAATCGCAAGCAGTCTTGAAATTTCGGAAACTTCTGCCCATAGAATTGTTGTATTTGATGAACTTGGCTACAGAAAAGTCAGCGCAAGATGGGTTCCTAAGCAATTGACAGACAATCATAAAGAACAAAGATTGGACATCTGCAGGGAACTTTTGAGAAGAAGCAAGAGCTCACGCAGGGTTCACGGGCATACTGCCAACGCCGGCGGAGACTTTCTAGGGTACGATGTGACTTTTCTTGACAGCATAGTCACCGGTGATAAGACTTGGTTGCACCATTGCACCCAGAAACAAAGCAAGATTCGATGACATGGAAACATCCATCCTCACCTGTCGCGAAGAAATTCAAAGTCATGCGGTCAGCAAAGAAAATAATGGGAACTGTTTTCTGGGACAGTCGTGGTGTTATTCTGTTCGAAACCTTACAACCTGGAGAAACAATCAATGCTGCAAGGTACTGCCAAACTCTTGACAAGCTTAGGGAGGCCATTCGCAGAAAGCGCCCAGGGCAGTTGACCAACGGGGTCATTTTGCAACACGACAACGCTACACCCCACACAGCACGAGTGACGCAAGGTTGGCTAGAGAAATATGGATGGGAGATTTTGCCACACCCACCTCACAGTCCAGACCTCGCACCATCTGATTATCACCTCTTTGGGCCACTGAAACGTGAGCTGGCAGGAAAGCGCTTTGATGTCGATGAAGAGCTTGTTGAACATGTGCGGAAATGGCTACAAAACCTTGACGGAAATTTCTTCCGAGAGGGTATCTATTCCATGGTGCGGCGTTGGCAGAAGTGTGTCGACAGACTTGGCTGTTACGTAGAGAAATGAAGGACGAGTCAAGGTATGAACATGTGCAAGAATTTTGTTGATAGCATAAAGAACGCGGATTTTACAGGCATTTTTCGGTTAATTATGAAAGAGCCCTCTTACTATTTATAAATCTATAACCGCAAGCCGTAAAAATAGCCACGAGAACCATCTTTACGGGACTGTAAAAATAGTCCAGAGAACCATCTTTACGGGACTGTAAAAATAGCCCCGAGAACCATATTTACGGGACTGTAAAAATAGCCACTGCGAATTTATTAACAAAAACGTCCTACAGATGTCACAATATAACTTTCGCCATGTCTAAATACAGAAACACAATATCGTTGATGAAATTGGGTGGGATACGCATGCTAGACGGAGGTGTATAAAAACGATCCATTAAGATACACCGTCAATGGAGGTGCATAAAAACACTACGCTTCTGAAAGCTCCTCGCCTTATAATTGTAAGGCAAACAACCCAAATATTCCTTCAAATAACCATAAGAAAAAAAACATAACCTAGTACCTTTAACTAACCCTAAAACAAACATCCTAGCAGCTTTACTAAGACTTAAAATTATAACTAACCCTCTTAATAGACTAATGGTAATAGTAATAGAAAGAACAATTTCTCCGATTGCGAACTAACCCTAATTTAAAAAAACAACAACATAGGACTGCTTTGAACTACTTTTCAACACTTCACAAAACAAAATGCAGCCGAGAACCCAAAACAATGGTCAAATTATTAGGAAATTTTAAACTTTCACTAATCTATCAAAGTTTTTAAAATGCTGCTATATATTGACAAATTGAATAAATAAATGCATGACAAAAGATCCACGGTGAAAATGGAAATTTAAGGAGATGGTAGGAGCTTTCAGAAGCCCCCCCCCCCCCGGACATAAAATAGTGGAATCTGGGGCCTCACAAAATACAAAAAAACCTAGAAAGTATTGATTTGTACCACTGCAAACAATTGCGTCGCATAATCGGAATCTGTTGGCCAGAGGCAATTACAAATACTGATCTCTATGAAACAACCAAAGTCCAACATCTGAGTAACTACAATACTAAAATAACAGCGGTAGAATGTATTTGATCACATCTTACATCAAGATGATAATCATAACATCCCATCCCAAACTGCAGTGACAGAATATTTCCTACAGCTACAAGGCAACAAATATGTAGGGATACCACAAACATCAATAGTAACTACCCTGAACCAGGATCTCTCTACATATCAGAAATTTCTGAAATTCAGATGAGGCCGAATTAATCCCTGAAGAATAAGAAAAACTGCAGTGCCCTCCATACTAGAGTCACAACAAGATCTTGACAGCCTCAAAACTTTGGCCCAGGATTGTGACCAATGGAAACAATTAACAACATGGATAGAGAGAACAGATATACCTCTCGAATTTTAAAACTCGGTGGCTGAGTCACACAATTCTCAGCAAGCGTCATTCAGACAGCGAGGCCTACTACTACGACTATCATTCATTCGCTCAATCATCACTTGAAAAAAGTTTTAAAAGTAAAAGAAAGAGGCAGAAAAAGAACTAGAAGTATCCCTAAAAAAGAGCTCTTCTCAGTCTCAGCGGCCAATTTTGTGATATTTTTACCTTCACTTTAAATCTAAAGAGAGATCTTTTTGCAAAAAAGATACTTGTATCTCATTTGGTGGCATTTCTCTTCACTTCCTTCGGCAATATAGGTAAACTAAATTTTTCTGCACTGCACTGCACAATGCTGTTGCCATTTGGCACGCAGCTTAGAGATTGCATGTAAAGGTTTATTACAATGATAGTAATAAGAATGAGAATATTTTTTTTAAACAAAGGCGTAAAAAAACCCAAAGCTGATCAATAAATAAAGACAACAAAATAATAATACATAATAATAATAATAATAATAATATAATAATAATAATAATAATGATGATAATAATAATAATAGAATTAATTATTTTTTTTATTTAAAGGATTTTTTAAAAAAGTCTTTATTATTAGAGAAACACAAAAATGGAAATACTGATGATATTAATAAAATTTAAAAAAAGAACTACTACTACTTATACTATAATAATAATAATAATAATAACTACAGTAATAATAATGATAATAATACAAATGATGATGATAATAATAACAATAATAAAGCATCTCTAAAGCTCATAGGCATAACGATGTAATGTTGAAATGATCATCAATGTCAAATTGTGGTTGTTCGTCAATTTACTAAAACTTGACATAAAAATGACTAAATTTGAAGTTTTAAATTTGGCAGGTCTGCCCTTTGTAGATTGTTTATTTTACTAATTTTCCTTACTTAAATCAACAATTCAGTTGACACAACCTAATACTTAATACAGCATGGCTATTTTTTTGGTTTTAACATCTCCTTTCGTTGGTGATACCATTTGTGGATTTTTCTTTCATCCTTAGATGTTGGGCCGCATTTTTGCCAGACGCATGACAAGCCTTGCTAAACCTCTGCCAAAGGTCTCAGAGGGAACTTATCCTGTGCCCAATAACCCAAAATACAAAAAATTGATGGATATGCAGACTCACTTTTGTGTAAGTTGAAATTAGAGAAATACTTTTTTAAGAATTACCACTTTAAGTTTAAGGGATTATCCATACAGCAAATGGAACTCTTTATGGAGAAAAAGAAAGCCTAGAGTAGCATGCTTTTCACATTTTCAACATGTTGCAAATTTAAGAATTTGATCACTTTATCTATGAAGGGGCTCATATAATTTTGAATTAACTTTTCTAAATTAGTCTTTTATTTTTTATATTATGCAGCTTTTAAAGATGTGACACCGGCACCAGACTCAAGAGCACAAGTTTCCTCTGTCCACAAAAATAAATAAATGACATTCTTTGCCTTCTTTATTTTAATAAAGAACACAGAGATAAGTCGATAATAATACACTCAATAACTGCAATTCGCCCACCTCCCAATCTCCGTTCCTCATACTCATAAGTTATGTGTGCCATATGTGCTTTCCTCTATTCTTTTCTAATTGAGTAACTAGTTTTTCTCATCGAGGTACTACACCCCCCTTGTAGCTGTGTTCCAAGAAACATTTCTCCGTTATAGCCATGCATGATTTATATGAATTAATTGAATGGGGATTTAAAAATTTCCCATTGTAGCCGAGCTCCCGTTGCAACCAAGGCCGTTATACTTGAGCTGTACTGTACCTAATCACTCCACTCCACTTTTTATGTCCCTCGCACCTCTCTTCTCACCTCAAATTGTTTCTTGATTTTAATAACAGTAACAGTAACAGCAGTCATTGCCTCACTAGTACTAGTATTGCAGGTACTAGTACACCTTAGATAGAGTGAGGAACGGCATGCTTGAGACACTGTTCAAACCACACACAAACATACTCAATACACACTCACTTAATACATTAACTAATACAGTTTAGGCCAGATAGAGGAGAGTGAGGCAGCTTTAGTTTCTGTTCAATGCAGCGATAATCAATAAGGAAAAAAAATATATCAACAAATGAGAAAGTTAATGTCCGTTTTATTCGATATTTTCTGTGATTCCATGTTAGCCTGTGATAGTTTTTGAGATTTTCGTGTTGCCAGTACTGTGAAAATAAAGGGATTAAAGTGGGGGATTGCGACTTGTTCGAAATTCAAGTGTTCAAGATTTTCGTACTGCACCATCTGTCGGCGTCAGATTATTTTTACTCAATTCTTTAACTCACTCAACCCTAATACCGACTATACCTGTAGTTTACCTGAGTTACTTTTACCCCATGCCTGTTTATAATATTTTTCTGAGACAAATTATAGGCGTAATAAAAACTAATGCTTTTAGTTGTTGCATGTTAATTATAATTGAATAAAACTAAAACTATCTATGTGCATGCTCATTTTTAATACATTTTTTCCAATATTGAAAAACAGCAAAAGTCTCTAGGAATACTAGGATTGAGTGCGTTAAAAAGAAAACTTTTTTAAATAAACAAATTCACTTTTGAATATTGATTTCACCTTGGGTATAAATTGGCTCCAGATAGAAATCGTCCATATTGTTAAAAAGATATTGTAGAAAATAAGTAGGGAAAATGGAATAGTACAAAATTAAAAAGAAAAGAAATAAAAATGCACTGACTGGATGAAAAAGGAAATAGACCACAATCAGTACTACCCATCAAATTTATTGGCATCAGAAAGAATGGGAGAGATGTGAGAAGTTACCACATATCAGGGGAATTATTTGTTGTTTTATTTATTCTGAGGGGGTGGACGTTATTCAACAATGCCTCAGCAATCTATAGGATGATTCACTTAAAAAAATGTATGTATATATTTATTATTTTTTTCAATACGTATTTTAAAATTTTAAAAATTTCTTAATCCATCATAGGCTCAAGATGGCAAAATGGTTTGGCAAAAGATGCCCCAGGACCTTTTCTTGTACCGTATGACAATTGGACTGGTCGGCGTTGGTTTCTTGATGACTGTCGGTTCGCTGGTCAAATTGGCTACTCCTCCTAAGAACAATTAAGCAGTTGTAATTGTATTTATTAATTTGTGAGTGAGGAAAGGGATGGGGGGGGGGGGGGGGGGGGGGGGGGGGGCGTTATTCTGTAACTTTGGGCAGGAGCACTTTTTTCATGAAAATTTACTGTAATTTAAGTTTTAAGTAAAGATGTGAGTTTCATGTGAGTGTATTAATGTTAATTTATAAAAGAAAAATCTGATGATTTGTTACAGTGTAAATCATTTTGTAATGTGTATGACTTCTAGAAGTATAATAAAGTATAACCATTTTTTCCCTCTCTTTTAGATAGGCCTCATTTGTTTTTCATTCATTTGAATTGTACAACATATTCTAAAAGCGAAATCATTAGTAAAAATTGAATTTGTTCTGTGCGTTATTCTGTAACTTTGTTAATTTCTGTGCGTTATTCTGTAACTTTGGGCAGGAGCACTCTTTTCATGAAAATTTAATGTAACTAAAGTTAAAGTTTTAAGTTAAAGATGTGAGTTTCATGCGAGTGTATTAATGTTAATTTATAAAAGAAAAATCAGATGATTTGTGACAGTGTAAATCATTTTGTAATGTGTATGACTTTTAGAAGTATAATAAAGTATGACCATTTATTTTCTCTCATTTAGATAGGCCTCATTTGTTTTTCATTCATTTGAATTGTACAACATATTCTAAAAGTGAAATCATTAGTGTAAAAATAGGTTTCCCAAACTGCTGCTGTTAACAGGTGAATTTTTCTTCATGAAACATCAAAAATGAGGTCTCTTTGAACAGTCTCTCTTCCTCGTGAATTTTATTGGTGAAAAACTTATACCATTAAAATAAGCAGCCTTTGAAGATAATATTTTAAATTGGGCCTGCTATCTTGTTTCAACTCAAAGCGCCATCCATGTAAACAAAGCCTGTTTTTTTTTCTTCCCCTATTTGTTTTCTTTTCATAAATCATAAAAATAAAAATGAGGCCTATTTCAACAGTTTCTGTCTGTCTTGAACTTAAGTTAATTGTGAAAAACATATACGATTAAAATCAGCAGCCTTTGATATTACAAGAGCAAAAATTGGGCCTGCTTGCTTTTTTCAGTGCATACGCCATATATGTAAATAAAGCCTTTTTTTCCTTTCCCCAACCAAGATTTATTCTTCTTCTCAAACCATCAAAAAATGAAACTTTAAAAACCCATAACTTTTTATTTATTTTCCGATTTTGATAAATAAAGTGTTATTTTCCATGGTTTTGGAAGTCACATGTGGCTTTGTAATTTAATTTTTGCTATTTGTACAACGAAATTTTAGTTTGGGATACCTAGTAAAAATTGAATTGCGGGTGGTTGGATGGGAGCATCACCCTTGAATCATATACCTATGATGTTCGCATGGGTGTACGATCCGATAGTGATGTCGTTTCTTCTTCTCTTTACTAGCCTATCCTGCTTCTTTGGTTTGTGATTGTATTTTTGACAGGGGATATTTTTTTTCTGTAAATCTTCTGTCTGTTTGTTCTTGGTTATTTATAATTTAGCTTATGATATCTTTAGGTTATGATTTTGATTTACATTTGTACTATTTTTGTTAGATTGCTTGTTTTTTTGTTTCAGCGGTCTCTCATATAACCTCAATTGTGTTGGAAGAGACCTAAAGCAACAAACAAACAAAAAAAAAAAAATTGAATTTGTTCTGTGCGTGTATCTCTACAGGATTTTAAATTTAATCTATTGATCAATTTGAATGTGACTCTCATTGTGAGGATCGTGTGCCGGGATGTGACACACAGGATATACATTATTATTGCACTTAGACACTACTTTAGTTTTTCGTTTAAACCCATTCCATTGTCTTGCTTTTTCTCAGGCTGTATAAGAAGAAAACAGAAGAACTATAGATTAATAATCTATTGCCCGTCTCATCACCTTTTCTTTTTACTGGCACTTCGGTGGCATGAAATTGTTGCAAGTGCTCTTAACATTTTATAAACTACTGTACTGTAATACAAGAAAATTACCTCCTGCAATTTACAATGAAACCTCAGGGTAACAGTAACAGTGATGATGGGACCAGCCTAAGTCTATGTGCATAGCAAATGCGAGGAGTAGGAAATCGCATGTACGAGTCAACTCGCGCAAGTAACATATTAATATTGGCCTAATAAATGTATGCAGTGAAAGCGATTCCAGCCTCACGGGTTATTTGCTGCATTGCAATTGCAGGAAAAGTTTATGGAATGAAAAATTACTTCTTTATCGCGACTCACGAGAGTGACATGTTGTGGGTAGTGTTGTGAGAGTTGATTTATTGCATGTTCTCTAACAACAAGGATGTTGATCATCTCATTTCTGCCATTTCGTGAGGTCATTCATATGGCTGGCATCATGGTAGTGTTTTGCATCACTTGCGGCCGCAAAAAATTCCAAAATTTCACTGATTTGCATTGCTGTCGCAAAATCTGCATTTTTTTGGGTGCAAACTCAGCAATTTTTTTCAAATTTTAGAGATTTTGCAAAGAAAAAAAAACAAAAATAATAATAAAAAAAAGTAAAAAAACATACAAACAACGAAATTTTGTCTTTTAATTTGATAGCTCGTTTAGAACGTGAAAATAAATGAGTAGCTTCTTTTTTTACTATCCCATTTTCGTCCTTTTTACTGGCGCTGATATGACCTTGAATTTGTTTCAGGTGCCGTGAAATCCTTAAAAACAAACAATGAACTAAAGGGTTTTTAGGAAAATTAATCGCAAATTTTGCTGTTTTTAGCTTGCAAAATTTGGGATTTTTTTTTTCTTAAAAAAACCGTCATTTCAGACATGGAACAAGAGGGGGAAAGATCATTAGAACAGAAATGTTAATAAAGCGTGCAGTGTCATCAGCAACGAATTGAATGTTGATGGCAATCCTCATTCCCTTTATGCTTTGCGGTAAATCAACGGATGTTTAGAAAAATATGCAGTGAAGCAGTTTCGTTGTCTTTGCACCATTGCTTGGTCTACTACATATCTTGAATTCGTGTAGACACATTTTGCAATACGGTCTGTGAGTTGAGTAGGTATCTGTACTAATCGATTTGTTTAGAATATCCCACTTTGAAGCCATATTCCAAATGCTTTTTCAACAGTTTTTCTACTGGTGTACAAACGTTTGTTGAAACATTCCTACTCTAGAGACAAAGTTCCCCTACCATTACCATGGTTTGACAGGAAAATTTGTTAAGGGATAAGCATCATCAGCTGCAAACACAAAAGGTGCCACACATCTAAATTGACTCTGGCAGACCATAACCTCTGGCATCGAAATCGAACGCTATAGTTTGGCCACTTTTAATCGCTATGTACATCCACTCATGCGAGGAACCTGCTGCTTCCAGACACGATTTTATTTCGCAAGCAATTTCTTGCTTCTCGCAAATGCAAAGCATACAGACTAAAATCCCTATTATAGCCGAATTTCAAGGGAAATATCCCAAATGGCCTGAATCTCTCTCTGACAAACACTTTAAACTTCTTGGTGTGTGTGTGTGCTTTGTGCTACGCACTCTCTGTCTGCAACAAGTACAAGGCCCATGTAATACTTAAAATGATGAAGCATAAAAGTAGCCTATACACACAGAGTATTCACGAACTAGGCCTAGTCTAGTTCTTCGTTGCCTTTAGCTGTAGGCTTACCTGAGTGTAAGGTAGGCTAAATCATTGTATTTGGAGATATTGAGTGACCCCTGTTATAACCAATTAGGCTCTTAAAATGAAAAGTCCCTGATGTAGCCAGAATATTTTACTAGGGCAAGAAAGGAGAAAAAAACATTTTTAAAAACCTTATTATAACCGGGTTCTTGTTCTGGACCTATATATGGGGTCCACTGTGAACATTTGATGGGCGAGGGCACAAAAGAAATAATTTGTGATCACCACTTAAAACATTGCAGTTTTTAAAAAGTTTATGCATGTTTTTGATGCTTTAATTTTTTTTTTCATTGGCTGAGCTTAAGATTAAGAGCAGTGTCTGACATTGTCATTGCCAAAACCTATTCCAGCCAAGAAGTGTGTGGCTTTGTGGTCTAGTATTTCACTGGTTTGAGTAATGCTCTGGGCGGTGCAAAGTTAAGTTCTTTGAAAAGTAGTGACAAATTAGGGAGGAGGCACCAGAGAAGATAAAGATCTGAAATAGTGTATGAAACAGTGCCAGACAAAGCAGATAGAAAAATATAAGGAAAAAAGCATCCCCAAAAAATCAGCCTGCCTCGACTGGACATGGAACTTCAGACCTCTTGATTACCTGTCAGACATGCTACCATTACATCACGGCTATCCGATAGTTGAGACAATTTAATTCCTATAGATAGTATGCAGATGACGTCACTCAGGCCTTTGTTATTGTTTTTGCCATCCGCGTTTGTGAGTTGTTCTCACTAAACTGTATTAACCATACTATAAAAGTTCATGGTTACACAGAGTTTGTGTGTTGGTCCGTTATACTTCCGGATGGCAATGTTGTGAACTCCTTGGCCAAGCGCATTCTATCTATACTCTTCACAAGGCTAGGCATTTCCACTGTGAGCCCCCTCACCTGCATCACACTCACACATCACAACACTGAACAAGGAGACAAGGACGAAGACATTTTGAGTACATTTTTATTTTGAAAATATAGGAATCAGGTAACTGGTGTAAGATAAAGATCTGAAAAGGTGTGTGTGAAATATTGTCAAAGCAGAAAGAACAATACAAGAAAAAAATCCCCTACTGGTGACATAAGAGCAACAATTACACCACAGAGGTTACCCAATAGTTTGGATGATTGAATGCCTTTATTCTTCACAAGAGTATCTATGCAAGAGAAAAACCCATACCAAAAATTCTTTCCCATTTCTCTCAGCACTGGGGGGTGTAAAAACAGTGCCTGGCTACTGTGGGGGAAAAAATTGTATTCGCACTTCACATTCATCATGTCTCGTGCTAGTCTTACATGTAAATTGTTTGTTGACTGGTGACTGCTTGTAAATTGTAGAGTGCTTTGTCGAGCTCATTTTGCTTTAGTAGTGGATATTATCGTATAATGGCTCAGGTTTTTTCCTGAATACCCTGATGTTACTAAGGTTAAATAAACTCGCTTAAGATAAATCTCATTAATCATAGCTTGGTTTAAATACAGTACTCGCTGGATTATGGCATATTAAATTCCAGCACTGTGTGACCAAATTGGTTCTATTACTTGCACACACAGCATGTAGTCAACCCTTAGTGTTATAAAAACCCTAATTAGTTCTATTTATTAAAGGGTAATACATTTATTTAGAATGTCAATGGACTCAGTCATAAGATGTCTACAACTACATGCATTAATATGAGAGTTTTGGGATAGGTTGGATGGTGTAGAAACGCTTAGTGCCAGTACATACAAGCAGTTTGTGGTTGCTTGTCATCATAAGAGAAGAGGCATGTGGCTTGTATTGTCGTGTCCGGGTAATCTAGGGCAAAAAGAAAAAATTCAGTCGAGAAATGATATATCATCATCAGGACTGTGGTAAAATGTCGATATATCAATCATTCAAAAAAATAAAAGGGAAACAAATGAGAAACAACGAGATAATAATAAGGGAAGTCAATATTGATGATTTGGTGGCCTTCAAAAGGGACAGTTTTGAAATATATTAGATAACGATTAACTTTATTTGACCAAATATGCTATTCTGGTCTGTCTCTGAACGTAAAGAATATTTTTATTATACCCTTTCCTACCCTGACAAGGATGTCAAATAAGGAATTGCCCTCATGAAGTTCCTGTGCAAAAGTGTAGGGTCTTGATAGCTACTGTAGAGGTATGGCTGGAAAATGATCCCAATGGTGCACTCTCCTCATCTGACTCCACAGTGCCAACAATGGTGTCTTCTAAAATTTAACTTTTGTGGAGAGAAAATGAGAAATGTGATGTTTTTGGGCGAGAGAGAGAGAGAGAGAGAGAGAGGGGGGGGGGGGGGGGGGGGGGGAATAAGCAGTCTGCTTCATTTATCAACGCTCAGACCGGGATTGGCCAGGACAGCTTACACAACAGTCTCACTCAAAGTCAAATTGGGTAAAGTGGGGAGCGTTTCTCATCAGCTTATTTGTTGAAAGCCATGTGATATTAATATCGGAAATTCCATTATTGCTATCAGTACCAAGAAAAGCTGACACAGCTCAGGACTAGACTTGACTGCTGATATCACGGTTATGATCAATGACGATTTACTGGATGTCATTGAAAAATTATGTCACATTATCTTTGACTGTTTATTATACAGTTCACTCCGGATAATCGCAACATTTCCCAAGAAACATAATTAATTCTATATAAAAGTCACTGGTTAATGGAAGAAATCGTGACAGGTCGAGAGTGAGCGGGATTTAATGCCACATTAGTGTCATCACTCTGGTTTAGACAAAAGAGTTGTTCGGGTTTGTGACGTCATCTGTGGCCATTAAATAGGAGGCAAGAGGACGGGTATAGTTTTTACAACAGGTAGACAAAGATAATTGTAAAGAGATATCCTTTGTTTTGAGACAACTGTGCTCTTTGACCAACGAGTTTGGAGCTTATATTCTCCCATCACGACTAATCTCTTTGACTCTTAAAAATGTTGAGAACAAAAGAGTGAAAGTTAATCAAATCTGAATAAGATGTCGTCTTGTATCTAAGCTGCTTTTGCTTGAAAAAATATATAAAGGGCTGCCATATGGTATTTATTTTAATCATATTGCTCAGTATGTGATGGAATAAGAACAATGTTTACAACAACAGGTTTGAGTTTACCATATGTGTACGATGTTGGGATAGTGGACTAGAAATTCAACTTCGGTTAATCGCAACATTTTCGCTGTTTCCATCGTGTTGTGATTATCCAGAGTGGACTGTACATTACGTGATATCTCTGCATTTTCATTGGCTGTTGTGTTTAACTTCACTGCAGGATATCTTAACCGTATATAAATTGTATTCATTATTGTTGGTATCAATGGTTAAAACCATCTTATGGTAAAATTTATGTCGATATAGGCGATTTTTATTTACTGATGTTAAATAGCAAAAAAATAAATAAAATGGGACTTGATGTCATGTCAATATATCCGCTCTGCATTGTATCTTTTTAAATAAGAAATAAAAACTGATTCCATAATGTATAAGTATAAAGGAAGAAAGACAGGAAAACACTTGAAGATCAGGGTTACCTCACATGAGCATGCTCAGCTTTTTGGCTTCTCTCAAGAGTGTGCTTGTGCTAGAATTAGAATCCAATGAATACTGTATATATGGATCAGCCTTGGACCGGTTTAAATAAACTTTTCTCTGCCATAGTGGCCTTCTTTCCTCACCTCCATAAACCCCCCTCCCCCCTGCTAAACAAGCAAAAAAATTAGACTTACCAAATGACTACATGCATGCGTCATTGATTTATTTTAAAAGTCACATAATCCATTTTCATGAACAGGGGACTGAAATCATTTGTGAGGTGCTCTAGGGAAATGATCCACATGTCGCAAGATGTATGTACTTTTGAGATGGTTAATTGAAATGAAAGGTGTTTTGGGACTTTCCAATAAAAATTGGGAGTTACCAATAATATAAGCTGTTAATTTCTGCATTCTTTCACAAAATTATTTAAGTAAAATTTGTGCTTTGCACTTCGATTTGAAACTGTTTTTCTAAAGTTACTTTTCATTATCTGCACCAATTGGCCATAACTCAGCCAATGTTTTTACAATTTTTTCATGAAATACACGCAATATAGCAAAATGTCATATCATATCAATGTTTAATCAATTACCCAATTTCTACAAAATACGACATGAGCACCTCATCCTTTTTTACTTGTAAATCAGCTTTTGTTCAATACTATAACTTTTAAGTTTTATATTAATCCCATTTGACAGGGATCATTTTATGTCTGTATTTGATTCTCTTGGTATTTACTTCCATTCTCTTACTCTTAACTAATTTTTGGGTGCTCATGAGCTCAAGTAAATTCCAGATCTATAATTTTAAAACATTTTGACTATCCAACTGTAAAAAAAAAATGGAAAAAGCCAACTCAACTCCAAAGGATGCAATCCACCACGAGTAATAGAATAAATGAGAAACCCAAAGCTTAATCTTTTATAAAGAATGATTTAATTTAAAAAGTTACTGTCCCCCCTGTTGACAAACTCGATCCACAATTGAATTAAAAACTTTTGAATTTGTTAACACATTGTAAACTCTTCGTCAGTATATTGCAAATTCTTACACACATGTATATATCAACAGTGAAATAAAAGCGCATGATATGCCAATATGCCAACATCAGCCATCTACCATAAAATGTATACAGACACACGCACAAACACAAGAAGATAAAAAATAATTATTCATCCTCGTTGACAGGAGGGAGAGTCAATTTGTAGATATTGAATAGTGTCAACAGGAAGCCACAGCTCACGACTCCGACCAGGACACGATACACATCTAAATCATAAGGCATCTTCTGCCATACAACTTTGCCATCATTGATCTGTGGGATATAAAGTAAAAATGTAATTATTGTCATTCTTTCAATTGATGAGCTAAGTGAAAAATAAACACAAAGGTAATTTTTCTGACCATTGGGCTGGGAAAAGAATACCGTACTATCAATGTACAATGCAGTCTTAAATTAATGACAAAAAGGAAAATTTTAAAATGTAACACCTCAAACAAAATCATATATAAAAGTAAACAAGTTTAAGTACGGTAAATTGAAAGTCCAGATGAATGTCATTTATTCTTTTGGGGCTGTTTTTGAAAAGAACAAGTGATTAGGCATAAATTTTAAACAAAGGATTTTTTTTTTCAATCTTGGAGAATCTTAAAGATATCATTTATCTTCCATGTGACATAGTCTCAGTCCGCAGAATTATGTATAAATTAAAAAAAAATTATGAGCATAGTTATGGAAGCCAAAACCATAAATTATGAAAAAGGTATGTCCATTCATCAAACTGTAAAAAGGATCACCTGCAGTGTAGACAGATACGCACATACGTGACTGGCAATGTCACAGTAAATCATCAGTGGCTGAAATCACCATGTCAAATTTTTAAAAAAGAAGGAAAAAAGACTTTAATTAATTTTGTGAAATTAGTTCGAGGAAGGAATGGAATGATAACAAAGAATAATAAGGAAAAAAAATTGGGACAATCGAGGTGGCTTGAGGAAACTGTGTGCTAGAGGAAACTGTGCTGGAGTGTAGCGTCATTGAGACTGGAATAGCACATTAAATAAAATACAAAATCGAATTAACAAAAAACAAAAACAAAAGAAAATACCCAAACATATTTTGACAAAAACTTACACAAAAGTGTGTTTGCAATTCCATCAATCTTTTATATCTTGGATTATTAGGGACAAGGCACGATCCCTTTGAGATCTTTGGGAGAGGATGGGCAAGGCTGCTCGCACGTCTAGCTAAAAAGAGGCCCAACATCTGCAAATTAGATGTGATGACAAAACATATTAAGTAGTCACACGTTTTATACATATACATATACATCGACGGTCCGATGATCTAACCTCTGAACTAGGTTTTTTTGCGAATCCGTTGATCAAAGCTCTAATGTCTATATCAGAGTTTCGCATCTGGGTTATCATGACGATCAATCCTCCGAGGTTTGATCAATGGGTTTTGAGATAAAGGAGCGTTGCTACTTATTCGCGATCCTCTGATCTAAGTACTTTTCTTAAGACTGTGTATTGAATTGTTTGAGATGTGACATGTCATTATTATTATTCTGGCACCGCGGTTTTTTGCACAGCTTGCAGCCGCAATACTAGGGAATATTTTCTGATTTGCATTGCAACCGCAAAATCTGCACGTTTTGCAAATTTTTGACAATTCTTTGATTCTTTTTTTTTTTTTTAAATTTGGATATTACCTTTTATTTAAGTTAAATAAAAGGTCATGTCCGGATTTTTTACTTCTTTATTATAACAATTTCATTAACAGCAATTTTTAATTGTAATTTTGTTTTCCCAACTTTGTGCCTATTTTCAAATCGGCATAATTTCTGGCAAAATTTGCCATTTTTTGTCCCATAATTTTGCATAATTTTGAGTTTCAAATTGTGTAATATTGCAGGGATATTTTATTACATGGGTTGCATGTAGTTAGTTGTTAGGTGTGAGTGTGATACAAAATTTAGAAACCTGCAAAATTTGTGCAAAATTTACTTATTTTCTTCAGCAAAAATCATCATTTTCTTTTCAAAATTTTGAAATATTTTTTTTTTTAAACCGCGGGGTCAGATTATTATAATTATTATTATTAGTGTTATCATTATTAGTGTCATTATTATTATTATTATTGTTGTTGTTGTTGTTATTATTATTATTATTATTATCATCATCATCAGGTTGTGGGAGATAGAAGTGACTAATCTTTTTTAGTTAAATAAACTTTAATTAAGATCAACTTTAAACCATTTAATATGATAGCAATCATTCATTTTAACCTCAGACAAAATTTCAGCAAATTTTCCATCGTCAGTTTTTTGTTACAATACGAACTACTGTATTTCTTTTGAAATCAAATAATTTTATTTTTAGTGTTTTCTCTTCCTTTTTTTTTTGTGTGACTTTTATTCTTATTTTTATTTTTTTCCTATTTTATTTTTGCTTTTGGTTTCATTTAAAAAAATATATTTCCTTTTTAAAGTCTGATACTGATAGATTAATTTTTTATTTGTGTTTGTGTGTGTGTATGTGTTGGGTGGGGGGTAATTTTTATAGGTAAAAATTTCAAACTGTGTTTTCAAATAAATGCAACATGAACTATAAACACAATACATATTTCATTATGTTTAATGCGAATAAATTTCTAATGGATACTAAGTAAGTGCTGAAGTTTTTGATTGTTCGAGCCTGTCAGTCACTCCAATCTAGCTCTAGTTTAAATCGAAATTTTTCTGTGTTTTCTCCATTGGATTGTTTTTAATTTTATATCAAATTGATTGTGATAAAACAGTGGATTTTATGGTGTTATTTACTGTTAAACCGAACAAGAATTTTTAGATAAAATTTAAAGAAAACAATTTTTTCAATACTGTATTAAATATTCTTACAAATCAGTTTTATTCATTGTGAACTGTTTTCATCCAAATATTATACAGTAGGAAACCAGTGTGCTATTTTAAAAACATCATAATTATTGACTAATTTTTCTCACCCAGCGAGTTTTAATTCACTTTTATGATAAGCAATGTAGGTCTTTGCTTACTGAGATGTACTCATGATTAAATTTTGATATCTGGCAACAATGGAGCAATTAAATAAATATGATAGCTCTGCACAACTCCATGCCCTGAGGACATATAATTTTAAACGTCCCGCGGTGCATAATTGAGTCATTGGATAAGACTCTATACTCACATTATCTTCCTGTACTCAAGTGTAAAATGAGTACCTGGCCGTTAACAGCGTTGTCTCAGTCGGGGGGAAAAATGGTAATAGTTCACTTCGCTTAATCGCACACTCCGCTTATAAGCTACACATTCCCAAAACACTTAATTTTTTCTAAATAATCGTTCCTATTAATTGCACACCATCTCCACCTAATCGCTACACCTTGATTGCACAGCCATATTAAATCAATGATGCTGTTCTCATTCCACACAACTTTTTGGTCGAAGCATTCAATCAATTCTTTACAATGAACTACAATATACCCATCAGTGGTGAACTGACATCTCATGAGCTTCCCAAAAAAAAACAATGCCTGGATAATGAAGATGAGGATGAGTCATCGGAATGAGACAAAACCACCCCTGACAAATACTGAAAAACTTGACAAATGATCTACATTGGCGGGATTGTAGACAAAGGTTTATAAACAGTTTGAACAGAATAGAAAGCAATCAACACTTCAAGATTATTATTCTTGCAAACAATAATGTCACATTTTGTGGTTGGTAAAACATGAAGAAGAAAATATAAATTATAAAAAAACAACAAACCCCCCCCCCCCCCCCCCCCCCAAAAAAAATTTTTTTTTTTAATTAAGAAACAAATAATCTAATGAGGATATGTCTTGAATATGACGGTCCCAGGCCCATAGAAAACCCATAAGGGAAGGTCCTACATGATTTGCCCATGTAAGCTGGGGCTTAGATGCTATTATTATTAGCTTCTCTGTGTAATCGACACACTAAGCTGAACTCCCAAGGATGTGCGATTAAGCGGAGTCGACTGTATCTCTTAAGAGGCATGATGTTCCGTTCTACTTGTTTAGTGTTGCTGTTGGCCAGGGACCCTTTGTAAAATGCTTTGAGCACGTTTAGTGGATATCGCTCTCCATAAAAGCTCAATGTTTTTCTTTCTTTTAGTTATTTTCTTTTTTTTTTTCTTTTTTTGTTTGTGCGTGGGTTTGTTAATTTTTTTTTTTTTTTTTTGTTAATCAAAATAATGTACCTCTTTTTGTGACAGGATCGGTTAGGGTTTAAAAGATGTTATGATATCAGGATAGCATCCGGTTGATGTATCATAGGGATGATGTGATATAATCTGGTGATTGTCATGATCGAGCCTTACACTCATACACCACCTATTGTCAACCAATTTATTTAAGGACAAAATCATTCTATATTCTTGATGGCGAGCAAAGTTTTGAAAAAAATTAGTGATGGAGGAGAACAGGTGCTCGGGGTATTATTTTTTTAAACAGCCAATAATGATTGCGAACATTATCATTACTAGTGTAGCTTCTGAACCATAACCTGAAGATGATGGGTTTGAATCCTAGCTGCAATGTACCTTTAGGAATTGATAATTTAGCAGTTGTAATATGTATAGATGCTCAAATAAATTATAATATTTTATATGCTAGATCTAGAGTCCAATGTCAATACAACTCTATAAAATGTGAAACAAATATTGTGGTTGTAATTCTAAACACCATTATTCTTTTTAATCCACAAAACCCCACTACCTACATAATTTACATGATGTACTTCGATCATTTTAAAAGAGGATATCGCTGTACTTCTCTGTCTACCATGAAATCAAAATCAGAGGCTTGATCACCTTGAAACATACAAATAAGAGGGCGCGGTTATCTCTGAAGTTGATATCAGAGGTTTGATTTTTGATCAACAGATTGGCTAAAAGGCTACTTCAGAGGTTAGATCAACAGGCCATCGATATTATATATATATATATATATATATATATATTATATATATATATATATATATATATATATATATATATATATATATATATATATATATAATATAGAGAGAGAGAGAGAGAGAGAGAGAGAGAGAGAGAATTATTTTCAAATTCCATAGTTTTTAGAGATGACTATCATTCTCTCTGATTCAAATTCATATTTTCAACAGCTGCCATGCACTTTTCATACCAAAAAAATACTCAGACAATAAATGTTAACAATCATCTCATTATTTTACATTTTCTATTATTTATTTTTATAATTCATTCAGTTTTAGTTTTGGAAGACCCCCAATGTAAGAATAAGGCCACACTGCGAGCGAAGTGAAGCGATTTCCATTATGTGAAATATGTGGCTTCACTGAGAGTGAGAGAGCGATCCATGCTCAATGAACGTTAATGTGTAATCATTTCTTTCAGAGTCTGCTGTGTCGACTGGAGCCGTTGTGTGCATCGGTCGATGTGAGCAAAGAAAAATGGTCAAATCTCTCTGCTTCACTGCTGATATGCCTGTCACCTCGCAGTGTTGCCTTGGCCTAAAAGTCCAATAACCGTGAGCCTGCCTGTTAGTTGAATAATTTAAAAAGGTGATTGTGACACACGTCTGCGCTAAAAAAAAAAAAAGAAATAATATTTACCTTGATACCAATCCTCAATTACAATAGGATTCTCTTTTTCAGGCGACGAAGAAAAAGTTTCAAATTAAGAATTGATTTTTAACGGTAAGAAGGGGGAAAAAGAGGAAGTTGATTGGGGTCACTTCCTGTCATCTAATGCTGAAGCGACGTAGACTACCGCAGTCAGTGGCGGCTGATATAGTTTATACAGTGGGCAAAGCTCTACTTATTATTATTATGTCAACTGTGACAATGATGAGGTTGCTGGTTTAAAAGGCTCTGGTTTTGGACAACGATGGTATCTTAATTAACCCTGTTGTTGTTGCTTTAAAAAAAAGAAATGAACAGCATTGTATATTTGAATTAATTGGATTCTCTTGGCGTAAGATGTATATTTGAATTAATTGGATTCTCTTGGCGTAACACAGTTCAGAAATCAACAGAACGTCTATTTTCATTACTTTAATCTGCTCCTCTTCTTTTTCGAATCAACCGACTGACTCTGTCAGATTGAGTATTGTTGTCTATGTGCTTATCCAAGAGAAACTACATGACGGTACTATCCTGTGTAGTTTTTAGGATATCTTTAAAGGTCTTAATATTGCTCAAAGGCTCGATAATCCTTTGTACAAAGTTATAATTTTAGCCACAGGAAATACTTCATGATAAGGTAACCTTCCTAATTATTTAATCTGCCAATTTGTTTGTCCGCTGATGAATGAGGAGACATTTGTAATTGTAATTATAGATTGTTAATCTATTTTGTAACCATCTGATCTTGCTACGCTGTTTCCCTTCATCTTTTAAATTTGTTTGTCTTGTTAGTGCGCTAATTGTAATTAGTGCAGTGGTATCAATGACTTATCTTTATCATTAATTAGTTTTGATTGAATCTATTAAGAAATTAATTGATAGAAAAGTTCAAATTTAGCGTTTGTTTTCTTTTATATTTTGTTAGTTTGCTTAATTGTTTTAGTATCAATTGTACAACCGTACTTTACTCGCCACTTCAGTATGAACTATTGCTAATTGACATATCATCATCACCAACATTATCATTATTATTATCGTCATCAATATTATTATAATTATTATTATTATTATTATTGTTGTTATTGTTGTTGTTGTTATATTATTATTATTTTATTATTATTATTATTATTATTATTATTATTATTATTATTATTATTATTATTATTATTATTATTATTATTATTATCATTGTTGCTATCATCATCATCGTCATCATCATCATCATCATCATCATTACCATCATCGTCTCATCATAATTGTTGTTAATTTTAATGTTTGTCTTTTATTTAAAATCAAACTTCAAGCAGGGGCATTTTTCACTTTGCATGTAATTATATAGAGATCCATATATTTGCTGACATTAATATAATTTAACATAAGGAATAAAAAGAACATTTTATAATTTCAACAAGATGAACGCCGAGTGAGAAAAACAATTTAGAAAATGATCCTGGGCGAATTTAGTTAACTTTGATTTGATGCACGTAAATAATTGTTTAGTGAATCCATTTGGTGATGGTGACCAGTATGCAGAAGAGACAATGCTTAATTTATAATATGTGATAATAGTAAGCTACGATTCGAGTGAATTGGCGTTATTCCAACGAATCTATAATTTTTAAATATCATTCACTTTCTTTATTGTAATTATCCAGGTGTATGATTTCTGTAGTTTAGGGTGTCGATTGTGTCGATAAGGGTTTTACAGCACTTGTGAAACGATTGGATCGTTGCAACACCTTTAAAGCGAAATATAATCAAAAGATCACAATTGTGCTTTAAAAGTAATAAAAGACTAACATTTGATTTAAAAGATATTTTGTTTGTTTTTAAGGGTTTTACGGCGCTTGCAACACATTATGCACCAGTAAAGAGGAAGAAAATGGGATAGTACAAAGATCAAGAATTTTAAAGCGCCCAAGAAAAGGTTAGACAAGGGGGAATTGGTTCAAATAGGAAAAAGATGTTGATTCCAAGAGCACACTATCAAAGTATTGAGTTTGACATCAACTTAAAGTCTCATCCAGACACAAGCACAGGTCCCCACTAAAAGGAATATACTCAAATGTTTACAAATCATATATAATATGTAAGCAAAACATACTACAGTGCATAACAGAGAAAAGATTTGAGGACAAAAAATACCATCTCCCAAAACTCTATATATTCGACTGTTTCCCTCCCAGCTAGGGTATCTCGCCAGGGCCAGGACAAAACCAAGTAATTTCATTCGAAGACAAAGACAGAGAGCATGTTGGAAAACAGATATAGGGGAATAGAAGAGACAGTAAGTGCCTCCCTGCCCACTATGGGAGGTCAGGAACCCCACCCAAATTTAAAAGATTAATTTAGTTCAGTTTTTAAGGGATTTACTGCGCTTTTGACACATTTAAGTCATTTCAGCGCAAGAAAAAAGAAATAAAATGTGATAGTCATAAAATTCTTGATTTAAAATTAAAAGCACGCGAGAAAAAGTAAGACAAAGGGGAATTCTTCAAATAGGAAACTGATGAAGATTCCAAAAGCAAACTATCATTGTAGTTTGAGATCGCCTTAAAGTGTAATCAGACACAAGCACAAGTACCCACTAAGAAGAATCCACTCAAATATTTACAAATTATGAAATCAAAACAAAAAAATATAACTATTTAACAGAGAGATGATTTACAAGGGGAAAAATATCATATCTCAAAACTATAACTATACATTTGACTTTGACTGTTTCCCTTCCAGCCAATAATTTCGGTCAGGGCAAGGACAAAACCAAGTAATCTCGTTCCAAGACAAAGACAGAAAGCAAATTGGAAAACAGATGTAGAAAAAGACACAGCGAGTACCTCCCTGTCCACTATGGGAGGACAAAAGACCCCATCAAGAAAGACTAACACAAAAGTCGGGCAAATGGTAAACGTCAAAGTAGCAATCGTAATAGATCAAAAAGTAATATGTCATGTGGCTAGTCTTATTTCTACACAAACAAGTATCTTTTAAACTAACTCTAATCACTGTAGGTGCATTGGTGTATGATTTAGAATCACAATGTATTCTGCTTTGTCTGTGCGTATGAGTTTGAAATCAACAAATGATTCTAAAAGTTAAGATCTTCATTAATAAATTTAATATCCAATAAAAAAACATGTTAAAAAAGTCTGGTCGTAATATCTGTTTCCATAAAAAAAACAAGCAAACAAAAAAAAAAACAACAACAAACAAAACAACATAATATTAGCAAAGTCAGTTTACATAAGTGCAAAATACATGATCTACCAGTTGTTACAAATAAGCAATGAATCAATATTTGATGTTGCTAAAATATAGAAATGCTTGTAAAGATATAAAATCTTTGCAGATAATGAAAATGGAATACTGCAATAGTATCTCGTGTTAATATGACCTCAATCTACAAGGTCTATATTTGATACGAATCCCCAATGGTTTTAAAACTTTGGTGAACTACATAATCAAATGAATCATTAATATACCAGTCACTCGATGTGATTGCCTTTCGTATAGAATAACTATCACAGTAAAATGCAATAAAATTGACGCCGAAGCCTAAATTTGTTAATAAAAAGAAAAAGAGAAGTAAAATTGTGCCAAGTATCTGATTGCAGTGGCGACAAATAAATAGTAGAGAGGTTTCACAAGAGACGATAAATGTTTTTCCCCCCGCAATATCCCCTTATGTTAATTAATCCATGGTGAATTATACTTTTTGCTGTAATATTTTTAAAAAGAAAACATATTTTTTTCATAAGCAAAATCATTCAGAATTGAGAAAAGTTTTCTCATTTGCTTTTAATTTGTTGACCTGACCTTGTCTGACCTTGTTTTTGTTTGATTTTAGAGGTTTTACGACATTTGAGATGATATTAGATCATTTCAGAACCAGAAAAAAGAAAGATGATAGAGAAAAGCCGTAGATCTGAAATTAAAAGCATCAAAGGAAAAGCAAGACACAGGGGGCTGGTTTAAATTGGGAACAGCCGATTCCACGACATTTGACATTACCTTTATGTCTATACAGGCATAAGAAAAGGATATCACTCATAAGGATACTCTCAAATGTTTAAAAACTACATTAAGTAATAACAGAGGTATGCTTTACAGGGAGGGGGAGGGATATCGTCTATAAAAACTCCGGTCCATTTGACCTTTTCTCTCACAGCTAAGGATCCTTGCCAGGAACAGGGGGAAAACTGAGCAATCTTAATCCAGAACAAAGACAGAGAGCAACATGGAAAGGAAATAGATATTGGGGATGGACGAAGAAGGCACAGCAAGTGGCCTCTCTGCCCACTGTGGGAGGTCAGACAATCCTATCCAGGGCGTTGTTTGTTGACAATCTGGTATTGCCTCTTGGTGAAATAACTCGCTACACAGATGAAAAATAATTATAACACAAGAATATGCAAGCATCAAAAAATAGACTCGCATGCTCAATGCAATTCAAATGCTTTCATGTAGGTTAAAAAAAAATATTCTAGGAATGCCCCCCTCCTCCAAGACTATTATGGACAAAAAAATATAGTGTGAAAATCAAAATTTATTAGCCAAAATTTTGAGTAAGTTCGCCTTGTTTTTGTTTTTAGAGGTTTTACGGTGCTTGTGTTGAGAGTTCCAACTTGCTTGTATTCTTTACATTTTAAGAATCCTGTAACCCTTCGGCAATCGGTGACGTTCCTTCCTTGCGGGTTTGGGGATACCACGTCATGAGCAGTACTCGTACTAGCCTAAGGTCCTGGATGGGTATAGACAGGGGCTTTAACCCTGGTGCATTTTGGTTGTAGATATCTGCAAGATATCTGTATAGACGAGAGTGACTTTACAGTGGATGAGATAAAGAAGGCCAAAAAGTCTCTCAGTGATGGAAAACAATCCGGACCTGATGACATCCCACCTGAAGTATGGAAGTACTGTGACTTAGATGATATCCTGTTGGAGTTTACAAATGGATTACTAAACAGGAATGAAAAACCAAATCAGTGGTCGGAAATTGATCTGATTCCAGTCCCAAAGGGAGGAGACCTAAGTGATACCTCCAACTACAGGGGAATCAGCCTTGCCGCTATAGCTGCCAAACTCGCCAATAAGATGATCCTCAACAGAGTCCAGCCAGAGATAGACCCTCATCTACGTTCTTGTCAAAACGGCTTCAGACCAGGAAGATCCACGACTGCTCACCTCCTGGCATTGAGAAGGTTAATAGAAGGAGTAAAAAGTCACAACAAGAAGGCAATCATTCTATACGTAGACTTTAAGAAGGCCTTTGACTCGATACATCGCCCTACCATGATGAAAATCTTAAAAGCATATAGTATACCTCCTAAACTTCTCTCTGCTATTAAAAGAATGTATGAGAACACACGGGCAAAGGTTATCTCTCCAGATGGTGAAACTGAGCTGTTTGAGATCAAAGCAGGGGTGCTTCAAGGTGATACATTAGCCCCCTATCTCTTTGCAATTGACTTGGACTATGTGATGAGAAAGACCTACGCTGGCATGGAGAACGAGCTGGGCTTCACGCTATATAGACAAAGAAGTAGGCACAATCCAGCTATGATTGTCACGGATCTAGATTTCGCAGATGATCTGTCTCTACTGAACGAGGAGATGGTCCAGACACAAGAAGTCCTCAACAGACTTGAAACTGACGCCGAACGAGTAGGACTATGCTGTAAAGCTAAGAAGACAGTTTTCCCAACCTACAACCAAGAAAGGCTAATTAGCATACAGGCAAAGAATGGAGAATGGCTGAAGAAAGTTGACACTTCAAGTACCTAGGAGGTTGGACCCAAAGCAGTTCCTCTGATATTTCTGTCAGAAAAGCATTGGCTTGGAGTGCCTGTCACAAACTCAGGAAAATCTGGAGTTCAAACCTACAGAGGGAAATAAAGAAGAGACTGTTCCTGGCAATGGTAGAGTCAGTGCTTCTATATGGAGCAGCGACATGGACTCTTACTAAAGCCATTGAGAAGCAACTGGACGGCTGCTACACCCGTATGCTGCGGATGGCCCTCAATGTAAGCTGGAAAGAGCACATAACAAATGAAGAGCTCTACAGTGACCTCCCCCCAGTGACCTCGAAGATTCAAAAGAGAAGACTGAGACTTGCGGGGCACTGCTGGAGACACAAGGAGGAGATTGCAAGCAGTCTTGTGCTATGGGAACCAGCTGAGCGAATCAGAAGCAGAGGCAGGCAGAATAAAACCTACATTGACTGTCTGCAAGATGACACAGGAATGGACAACACCCGGGAGCTGCGTACGCTTATGGAGGACAGAACAGAATGGCGAAGACTTGTGGCTCATGTTGGGCGCCCCAAGTAAGTACCTAAGTACGGTGCTTGCCACACTATTAGGTCAATTCAGCGCCAGTAAAACGGAAGATTATAGGGGAGAGTTAAAGATGTGAAGTTAAAACCAAAGAAAAAGGAAGACAAAGGGAACTAGTTCAAATAGGGAATGGAAGATTCCATGAGCAATCTACCGATGTGCCTATTTTGACATTACCTAAAAGGAGGTCAGACGGCCCCATCCACTAAGTTCGCCTTCTAAAAAAAAAAAAAAAAAACAGAAAAAAAATCACAAGTGTTCTATGTTTGTTTTAGGGTACTGACGATACATTTAGGTCATATCAGCGCTAGTAAAAAGGCGGAAAATGGGATAGTAATTGATTGTTTGTTTTTAAGGGTTTTACGGCGCTTGCAACACATTAAGGTTATATCAGCGCCATTAAAAAGGAAGAAAATGGGATAGTAATAAGTTATATGATTACAATTAAAGCACCCAAGAAAAAGTAAGACAAAGGAGAATTGGATCAAATAGGGAACAGATGTAGATTCCAAGAGCACACTATCGAAGTACTTAGTTTGAGATCACCTAAAAGTCTTATCCAGTCACAAGCACAGGTCCCCACTAAGAGAAACACACTCAAATGTTTACAAATCATATATAATATGTAAACAAAACATAATACATTGCATAACAGAGAGATGATTTACGAGCAAAAAAATATCATCTCCCAAAACTAACTATACATTTGACTGTTTCCCTCTCACCAAGGTTATCCGGTCAGGGCCAGGACAAAACCAAGTAATCTCATTCCAAGACAAAGACAGAAAGCTAGTTGGAAAACAGATATAGGGGGATAGAAGACACACTAAATACGAGGGCTCTTTCAGAAATAACCGAAAATTGCCCATTGCTCAGCAACCAGTGGAGATTTTTTAATTCTGTAAACGACATGATATTTCTTATTTCCTTATGGATATTCCCAGAAATTATGAAGTGCATCATTTTGCACAATGAATTTCTAGACGATTTTAAAGATG
>NC_088360.1:34270219-34382719 GCF_034508935.2 Berghia stephanieae
TGCTCTACATAATGTTAACTGAACAGCAAAGCTTTCAGTAATGAGTATTCGTATTAGGAAGGACTTATTATATTACAATATGACAGTCTGCGGACATTCACAAAAAAAAAAAAAAAATTAAAAAAAATCCCAGTAGATCTAAATCCTTTCATAAGAAATAGTAGGAAAAAAATTGCTTCCTGGCATGAGCTTATTCGATCTCTTTTTAAAAATATGGAATTCTTTTATTTCATTTGATGAAGTTTCAGGAAGAACCCAAAGCTAAGCACTGATCTTTAGCTGCAAACAACAGCGCTGCACCCAATTCAAATTTGACAATAAATGGATAATGAAATTTAAAGAAAGAAGATGATCTGCTTATTTCATTTAATAATATCTGCAAGTGTTACCAAGCATTTGATGAAACATTAATCTATGTATTAACAAAATACAGTGCTTTATTTCTGAATCCGATGCGTATCCTTTCCATTAAGAAATACCGGAGATATGATTATAACAACAATATGTAATCACAGATCACTTCTTTTAGATTTACACTATTTTTATTAAATTTTTTTTTGAATGAAGTACATTTGGTATCTCTGAAATAACAGGTATCCGAATTGAGTAGATGTTTGGCTTATTAAATCAAAAGAATGTCAAGGTGAAGTACAAATCTTACTTACCTGAAAAAGAAAGCAATATAAACGATAATGAAAAATGTTTTTTAAAAATACAGAAATTTTCGTTCTAATTTTGAGAGCTAGTAGTTATCATGAAAATAATTTTTGTTAATAATAGTGAGTCAAAGAAATATAAATGCATCGAATTGCAAGTGTTCATTTAATTATTAATAGCAAATATAGGTACATAAAAAAAATTCATTGCAAAAATAAAGATAATCTCATTTAATCATAGGAAAAAAAACATTAAAAACCATTCATTCCTTGATACAGTAACTCAAAATGATGGCCATAAATCAAATTGAAAACTGTAGGGCATTGAAATATCAAGTTACCTTGAAATATTGCAAATCCTTAATGATGCTGAATAAAATGTAACTTATAAACCATCATTCACAAATGAGATCTGTTCAAAGTGATGGTCAAACATATGCTCTAATTCGTGAGTGTTCAAAATTCTATTATTCTAATAAATGGTACTAAAGAAAAAGATAAATTTTGTTCCATTATTAAGATGATTATTTTACTCTGCCCCCACCCCCCATCCCCTCGCTTTGGAAAAGTTGTCTCCACATTGAAAAATTGACATTGTGGTATTTTTCTAGACCTTAATTCGAGATCATCGGAATTGATAGGTTATTTGAAACTCATACATATACACCACGGAAGGGGAAGTCTTTCATCGTTGTTATGATTTTATTATGTTAAAACTATCTAGGTTCTTAATAAACTTCTATAAACAAGCAAAGTAGAGAATTTTATAACCAAGTCAGAATCCTAATGCAAAATTGTAGGTTACAGTACAGATTGAAAATATAAAAACCAAATGTCTTTAGTGGAATCTGAAATTTGTAAGATACCTGAACAAAGTGTTGATTACTGAGATTTTCTCTAAATTCAAGAGAGGAACGAAGTTGACGTCACTCAACTCTTTGTTATTGTTTTTAGACAGCCATTTAAGTGATCAGTTATCACTCAATTATATCAACCAGACTATATACGTTTAAGTTTAAGGTTACATATAATTATATGTGTTGGTACGTTATATCTGGCTGGCGATGGCTGTGAGTATTTTACCTAAATTGATAGTATCCATAACATAAGAAGAATTACAAATGATTAAACACCACGACAGTGAAAGTACCCTGAACTTTGTTATGAGAACTTAACGTGGCTGAGAGTGACCCTCTTAGTAATCTTATCGAACAAAAACTAGCGCCTCAATCGTACCTTTGCCAAACATTGGAATACAGAGACGAGAATCCGACAATACCTCTTATTAAAATGCATCTCTTACATAAATGTTAATGTTATACTACTTTGAATTTCACCCTAGAAGATTGACAAAGTAAAAAATAAAACATGCAGAATTAATTGTTCCCATGCAGTGTCATATTATGCTCCTTTGGCAACTATTTAAGAACCTTTCCCTGGTTACTCTTTTGGGTTCAAATCGATTTTGCAATGTAGCGAATTCGTATAAAAATCATGAAAAAGATTAAAAGATCTATTAATCAATAATATAGTATTTCAAAATTTGTTAGAATATTTCCATGTCTTTAGCTCAATTATCATTTCAAAGTTGCTACAAATGTAATGAATATTTGCTTTTTTCAGTATTAAAAAAAAAATTAAATTTACCAACAGAATCTTTAAATTGTAAAATTTCGAGAAAGCATCAGTTTTGATAACTCTGCTCGATATGATATCCTCTCATTCAAACAAACTGTGTAAGTTATATTCTGTGAAATCGATGAATTCCCAGAAACACGCAAAATAAACGTTTCTTTAATTGGTGACTTAAAGAACCTATACAACATATTATTATGAGCAGCAAAGAAACAAACAACGACAGTAACAACAACAGGCATAAATCCAATAACAGCATACTGGTCAGTAAAATCCTGACTAGTCTTGCCACTGAGAATCCTCTAGATTGAATGTGATGAGAACTATTCACTCTCTACTTTGCAAATACTTATAATAATAATAATAATAATAATAATAATAATAATAATAATAATAATAATAATAATAATAATAATAATAATAATAATAATAATAATAATAATAAATAATGGTGTTACAACCTCAATCTATCTCTAGTGCATTTTTGATGAGACGTTATAGAAAAAGAAGAGAGAACTGTCTAAGAAAAAAATAAATAAATAAACAATAATAATGATCAAGAGCTTTAGCATCACACACCAGACTTCGACAGACATAAAGCGTAAACTGTGTTATTTGTCTTTAGTTGCAAAGTGTATAACATTTTGTAACTTTCACATTCTACCCTCAGTGCTTGATTGGCTATAATTCGGGCAGTTTTATTGTTTTCATACCGTCACATGTGAATATATATTACCTTTAATAAGATAATATCTTAAGATTTCCTTTCCAAGTGTCACTAAATCATGCCTAAGAGTATATAATTAAAAATCACTGGACTCAAAAGAATCCCCTTACAGTCAAATATAATTTTTTAAAAACAACAATAAGTTACTCTGGCCGCTAGAATAAGGCTTTTATGTTTCATTGTGTTTGTAAATACTGAATATAATGGTGAAAACATTAGTATTGTATACATGGCTTTCTTCATAATGTATAATTCAACATTGGAGACGAATACTATTTGACGGTGATGAAAAAATATCTTGATAGATGGCTTTTAACCTCCCAGCGGCTCCTGTTAGCTTTTCTGGCGCATAAAACTGAAACAAATTGCAGTCTTTAACGAAAAAGTGCTGAAGGTCATGTTTATCGAGAGAAACTATCAACGACCTTAATACTTCCAAAAATCGTTCTGCAAGTTTATCTTGAGTCCATGCTCGTGGATCTGGCCATCTGCGGCATTCGTGAAGCAAAGCAGTTTTGATATGGTAAGAACAAACTGGACGGAAGTCGTCCTTATCAGACTCTCGAATCATTCTTAAAATTCTTTCACAATCTTTCCTGAAAACATGAGTGACTGAAGATGGTAGTGAATTGTCCTGAATTACATCACGGAGCAGATATTTTTCAGCCATGTTGAACGATATTCTGAAAAGAGATGGATCATTTGGATGAGTGGAGCTTGGTAAAGCAAGAGCATAAAATCCGAAATCTTTCAACACTTTGATGTCATTTTCTGTAATCCAATCATTCGGTTCTTCACACCAGTACACACTGGAATTGGGCCATTCGTGTTGGAACATGAAAGCTGGAACAAGTTCAAACATAAACACATCTGGACCACGAAATATCTTAATCACGGTGCATGGATCTGGAAATAAAATAAAAGGGAATATTATATTGATAATAATAAACGTTTTATACCTAACCAATACGAACTATTTTCATGGCTAGTATTGGGATTATGTTTTGTTTAGTCACAAATCGAGTTCTTGCGTCCTTGACGTTTACTGAAGTTTTAAAATCTATTCACTTACTTACATGCTTGAATTAAACATTTCTTCATCCTGCTCCACGGAATAAAATAGCATTTGATAATCCTAATCTTCTAAATTAGTAAAATAGAATCAATGATCTCGCTGACCTCAAAAATTGTAGCCTACACAATAATGATGCCTCGGTCATTGACCCCCCCCCCCTCACCCCTTAATATATATATATATATATATATATATATATATATATATATATATATATATATATATGACATCAACTGCACATACTATGAAGGGACTAATCAGACAAACACACTGTGTATTGATTGATCAAAGAGGATGATGTCAAATAAACCATAATTTTTACCAGATTTTTTGTTTTCAATATAGACATAATGATTATAGAGTCAAATGCGTCGAGCAATTGAGACCAAAATGCGCAATTTTACGTAAGATGCGTAATACTAGGCATGTCTGTTTTACCCATCTTAGCATATTTACGTGTTTGATTTACTAAATGAAAGAATAGGTGGATGAGATGATAAGTAGAGACTTGACAACATGCCCCATTAGTGATGATAAACCGGCAAAGTGAGCCCGATTAGATTCGGATTTTTTTTTTTTTTTAATCACAAAAATGTGTACTTTCGACGATCTGCACTTTATCTTATATTTTTTAAAAGCTTATGTCAATAGCAACAGGACACTTTTTGCCTCTGCCATTCTTAGCCGACGTATTTCCTTCCGAATCGAAGCTCTTTCAATCTAAAAGTAGCTACTATCTTGTCGACGCTACGATCTATCCTAGTAACTAGTCTCAGACTAAGCTTGAAGTCCGGCCTCAGCAAATGACTAAAACTTGGCCAAACTTAGTCCGAATGTGCCGTGATTTTAGTCTGGGACTTTCTTGGTCACTCACATAAAATCCGATTTTTTCAAATCCTTGACTAAAGTCAGAGACTAAGCGCTAGTCCGCGTTCATAAAAACGGGCCCTGACGCTCAAAGTGACGAATTTGATTAAAAGGAGAAAAAAAAATCTGTGGGTATCGTGAGAAAAGCAGGCACTTGGGCTAAAAGGGCATTCAGACGACGGGCAACTCATAGAATACACTGTATTAACTTGAGCTTTTTTTTTTTTTCATTGCGCAATATCCACTAAACATGCTCAAAGAGCTTTATAAAGGGTCCCTGACCAACAGCAACAGGTAACATATAGAACGAAACATGACGCCTGATAGGCGATATTACAGTTTTAAAAACATAGAGACAATGCTGTTAACGACCAGGTTCTCATTTTACACTAGAGTACGTTTGGAGAACATGAGCAAAGAGCCTTTTCTAAGGGTTCAACTATGCGTCAAGAAAGCGAGTGTTATACCACAAGAACGCATAGCCGCAAGTATTATTACTATTATTATTATTACAAATTACTATTATTATTATCATCATCATCATCATCATCATCATCATCATCATCATCATCATCATCATCATCATCATGGTCATCGTCCTAATCATTTGATTTCATGTTATTTTATATTCAACCTATCGTCTTTCCTTGGACGATGCCTCATCTTTACTATAGGCTAATTCTTACCAAGCTGTTCACGATAAACTATCCCAATAACCGACAACAAAGCATCGCTGCCGCTATCAACATTAACGGCGTGCCATGGAACAGACGAGGGACAGGCATGAGAGTTTTTTCCGGATATTGATCTCTGTCTCCCGACCTGGCCTCTGTATAATTTGTATAAAGAATAAACATTACTGACATACCCATGAATACACAAACGACCGCCCCGTGGCTGAGTGCGCTGCTGCTATGTTCATTTCTCTTGAGGACAAGAAATTTCCATGCACCAAAGTTCATAAACACTCACATTAGGACTGATATCTATATATTTTTTTAAAAGTCTCTTCCCGATAAATATAAGAGAATGGAATTCATTGCTTGGTCACGCCATCAACAGCCTACATCAGAAGATAGGTCCCTTACCATCCATCGTTTCGTTGCGCTATTGTTATTTCAGATTTGCATTTATGGGGCCCACCGGCCTTTTGCATCTTATCCATTCAGATTCAGAGATAGGTAATCCAGTCCAAATCTTTACTCCAAAAGAAATAAAATCCTCTTATCTTTGGACGTAATAGCAAAATTGGGGAACATGTTATCACTAGGTACTGGACATATTAATAGGATAGTTTGCAATGTATTAAAGTGCGGCTACAAAAGACAAACATTATGATATAAGTCCTATAAAAGCAATACTCTGAGGTCCGCAAATCATTTTATTGTTTGGCCAACAATTACAAGACTTAAATCAATAATTAAAATAAACTCGGAGTGATTACCCCAAATGTACACTCGTGCTATCAGAATTCTATATCCTTCCGAATGTAGGACGGCGTACAATACACTGGGATACAGTTAATATTCTAATTTGAACTAAGGGCCGGCTAACGTTTTCGTCTCTCTGGTGCTACTTTGTGGTCATGTGGCTTTAACAAACGCCTTCGGGCCGTTAGGTCCCTGGTGCGAGTCCCGCTGTGGGTGCTGCAAAGTTGAGTCTTTGAAAAGTTAAGAAACAAATTCTGAAAAAAGTGTGGAGCGGGCACTTTTATTTTTATCAATAATGATGGTATTGGGAAGTGCCAGGTGAAAACAGACACCGTGATATTTTTATTCTATGTTTACATCTCGTACTTCTCCTCTCCCGATATTTCTCGTCTTTGGAAAAGATTCTTTATTTTCATTCTCTCACTGCACCAATGTTTAAAATAAGTACCTGGCCGGTAACTGTGTTGTCTCGACCGAAAACAAATATTGTAATTAACGTACCAAATGTTAAGTGTTGCTGTTAGCTCAAATTAATGAGCCCATGAGTGCGTAAGTATATGTGAGAGGAAAGGGGGGGGGGGGTCTGTTGTTATTAAATAAATGTTTTGTTTTTGTTTTTTCCTTCAAAGGGCCGATACGCAGCTACTTTTGAAAAAAAAAACCCAAAAAAACATGTATCAATAAAGTAAACCTTTAAAAAACATCAAAACATGGGGACTGTCTTGGGGTCAAAGCAAGCTTGGAGGAGGAGTAGGAGGAAGCGAGGGAAGAGGAGGTGGAGGAGAAGGAGAAGGATGAGGAGGAGGAGGAGGAGGAGGAGGAGGGGGAGGAGTAGGGGGAAGAGAGGAAGAAGACGAAGAAGAAGAAGAAGAAGAAGAAGAAGAAGAAGAAGAAGAAGAAGAAGAAGAAGAAGAAGAAGAAGAAGAAGAAGAAGAAGAAGAAGAAGAAGAAGAAGAAGAAAAAGAAGAAGAAGAAGAAGAAGAAGAAGAAGAAGGAGGAGGAGGAGGAGGAGGAGGAGGAGGAGGAGGAGGAGGAGGAGGAGAAGTCATGATGACGACGACGATGACTATGATGATTATGAAAGAAGAGAGGAAGGAATCGGTAAAAGAAGGAAGACACAATTCAATATCCCGTCCCCCTCGTCAGATATCAATACTTGGTATTATAAATAAAGAAAAATAGACGACTTGAAAGGAAGAAAGAAAGAAAGATAGGAAGGAAGGAAGGAAGGAAGAAAGATAAATAGGAAGAAAGAAGACAACCCTTTTACTGGTTAATCCAGGAACGAGACTAAGAACTCAACTTAATCCAGGGCTGGTATTCAAGTTATACGTTTGCTGTCTTAAAGAGTGACAAGGCAAATCTAATGGTCATTTAGTATTCTCTGCTTGTCTTCAGCAAGTTTGTCTGTAATTTGCGAAGGACCGCTGTCTCCCAAGAGTAACTCGTCTCAAATTGGCTCTTTCACAAGGCAGATATCCAAAGAAGATTAGGCCTTGACAATATGAAGTTTATGGCGCCATATAGAACTATTTATATGTTTTTGTCGTGTTAGGGCACATTCTTTCAGAGGGGTCTTAAAACTTATAATATATATCTTGCTTCTGTTTTAACATTGTAGAAAAGTCAGAAAAAAAAGCTTTAACTGTTATAAGATCATTTCAAAACCGTTTTAATTTTTAAAATATTTCTGATAAGAGTAAAAAGATCCATCACTACTTGTACTAGGTGCACACATTTGCAGGTCTTATGACCCGGTACATTCATGGGCTTGGTTCATTGTTGTAATGGAGAATATGTTGCGTTGGTTTGAGCGCATTCTATGACAACAATTAGCCCATAATAAACTGGGTTACCAGACCTGCAAATTTGCAGGTCTGCAAACCCCAGATTATTATGGGCTAATTATATAGGTACACGTCGTATCAATAGCATACCCCCCCCCCCCCCACATACACAACCAAAACGGACTTTAAAATTAAAAAAAAATATTGGAGGGGGAGGGAGCTATTACAACTCTAGCCTTAGATAACCAATCCCTATTTTTTATTATATTTTTTTAGCAAGACGTAAGGAAGCCAATGGAGAGTGGAGACAAGTAGGCGGTTGGGTGGTTGCCTGTGGCAAACTGAGCAAATTAGTGTCGAGGATCCAATTCAAAGCTAAATTTTTAAAGCTGTAATAGAAAACATAAAAACTGAGAATCGATCGTTTTTGAGGATGCCAACATTCCATTTTTTAAAAGAAAAAAAAGTGTGAATGAATAGAGTCGGACATGAAGGAGAAATCGGTAACTGAGGCAATCACAGACAATGGATAGATAGATAGATAGATAGATAGATAGATAGATAGATAGATAGATAGATAGATAGATAGATAGATAGATAGATAGATGGATAGATAGATCGATAGACATATTGATAGATTAGATAGATTGATAGATATCATAAATTTCTCACCTTATTTTTTTAATGGCCTACAGTGATGTTTCAGCTCTTTGCTTCTTCGGAGCCAAACTGTTAATTTGACAGCTCGGCCCCAAGGGAGCAACACGTTGAAACAGAAATTTCGACCTTAATAAGGTAAGGAAATAAGATAATATTAATGCTCCTGTAAAATATTTGAGCACTCTTGTTAATCCACGCATCAACTTCCTCTGAAAGATATACAGAAAGTCAGAAAGACAAAATAAAGCAATAGATAGATTTATGGATAGATAGATTTGTGGATAGATAGATTTGTGGATAGATAGATAGATAGATAAGGTCCCCTGCCCAAATAAGGCCCAGGCCCAAATAAGGCCCCCCCCCCCCCCCCCCCTGTACCATAAAACTGTGGTTCATAAAGTGAAAAACCTTAACACTTCCGGCAACCTAGAGATAAATGTAAACGATAAACGAAGTTTCGTTTCCCTGATCGACGCGTATCATCGCCCAAGGCAAGAAGTGTGTTTGTTTACAGTTTGTTTTGACAAGAAAGTTTGTCAAGAACCCATTCAACAGCCAGTTTACGTAAGTATAAGTTAATATTAACAATCATAGACATATATTTCAGTTTAAAAGGTTTTTATAACTTGATTTACTTCAAAAAATTTAAGCTTAGTCAAGTGTTCATGTGACAAACTATGAAGAATTGACTTGCTAGGGTATGCCCTATTAAGGCCCGCCTAGAATCCCTGGTGGGCCTTATTAAGGCACATTGGAAAGTTTGTGTTTTAGACTCAATTTAACATGCTATTTGTTCAGGGGTTGTTAATTGTTTATTAATAATTATCAAAAACAATTGAAGAGACACACAACACAAGTTTTTCGCCAAATTCAAAGCTAAATCAATCTATGTCTTCTCTATATTTTCAGTTTGATCCTGATCAATGGCTTCGACGCGCAGAGCAAAGTGGTCCCAGGAAGATATGGAGAATGCAATGAGAGCCGTCAACAGAGGAGACGGTGGGGGTATCTCTGTGCACGAGGCATCAACGTTTCGGTATTCCCAGAAGAACCCTCCGGAACCATTTGTCCAGCGGATCCACCGAAAAGAGACTTGGACGAAAAACTATATTGTCTTCGGAGGAAGAATTAATGCTCGTGAATCGCATCATCCGGTTTGCGTCTCTGGGCATGCCATTCACCGCAAAGATGATCAGGAGCCATGTCTTTAATTATGTTGCCAAAAACAATATTTCTCACCCTTTCACATCGAATCTTGCAGGAGAAAAGTGGTTTGGGCTTTTCATGAAACGCCATCCACGGTTGAGTGCCAGAAAAGCAAGATAGACAGACAGACAGACAGACAGACAGACAGACAGACAGACAGACAGACAGACAGACAGACAGACAGACAGACAGACAGACAGACAGACAGACAGACAGACAGACAGACAGACAGACAGACAGACAGACAGACAGACAGACAGACAGACAGACAGACAGACAGACAGACAGACAGACAGACAGACAGACAGACAGACAGACAGACAGACAGACAGACAGACAGACAGACAGACAGACAGACAGACAGACAGACAGACAGACAGACAGACAGACAGACAGACAGACAGACAGATAGATAGATAGATAGATAGATAGATAGATAGATAGATATATATTTTTAATCGTATAATAATACAAATTTGATACGAAGAGTACCCCACAAGTTGACAATAACAAGGGAGTAAAGTATTTCTTAAGTACTCACCACGAATTTCCTTGTTTATCAGTCTACATTGATCGACGTAGACTGATCACCAAAAAAAATTGTTAAACCGACCCCAACCCCCAAACCTTCTTTTTTTTCTTTTCCCGCTAAACTGCCAAACTTCGCTTTAAACTTCGACTGTAAAAAATTCACCATGAATTTATTCGTTGTATTTTATACTCGACGGAAAACATAAAATGAATTGGTCGAATTAGAAACTTTATGGATAAAAATGTACCAGACTTGTACAATATAGATATGCGTTTTCATCAACAAATGATTAAAAAACTGCTTAACAGACACACTAAAGCATTATCAGAAGTAATCATCAACATCATTGATAATATCAGAATCTGAGGACGGACGATTTCGGGCTATTCGTTCCATACGGTACACTTCCCTTTGAAATAAATGCCAAGAACAACATTTTTGGAGGCAGATTTTTTTTTCTTTGCGGCATCATCAGCCTAGAATTCTCTTTCACTTTCGATTAAGTGTTCACACTCCTGAACGCTTCAAGCCCAGACCGAAGATAAAATATTCGAAATTAACAACTCTTGTCTCTAATGCTCCATTTGATATATTACATATTAATGCCAATTTCATATTACATTAATAAATAATCTGGGCGAAAGTATACATTTGTCTTGAATAAGTGTAAAACTTTTTTTTTGTGCAATACAAAATGCGATTAACTTAATTGCTATTGCCGCTCTAAAAGTTGTAATGAGATACTTGTTTGTATTGCTGTTAGGTACTCGTACTTAATTATCCCCAAGGGTAAATTTGTAATTAGGGTCCAGTCTATTCAAAGAGCAGAATTGAATAATCCAGGCACCAGCCGCAGTACAGCGCCACAAAAATTGTGAAATTTGTGTCACACACCCTCCCTCCCCTTATGAATCGTAAAAGTGTAGAAAATTTTCTCATAACGAAGATAAATTCTATATGATTCCGACTCCTCTCAAAATCAATATACTGCTGTATCATCTTTAAAAACACAAAAACAAACATAAGTTAAAATATATAAACATTTCAAAAAGCAAATGGTTCGGTATATAAATGAATGAATGGAAGAATGAATGAATGAATGAATGAATGAATGAATGAATGAATGAATGAATGAATGAATGAATGGCAAAACATTTTTTGTCCTCAGATCGATCCCCGCTATCACTTATTTCTAAGATACATACTGGGTATTATGATGGAAATGCATTGATAGAAAATAATACCTAATGTTGTGTTATTCAACACCCAGCCATTTCTTGAGCAAAGAAAGGCCATGCGATCAATGATAAACACTTACACTTGAAACATTATTGCATTTATATATCATAGTACAGACGTAGAAGAGTCTTTGCGTCTTAGAGCGCTACTTAAGACATATTACTCAGTCATGGTAGACTGGTTTTTAAGCTTTTATTGACTTAGAATAGTCCGGCATTAATCCACTGATCTATAATACAAGATGTTAAAAGTTCTTCCCCCCCCCCCTCCTCCTATTCATATAATAATAATAATAATAATAATAATAATAATAATAATAATAATAATAATAATAATAATAATAATAATAATAATAATAATAATAATAATAATAATAATAATAACAATAATAATAATAATAATAATAATAATAATAATAATAATAATAATAATAATAACAATAATAATATAATAATAATAATAATAATAATAATAATAATAATAATAATTATTATTATTATTATTATTATTATTATTATTATTATTATATTATTATTATTATTATTATTATTATTATTATTATTATTATTAATATCATTATTATTCCATTCCCAAAATTCGAAAACTTGTGTTACCCTTTTATCGTTCTTCGTATTAATTCACCTCTTGAATATCATGTTAACAGTAACAATTTGGGAAAAATCACTTACACAAAGTGTAACATTTTACTAATGTGACCCATAGACTCAAAACGGCATTATATCGATGTCTACCTGCTTGAAAATCAAAATGATCACATATTGATTACTTGACTTAGCTTTTGATTCCTTGTGGAACATTATTCCATCTGACTCGGTTTTTTGGAGGTCTTCCTTATCTGGGCCCTGGTTTGTCCGGCTGCCTTCAACTCAGTCTCAATGCTGCGTCGCCATGTTTGCTTTGGTCGACTAACCCTCCTCTTTCCTTGCGGGTTCCAGTCCAAAGCCAGCCTGGTGATATTGCTTGCAGGCTCCTGAGGGTAAGGCCAATCCAGCCCCATTTCCTTTTATTTTTATTTCCGTTTAACGTTTCAATAGATGACTGGCTATGAAATTCTATTTTATTTTCGATATGGAAGAAACGGTGTTGCTTCCCTTCAGTAAACAAATACAATTAATAAACTCTACTTAGGCTTAACATTCAGAATTTCACCATCCGACATGTGTCGCCAAATTGAGCATCACAAACTTGATTCGGTTGCACCTAGATGCACATATTGGCAGGTCTGATAATCGGACGCAATTATGGGTCTGCTTTAACACTGTTGTAAAGGACAATATTTTGCGTTGGTTTGAGGGCATTTCCATTACAACAATGAATGAGTCCATAATAATTAGGGTAATCAGACCTTCAAACAGGCACACGTCGAGTTGTACCAAAAGTCTGGTTGTTGATAGAACATAACGTGGTGAAGTTTTGACAGTACAAGACTGCGTACTCTTCCTAAAAATCCCCGAAAAAAAATGATGCCTCGGGCAATCATCGATCAGCTCTGATGTGGTCATGTTATTATCTTGGTAATGATAATTCGTAATATGACAATAATATTGGTGGAGAGAGAGAAAGAGAGAGAGAGAGAGAGAGAGAGAGAGAGAGAGGGGGGGGGGGAAAGAAAGTGTGAGAGAAAGAAAGAAAGAAAGAAAGAAAGAGAGAGAGAGAGAGAGAGAGAGAGAGAGAGAGAGAGAGAGAGAGAGAGAGAGAGAGAAATAAATAAAGTGAGAGAGAGAGAAAGAGAGAGAGAGAGGGAGAGAGAGAGAGAGAGAGAGAGAGAGAGAGAGAGAGAGAGAGAGAGAGAGATGTTTAATACCAAAGTCAAAAGGTAACTCATCACCTTGTGTGGGTGTCGACCGACGCTAGTTAAACTAAAGACGTATTACGTATTATGTCTGGATCATCTCTTGTTTTAAAAGAAAAAAAAAACAGCCTCCAGTTCCTAACCCCAATAAATAAATTAATAAATATGTAAATAAATGAGTAAATAAATAAATAAATAAATAAATAAATAGATACATACATAAATAAATACATAAATAGCATGCATTTGATAATAATTGCAGGCCTGACCGGTTTTACCAAGCATGAAGGCAACTGTATCAGCGATATATCTCGGGCTTCAATGATGATGCCTATAATTAAATGGGATAAATACCAAGTGCACACATCGCTTTAAAAAGGGCACACGTCGATTCAATATCCTAACGTTGAAAATCCTCTTTTGACGAGTTCGTTCTCTTTATAATTTGCAGATTCAAGTCACACATACTACTACTACTACTACTACTACTACTACTACTACTACTACTACTACTACTACTACTACTACTACTACTACTACTACTACTACTACTACTACTACTACTACATACTACTACACACAACAACAACAACAACAACAACAACAACAACAACAACAACAACAACAACAACAACTCCTACTCCTCCTCCTCTTCCTCCTCCTCCTCCTCCTCCTCCTCCTACTACTACTACTCCTACTACAACAACTACTACTCCTACAACTACTACTATTACTACTAAAACTACAACTACTACTATTAGTACTACTACTACTTCTACCACTACTACTACTACTACTACAACTATTACCTACTACTATAGTAAACAATGAGGCACACCAGAAAAGTCTTGGTTTAAAAAAAAAAAGGCTAAAGAGAATGATTTTCTTGTTGTAAAATAATTTTTCTTGCGGTGCCTTAATGAGGAATTATTTTGGTCTATTTCGAATAAATCAACACAGAAAAAAAATCCATCGTTTAAAGAGGACATAACTACACAAAGCAAAGCCGTTGGCACCCAGCGGTAATTATGAGGAGATGAAAGTAATATGCGTACAATATTATTCTCTCTTAAGTGATAACAAAAACGGTAGATAAGGGGTCTGTGATCACAAAAATGTAACATTTTTACCACATTGCAAAAAGCCTCTATCTAACTCGAGACATTTTTCACGTACAACATAACAACACGAAATTATACGAATGGTCGAGCAGCTATGAGGAATTCTAAAGTAAAAGGCCCGTCAGTGTTGATGCGTGATTTAACAGCCCATCCACTCATTTCAACAGAACGAAAGACAGGCAGACATCTTAGGAAAATGTGACGAGTTCTGATCCCTACTTTGTGTCCAGGATAGTGTACACTGTAATGAGGACAAAATCCCATGTGTACAATAAATGACTTTCAAAAATAATAATAAAACGGCAATAAACCACATAGTCGAGATACCAACCTCGTATATATATATATATATATATATATATATATATATATATATATATATATATATATATATATATATATATATATTGAATCGTATTTGATACAAATATGGTACGGATAGTGCTCGACATGTAGCAATGGAGCGAATTATTATTTTAATAATTACCACAATTTTGGAGTCAGTCTACATCGATGTTTCAGGCCTAATCTAACTACACAAAGCAAAGCCGTTGGCACCCAGCCCTAATTATGAGGAGATGGGAAAGAAATATGCGTACAATATTATTCTCTCTTAAGTGATAACAAAAACGGTAGATAAGGGGTCTGTGATCACAAAAATGTAACATTTTTACCACATTGCAAAAAGCCTCTATCTAACTCGAGATTATTTATTTCGACTTTTATTTCAGGCCTAATCAGCCATCGTCACAGTCCTGACGATGGCTGATTAGGCCTGAAACATCAATGTAGACTGACTCCAACATTGTGGTAAATATTAAAATAATAGATAGATAGATAGATAGAGAGGGAGAGAGAGAGAGAGAGAGAGAGAGAGAGAGCGAGCGAGAGAGAGAGAGAGAGAGAGAGAGAGAGAGAGAGAGAGAGAGAGCGATGTGGAGATTGACGGACGGATGAATGAATAGAGAAAGACAGAAACAAATGAGGTAAGGCAAATATGCACTGCAGATATTAGAGTTGCGGATAATTCATAGTTAGAGCTAGAGAATTGCAATCAATTGATATAAATAGAACGGGTGTTTTCAAATAAGCCGACTGTGGCAAGAGGAGCATCGGTATCATTAGTCGATTACAGATAAAATAATTCGAGGGAGAAAAAAAACCCCCTAACAAAACAACCTAGTATAACACTCTTCTTGGTTATGCCGCTCATGTTGTTCTACATACACAGTTCTTTGATGAAGAGTACTCATTAACAAGCAATGGCTGTCAGGACATGGCTTCTGTAATTCACCTGATTGATCAATTCCTTTTAAACTTTGATTAGTTTAAATGAGTCACTTTTTTATATAGAAAAGACCACAATTAATTGCCACGGTGTATTGGTTGATTCCCGCCATTACAACAACAAAACAATGTTTGAAAGTAGAAAAGGCAAAAAATGAGCTTTATATATCTAGTAGCGAAAACAAGAAAGCTCGTTATCTGCCATGCCTAAACTTATATTTTGAATGAATCTCACCAGCTACCGTGGTGCGTTTTCTTTTTCTTTTCTTTTTTTTTTTTTTTTTTTTTTGGTGACCAAATGTTCAAATTAAACAAACTGACATCTCTTGTCTAGAAAATTACAATGATATAAGGAGCGATACCGATGTTTACCCTTTATTCTTACTTTATGCATATTGTAGTAATCCACCTCATGCTCTAATGAAACTAAAACCGTTGCAATTCGTGAGTCGATTTGACACAACAACAATTAAGTACCATGTTGGTTGTGTATATCTGTATAAAAAATATATAACAAATATTTGCTATAAATTTCGATTAAGTATTGGAATGCGTATTTTATGTTGAAAGAGAAAACATTTGCCTTGCGCTGATATCACGCCATCAAAATCCGAGTGACGTGTGTGAATCAGCGTTTAAAAAGAGTAATTTTGCCACGAAAACGATAAACTTGTAGCATGCCTCTGGGGTTAGCGACAGAATCACGGTTTGTGATTTCGGATTGTCAAGAGTTGGTTGAGGAAGCATCAATATTAAAAAGCTGTCTTCGGTTTATCGATATATTTGGTTTAACTGCCTTGGATAAATTCAGCTTTCACGTTTTCTTGGGGATTTTTTATATTGTTTTCTTTGTTTATATTATTAGTTGTATTTTTTTAGATGGGGGGGGGGGGGGGGGGGGGGGGGATTTGATATGAGAAAACATACTTGTCCTTAAATCCATCCATTATGTGCTGCTCTACCGGTTTTATGAATCGGTTATTATTCTAGTGTGATGCATATAAATTCTGATCCCCATCACACATGGTCGCCTATTGCCGATTCCAGATTTTCAAAAGCACCAGTTACGGCAAATTTCTTTTTTCCACTCGTGACATTCTTGTATTGCTGTATTAAAAGCGTTAAATGCTACCTTGGCCTTTGATGCGTGTATGTTACTGCTCAAATCGGAGTCCAAGACCTTTAACTGTAAGATGTATCTGCCAAAAAAATCGATTTTGGATTTGTATGCCGTTTTTATTTTTGCAAACCATGATTTTGGATCTGCTTATTTTGAGCTGTTGTTGTTACACTTAGTCATTATTGTACAATGTATCACAAAGGAAAGAAAATATAAGAATATCCATGTTATATATATATATATATATATATATATATATATATATATATATATATATATATATATATATATTGTGTACGCACACACACACACACAAGCGCGCGCACAAAAACGTAGCTAGTCCAACAAGCATTAGTAATTGTGTTCATTATTCATTCCAACTAATGTCAAATGTAATCACCAATAAATATCTACTAGTACTACTACAACAACAACTACTACTCTTACAACAACTACTACCACTACCGTCATCACCATCAACATGCTACAACTACAGTCGCCACCACGAACGTTTCAAGATCAGAGACTAACAAGACAGAGACGATAGACACTTAAGTGTAGTGTGTGTAGTGCTACATTATTCCAGGATACAGACATCGGCAACGGCAATAATAATAGTATCTTAATCAATACATGGAAACACAACATAGTTTACTCATAGTATTTTACCGCGGATTGATAAAATAGCATTTATTTTTCTCCAATTTCCAAACAGAGCTTATATTTCATTTATGGATAGATAAAGATGACCCCGGACTTGTCACATTTCTTTCAACCGGGATTTCAATTTCTCTACAAAACACAAAATAAAGACAACAAACAGATAAACAAACCAACCCCCCCCCCCCCAAAAAAAAAACAACAAAAAAAACAAAAAAAAAAAAAACAACAAAAACCAAAAAACAAAAACAAAAAAAAAAACAACAAAAAAAAAAAAAAACAACAACAAAAATAAATAAAACAAAAAAAAAAAAAAAAAAAAATTGAGCGTTTTAAAAAGTCATTATTTTCCACCAAGCGTGCTCAAAGCGCTTTACAAGAGGATCCATAGCGAAAAGCAACACTCAACACGTAGGACGAAACGTAACATAAAAAAAAAATATAATAAAATAATTAAAAAAAAATAAATAAAATAATATATATATATATATATACATATATATATATATATATATATATATATATATATATATATTATATATATACACACACATATATATATATATATATATATATATATATATATATATATATATATATATATATATATATATGAGTGTTGGTGGGTACTTGTAGGTACGAAAGTGCTCGATAATGGTGGTTAGAGCTAATATATAATGTAAATTTTCACTCACATTTTTTTTAGGCCGAGACGACTCGTTTCTGTGTTTTTTACACTTCCTCAGTCGGCGTAATCCATTGTAATTACAATGGATTACGCCGACTGAGGAAGTGTAAAAAAACACAGAAACGAGTTGTCTCGGCCAAAAAAAAATGTGAGTGAAAATTTACATTATATATATATATATATATATATATATATATATATATATATATATATATATATATATATATATAAATATAGAAACAACACTCGTAAAGGCCAGATACTCCTACATCCGGGTACGGCCAGAGAATGTGAATAAAGAGCCTATTTCAAGGACGCTACTTTGCGCAGCTCAGAGTGGGACTCGAACCCGGGACCTACCAGTCCGAAAGTGACTGTCATACCACAAGACCGGTGCACCAGAAGAATATATCAAAATCAAACTGGGCCTGGAAGTTTGTCTAACGCGCTATAGATGTAAATGAGTGCCTGGTTATCGGTAGTGACGAATATCATAAAACTGCAAGCACGAAAAGGACTAAAGGGATAGCGGTTTAAAGTGGAAACCGTGAATCGCATTAAGCGCGATAAAAATTAGTCGATTCGCTATTTTTGAAAATGACTCACATTTCAACTATCGTTGGCGAAACTTGTTAATTTAGGAAATCGTCCATGATAGTTGGGTATGTGCAAATCTCTCCCGTGCGCTGCCTCGCACAAATTTTCATTTCCTTATGCACTTCCTATTAATAAATTAAGATTTTAAAAAAAAAACGTAGCTACAAGTACAATTTACATCATGATCAACGCGCTTTGCAATACTGATGTAAAAAGTTGAAGTTACATAGAAGATGAAGCACGGGGAAAGATATTGGGATAGAGTGGAAATTTAGATAGAAGAAGAAGAAGAAGAAGAAGAAGAAGAAGAAGAAGAAGAAGAAGAAGAAGAAGAAGAAGAAGAAGAAGAAGAAGAAGAAGAAGGAGAGAGAGAGAGAGAGAGAAGAGAGAGAGAGAGAGAGAGAGAGAGAGAGGATTGAGAGATTGAGAGATTGAGAGAGAGAGAGAGAGAGAGAGAGAGAGAGAGAGAGAGAGAGAGAGAGAGAGAGAGAGAGCTGGCTGCCATAGCGGCATACTTTACATAACTCCCTTTCCTATTGTTGATTTTGTCCAAGCTATTATCATTTTTATGAATCATGAATATTGAACATTGTTCTTGTCATCCTGTCACCCTCTTGTAATTTACATTGGACATTCTTTTCTCGCTGCCATCTGCTATCTCATACGAATTCAAGTTTCTTTCTCTCTTTGTGTTTTCCATTATGCTTTTCGGTGTATCTATAATTAGTTTACTTGATTATATAAATAAATTTAAAGCAAATTGTTAGGGGCTCATTGTTTTAAAGGAAATATTCTCAAACCAACGCAAAATACTCCCCATTACCACAATGTTAAATCAAGCCCATAATTGTGTTCGGTTATCAGACCTGCATATAATATGTACAGTTGGTGAGATCCAAACACATGTATGCCTTATTGGATCATTAAAAAATCAATATTTTCAATGCAGTCTTCATTCTGGAAGTTAAGAACGCTTGGCTACATTTGAATTATTTTTTTTTTAATTGAGCTATTACATAGCGCATTATCTACTAAACGTGATCAAAGCGCTTTACAAGGGGTCCCTGGCCAACAGAAACATTTAACATGTAGGACGGGACATGACGCCTGTTAGGCGATATTACAATTTTTTCGGACAGTGACAACGCTGTTAACGGTCAGGGCATTTGAATGGTAGGAATGTATTTATTCTTCATAGTATTTACATGTCCAAACCTTCTTAGCTGATTTCCCTTTATTTTCTGCTCTTTTTGTTGTTGTTTGTTTTGTTTTTCTGTTTTAGTATCATCCCTGTTTCTTATTGTGAGGGTTTCAGATTTCTTCTCTTGGAAAAAGTCCACGCACATTTTGAAAGCCACCCTTGTCATGCCACGAGTGAATAGATTGCTATCGCAATACGTTATGTTATAATGCCTATGACTCAGATGACATACTCATTATCCTCATTATTTGTATTACACAAATCATCACAGTTATCTCATTATGTCACATTACAAAACGAACCCTTTCTTTTCCAACGTTCAAATGGCAACACACCGTCATCAGTGACGGGTAAATACCACGCAACACACATGCACAAACAAACGTACACAGACACACCCAGTTACATAGAGAGAGAGAGAGAGAGAGAGAGAGAGAGAGAGAGAGAGAGAGAGAGAGAGAGAGAGAGAGAGAGAGAGAAAGAGAGAGAGACTGAGAGAGATAGAGAGAGAGAGAGAGAGAGAGAGAGAGAGAGAGAGAGAGACTGTCATTGGTTCACATTTAACATTTTACTATATACAGGGTGACGATGCATATATATATATATATATATATATATATATATATATATATATATATATATATATATACATATATATATATTCCATGAATGAATAGTAGATAGTCATCAAACAAATGTCTAATGTGAACAATTTCATGAAATCTGAGAACCTCGTTTTTATGTGTTTCGGTTTTAAAATCCCCATGATGATTAACCAATCATGCTCATAATTTTAAACGGATTCCATTTTCATGTAAATCGCATACGCCATGCAAAATATAGCGATTAGTGCTCCAGTGGATAAGGAGCCGATGCATTACAAAATGATTTGCCAGTTCTTCTTAAAGCGACAATATCAATATGAACAACTGTAGGACTCCGGAAAAACACGTATTAAAAATTTTGGCAAGTAAACTCATCCTTGATTGAACTCTCAAAACTGGGACTTCGCTAAGTCCCAGGTTTGAGAGGTTTGTTGTTTTTTTTTTGCCAAGATGAGGATCATTTAAGGAAGAGTTTTCTAGCCAAATATTTAAATACGAATTTTTCCCAGAGTACGGTAGATAACTGGTTAAACAACACCGTACGCAAATAAGAGACTGAAAACCGAGGTCCACAAAGAGCAAACTGTTTGTTTGTGATTAGTTTAATTGGGCGAATCAGGTCATCATGTGTCGCAATACCGTTTAACAGTATTTTTTTGTTATAAACCAAAGTTATTGCGTATCTTGATCTGTTTATCCGCCATTCTTTTTTTTTTTAATTTTTGTTTTGTTCGGATAATACTATATCATAGTAAGCACACATGAATACACAAACGTCTTTAAATATATTATATCAACACACAAAAGCAACAAAGCGGTTTATAGCATGAATTAACGTGTAATGTTATTTCCTATGTCCACACATCGCCCGGCACTGTCCGATATAATTTGTATGTGGCTATAATTAGAACTGCTCGATCGATAAACACCCTTGGCATTATCACTCTCATTAAGAAAGCAACACTTGAACGGCTTTTCTTGCATGGAAAATACTTCATTTAAAGAAGAGATTGGCCGCCACGAAGTATATATTATTGTAAGTTAAGGGGTTTTCGTTTTTCACTTTCAAAAACAAACAAACAAACAAACAACAATAACAATAATGACGTCGCCTTTGATGACCGCTAGAAATCCCCCCCCCCCCTTTCTCTCTCTCTCTCTCTCTCTCTCTCTCTCTCTCTCTCTCTCTCTCTCTCTCTAAATATTACTGGTATAGTTTCGTGTTTAAGGGTACGTGTCATGATTCGATAATGATGACATTGCTATGCCTAAAAGACTGGGTAATTGAGATGCCGATGGGCGGTATGACACAATGAGGTCAATAAAAACACTTCTGTATCATTATACGTTTTTTCATGTACTAGTGACAATAAATAGACAAACCAGCGTTCGTGCGCTCTAATAATGTAACTTATAACATATAAATCTGAATTCGGCACTCACGGGATCGCAGTTGCTCAATGGATAGATCGTTGAAATGCAACACGTAGGAACCAGGTTTGACCCCCCCCCCCACCCCCGAAAAAAAAACACATAAAAAAAAAAACAAAAAAAAAAAAAAAATAAAACAACAACCCTAGAATCATAGAGTAGATAACATGTACACTTCTACTGTATCTATCGCGCAATCAAGACTCAAAGTTCTCAATAAGTACAATTATTTGTCATTTAAATGAGTAATTAGTCATAATTTCATTAATCAGGCAGAAGAATTATGATCTCCATCATTCGGTGGTATCAACGTGAACTAATAGTCAACTATAGTACCTCATGAGTGGTACTAATGGGTCACTATCAGTAGTTAAAAGTTTGAGCATGTTTTCATACTTGTGATGAGGGCAGTGGGGTCAGTGACCCGAGATGAACTCGACCAGGAAAAAAAAATGGGGGCAATGAACGGCGGTCGCTATCACTATCGCATATTAGTAGTACTACAACCAGTACTATTGACTGCGAGGTAGTAGTAAACACATGGATGGTGGAAACCTGTTAGATTCCATGGGAGAAACTTTACTATGTACGGGACTGTAGAAATTCCAAATGAAAAACAAACATCGATATTCAGCTGCATTTATCCGAACCAATCGTTACAATTTAAAATTGAAAGGTTAGAAACTAAAACAGTCAAAAATAACGAATGCCTCGAGATAAAAACAACCCGAAGTATGAGAACGGAAACAAATAAAAACGGAATGTGTAAATAGTGCATCACCTTCGTGTTTGGCATTGTGCGACTATGTGGTCTAGTGGTATGACACGTGCATTCGGACCGGATGGTCCAGGGTTTGAGTCCCACTCTGAGCGGCGCACAGTTGAGCCCCTAGAAAGACTTTTTAATCATAGTATTTTCAGTATTCAGGTGTAAAATGAGTATCCGGTCGTTAACAGCGTTGCCTCTGTCGGAAGAATTGCAATGTCGCTTACATGTTAAGGGTTGCTGTTGGCTAGGGACCCCTTGTAAAACGATTTGAGCTCGTTTAGTGGATAATGCGCTATATAAATGCTCAAGTTTTCCCCCCGGTGCATCGCAATCTGTTCAACACAAACTGATTTATAGTCAATGTAAATAAATAAATAAATAGAAGTTTGAATCTATACAAGAGGTACTCATGATCTAGTCTAAACTGGCCTTTTAAAAAATCCGGGGCTGATGAATGTATCAGAAAAAAATTGCAACTCTTTCTGTAATCGAATTATAACTCTCTCTCTCTCTCTCTCTCTCTCTCTCTCTCTCTCTCTCTCTCTCTCTCTCTCTCTCTCTCTCTCTCTCTCTCTCTCTCTCTCTTTCTCTCCTACACGCACACACACAAACATCACAATTCATAAAGTAATTAATGAGGTATAAAGCACATAATAGGAACCTCAACGGCAGACGTAAAACTTTTGATGGATACTAAATAAGATTTCTAATTACTCTAGGAGCAACGATTCCGTGATGTACTTGGGACGAATAAATTCAAATAGGACCACAGACCAAATCACTATCAATAGACTTTACAATGTTTAATTACAACATTTGTTTGGTCCCGAAACGACTAGTAATACTAGTAGTCTTTAAGCTTTTGTGTGTGTGTGTGTGTGTGCGCGCGTGTATGTATGTGTATGTCTGTCTGTATGTATGTATGTATGTATGTATGTATGTATGTATGTATGTATGTATGTATGTATGTATGTATGTATGTATGTATGTATGTATGTATGTATGCATGTAAGTATGTATGTGTGTGTGTATGTTTGTGTGTGTATGTGTGTTGACCTTGCTGAGTTTATTGATAGTTTCATATTACTCTCTATCTGCGCTCGTCCTTTATGACAAAAAGAGAAGAAAATTATTGTGATCTCACAAATGAGCACTGTGATGATTGACCAGATAAACAGCGCGACACAGGAGGGGAAAACACTTAGATATATAATCTAAAACATCTGTGTCTGCACAGTTAATGAAAATCAGAAAAGTAAAACGATGGGTATGTGTGAGACACATACACACACACACACACAGAGAAAGAAAGAGAGTGAGATAGATAGATAGATAGATAGATAGATAGATAGGAGAGAGAGAGAGAGAGGTGACAATGTATTTGAGAATTGGAGAAAGGGAGGGTGAGCGAGAAGGAGAAACAGGCAGTGGGACCTGTGATAGAAAAACGATTCAGTTTGTTCATAATACATTACACGTCAAAAAGACATAAACATACATCTTGTCGTAAGAAGCGCGACTTATCACCATCATTATTATTTCTATCCGATTGTAAAAATTACCACGAATTATGAGTGTTTGCGTGTATATGTGTGAGGTAGGAGAGATAGATGGATAGAGAAAGAGAGGGTGAGAGAGAGAGGGTGAGAGAGAGAGAGGGGGGGGGAGGAAGAGAGAGAGAGGGGGGGGGAGGAAAAGAGAGAGAGAGAGAGAGAGAGAGAGAGAGAGAGAGAGAGAGAGAGAGAGAGAGAGAGAGAGTACCTACCTTTATAAATTACTTCGAGAGTAATTCCCACCACAGGTAAAATTGACGATGCTTGGTTTACCAATTGAGCAAATACTTGTCTAACTTTCTCTGCTGACAACAGGTTCTGTGAGGGTCCCGATGTCAACAAGACATCGTCGAGAGGGTGGGAAACTTGCTTTGTAACGACATGCCCATGACACCCCAATGAAGAATCCTGTACGCCCATGTCCTCAAAACGTTTGTCATCCAACAAATTTGTAAGAATTACAGTAAGTTCAAATTCGTTCACACAACTCGTTTTCATTCCAGGAAAATACGACTCGTTTGGCATTGGGCATGTACATTTGAACCGCGGGTCAATTTCTCCTATTTTTTCCAAAAGAGGCAACATTACTTGTGTCATGCAGAATGCTATTGTGTTCCGGCATATTTGTCTCGAAGGTCCAACGACCATTTGATTGAATTTATGCAATGCGGAATTCAATTCTTCCATCTTGACGACGAGAAAAATGAACAAAAATGTGTAAGGAAATCTCGCCCTTGTGGGGAGTGTTGTTTCTTTCACTTTTATTCTGGTGTCCTCGCCAAGGCCTCGGCGTCGGTATCAACGACGAGATCATAAACAAACCAAGAGTTATTCAAAGATTCGACAGTTGTTTCCCTTGAATAAAGTACGTGTCAAACTTTACTTCCGTCACAGTGGATTCGGGTTCGTCGATTTGTAAACCGTAGTAGTGTTGACACTGTTGAGTTGGAATTTTATATATAGAGTCTAAAACCAGGACGTGTCAAGGATCTTGACAGGTATTTTAGAATAATCCCAGTGTTGGTTTAAGTTAACTTAACATTTACACCGACAAGAAACTTAATTTCGTTACAAAGTTCTTACCAGAGAACCAGTCTCCAGACGCCGCTGCCGCTAGCGACGTCTCCTCCAAGTCAGTTTCAATCCAGAGTTGAGTCCAGGCCCAAGAGTTACAAAATTTTGTTGACTTCGACCGAGAAATGTGATTTTCATTTATCTTTCAGCATTACCATGTTTAGAATCGAATTGTATTGGAATAATCGTGTTATTTTTCAAACATTTATAGAGTCTTAAGTCTATCTCTTACTTACTGTCTCTACTGTAGAGTACTTCTCTACACGGTCTACCGTCCACTGACTGGACTGACACTGACAATATCACTATCATCACTCTCAGTCTTCTGTGAGGGTAAGGGCCGATGAATATGAGTTTGGAACTGGAAAATCCAGTCCTTTTCTGCCTGTTAGTCTGACTAAACTACTTTTGAAATGAAAATGAAAAACTGAGTCACTAGCCCAATTCATATGCATGGCATCTGTGGTGACTGTGATGTTTTATATTTTTTAATTTTTTGTTGCCTACTTTTATCCTGATTACACCACAGCTACAGTCACAATCACAATGGCATACTCTTGGTCCCTTTTCTTTTTAGAATTAGCCTTTAGAAGAATATTGGTAAAAAAAAGTCTGAATGGAGTATATTTTATTCAATATTTTCAATAGTTAATTGCTAGTTTGGAAAGATATTTACAACAGCTGTGGCTATTCGGGCTTGAGTCTGAATGGTTTCTCGTGGCTATTTGGACTCAAAAATCCAATGCGTATGCCCAATCAACAGATTATTTAGACTAAGTCTGAACAGTCTCCCATGATCATGGCAGTATTGTTTTTGTTTGTTCTATCTTTCCAAAATTCATTTCAATTATAATTGATAATTACATCAAATCGATGCAAATGAAAATAACAATTATGTTATTTGACGAGAAAGAAATAATCATAGATCAATTGGAAGTCCACTTAGAAATTAAAAAGAAAAGAGTTAAAAATCTCTTCACAAGGAACAGAAGTCAGTCAAAGTAACTGTGATCTAAAGGAACGATGACACGATGTCCAAATAAAATCAGGATGGAAAAACATATTGTGATTGTGTCAGACAGACCGAAGTAGGGGTATGAGCTGAGTCAGTATGGTATGGGCAAAACAGAATTTTTTCTATTTCAGTTTCATCCTCTCCGCACTGCCCCCCTCCCCCTGTGTTTGGGCACGCATATTGGAGTTTGAATCCTTATAGCCATGGAAACTATTTAGACTCAATTCCGAATTGCCACTTCTATTTACAACAACTCAAAATATACTTTTCCCTTTCTTCTCCTTGCCTTTTCATTTGGGTCATCATATGATTATATGAAATTTTATTTCTCTACCAGATAAACTGTCAGTATGGCGACCTACCAAGAATTCATCCAACAGAATGAAGACAGGGATGGTATACGTTTCACATGGAATGTATGGCCCTCCAGTCGATTAGAGGCTACTCGCATGGTTGTACCTCTAGGATCAATTTTTACTCCTCTAAAAGAGAGGCCTGACCTGCCTCCTATTCAATATGACCCAGTTTTATGTACCCGCCCATCTTGTCGTGCTATTCTCAACCCTTTCTGGTAAGCTTTTGTCTAGTATTGAACTTAAATCAGTAGTTCATTGCCATTCAGAATGTTTTAGAATTTCTATGGGATATTACTGCATTACAGCAAAAATAAGAGAAAATTCATCATTGATTTTTATAATATATTATATTTGATATTAGATGGTTTAAATGAAAGGGAAATAATCCTGTTCTCAAAAGCTCATATCTTAATGGTATTTTTCAAGATGTAGTTATCATGCTGTAAATAAATTATTTATAATTGGCATTCTAATCTAACATTTCCTTAAAGTCTTGAGTAGTTGTTTTTTATTTATTTTTTAAATTTTTTTCTAGAATAAAAAATAGGAATTCTTTATTTCTGATAACTTTGCAATTGATCTATTTCATGCTTAATAACATTTTTATATTGTAAACAATATTCACAAATATTTGCTTTCCAGTCAAATTGACTACCGGGCCAAGATGTGGGCATGTAACTTCTGTTACCAGAGAAACCCAGTAAGTTTTCCAAAATAACAACACATTAAAAAATTTCTATTTGTGTGCGGCTATGTGGTCTAGTGGTATGACACTCACTTTCGGATCGGAAGGTCCTGGTTTCGAGCCTCGCTCGGTGCATAGTTGAGTTCTTGGAGAAGGCTCTTTACTCACATTCTTTCACCGTTCTCATATGTACAATGAGTACCTGGCCGTTGACAGCACTGTCTCTGTCCGGAAAAAAATGTAATATCGTCTAACAGGCGTCATGTCCCATCCTAAATGTTAAGTGTTGCTGTTGGCCAGGGTCCCCTTGTAAAGCGCTTTGAACATGTTTAGTGGATATTGCGCTATATAAGAGCTCCATCATTATGTTTAAAAATTTCTATTTCAATAATCTATTTAGCATTTAGAATTTATATATATAAATATATATATATATATATGATATTACAAGTGTAATCGGTCTAAAAGTCATAAGGCCCATAGACTTAATCATATTCTCTATAGAGTTAAACAGACGGAGGCAGTTTTTTTTTATAGGACGCGGGTATATTGCATAGCACTTTCTGCTGGATGTAACAGACCTATCCACCACTGTTGGGTGGACAGGATGGTCAGAATAAATTTTGACTGTGTCTGGGATCTATACCAGTCCCTTTGCTTTTAGGTGATTGTTCTATCAACTGAACCATTAGGATCCCGATTCTGATTGTTTCTTAAACATCAACTTTTTTATTTTGAAACAAGAATTTATTAATATTTGGAGCAACAAATTAAATAATTGAAAAATAAATAATTTGATCAGATCAGAATTGGAAGGACAAGTGTTGTATACTTGTTTAAATTCTTTTTATGAAAAATGTCAATGTCTTGAGCATACTATCACAATGGATGAAAACATTAATAAGAAAATGAACCAGATTTAATGATAAAGAAGAATTGTTTGCATTTTTTATGCCAAATTACTGACATGCTTTTTGAATCCAGCTTCTTGCACAGGTCTCAAATTGAAAATCATTTGGTTCATCTCACCCATTTATCACAGATTCATACGATTGGAGCATTCCAAAGAATTTTCTGTTTTTGAAAATGAGAATTTGGAAATGATCCATGTTTATTTTATATTTAAGTTGACGGCTTCAACAATGTATTTGTAGAAGCCTAGGTGATGTTTACAGTTTTCATTTAAAACATGCAAATTTCAAGTTAATGTTTGTAATATATTTTAAATTTCAGTTTCCACCTCAATATGCTGCCATTACAGAGCAACATCAGCCGGCTGAAATTATTCCCCAGTTTTCAACTTTAGAGTACACCATTACAGTAAGGAGAAATGCCAGTTTTTTTGTTTTTTTTTTTAAATTTAAAAAACAGTTAGTTTGAAAATCACTATATTAGATTTGAGACCATTTTGTTTTTGTTTTTTGTAAGCCTCACTAATTAAATAAAGGGATGGTGTTTGTTCTGTTGTAGAGTGTGGGATTTGGGTCTTAGGCAATAGTATTTCTTAAATTGTTGAAATTTTTATTCATTTTCTACCTTCAAGTAAATGGAACATGTTCCCACTAATTGTTTAATGAGATGACAAAAAGAAGAAGATTTTAATATTTTATTTTTACTGTATTTATACACCGACCTCAACATAATATTTGGTTATATGAGGTGTTGTAGAACTACTGACAGTAGGAGAATATGAGACATCAGGATTGATCAGTTATTTAAGTCTTGTCAAAGACCAAAAGTGTGGCCTGAATGGTGGGAGTACCTTCAAGGAAATGGGAAACATACAAACTATTTACTTCATGAAACGTCAAGACATTGAAAGCAAAGGAAAAGAGAATTTAAGCACAGCTTTACTATTCTTCTCCGAGATACATAAGCTGATACTCAATGACAACACCGTATGTTAGTGAGAAGATTTAAACGTTTTGGGTGATAAGCTTTGGTCGACAAACGAAGCGGAACATTTTATAGGGAACTATTGTTTTCTCATTTGCTTGTTGCTATGTTCTCTTCAGAGAGCCACTTGTCATCCACCAATATTCCTCCTTGTTGTTGACACCTGCTTTCCAGAGGATGAGGATTTACAAGGTTTAAAGGTATGGTTTGTTGTTATGCTACTATTTGATATAGTTTCTTGCGTTATGTATGGCTGGGAAAAGAAGCCATTTAAAAACAACCAGAAATAAAATCCAAGACACGCCCCAAAATTAGACAAACAATGTACATATCCTAGTTTTGTCATTCCATATACTATAATCTTCGAGATTCTTCCAACTTTACATTATTCTTTCCATGATTGTGAAATCTTGTTTGAATTGTTTGACATCCAATCTTTCCTGCTGCTTTGATATCCCTATATCTATTTCTATTTACCCTGTGTCCTTAGAAGGGTTTGTTGAAGACAGATACATGCCTTTTTTAAATGGAAGATGATTTACTTCCCTTGTGGATCATCTCTCTGGATTGTTTGTTATGTTTCTTTATTGTTTATAATTATTGTAATTGATCATAACCTTTAATGGCAAGGATCCTGTGCGTTTATCAGTAGAGATTTGTTGTTGTTATTGTTGTATTCGTACATACACCTTAATTGCTTTTAGATCCATTTGAGCCTATACTTTTTCCTTGGGTGCTTGTTAGCAATAATAACTTCTAGATTTGAAATCTTTTTACTTTTAACTATTCTATCTCGTAGCTGCTGTCACCATAAAAAACGTTTTAAAATGTTTTTGGATTTATGATTTCAACTTTCAAGGATAGATGACAGAAAAAAAAAATGTTCTTGAGAAAGTAGAAAAAAAAGAGAGATCTTATTTATGGTTTCATAACTGGTTTACTTCTTTTAAAATGTTTGACAACAGGAGTCATTACAGATGTCCCTCAGTCTTTTACCACCAAATGCTTTGATTGGACTCATTACATATGGGAAGATGGTACAAGTCCATGAACTCGGCAATGAAGGAGTATCCAAGTCATATGTCTTTAGAGGCACCAAAGATCTCAATGCTAAACAAATTCAGGTAATTTGATTGAGATGTGAATGCTAGCATTGAAATTTTATTGTTAACAATGTCTTGAGCATGAAATAAGTTGTGTCTATCAATGCAAAATATGATTATATATTTACACCATTTGTGGGAAATAAAAATAAATTACAATTGCCTGGATTTAGATTAAAACATTGTAAGGCCTCTTTAAGATCACCTCATTAATAAGCAAAAAGTGATTATCATAGATTTCTGGTGCTAAATACTGATCAACATTACTTTTTAATGCGTAACTGTGTAAAGCAGGTAGATTCAGGCCTAGGACTGTCATATGACAATGTGTTACAAAGCAGATGTCGAATGGCTTTTTAGCTGTCAATATCATATGTTTGTAGAACTAAAATTAGAATATAAATTCTCATACATGGCCATTTTTAAGAAGTGTCACATTTATTTTCAAATTATTCACATAATTTTATATCACTTCAGGATTCTTTTGTCAATTGTTACATATTCCTCAATCTGTTATGATATTTAAGAATATTAGTTTCCAAGAGAGATTGCATTCTATGGAAAGATCATTTTAATTATATTATATCAGTTAATAACAATTAGAGAAGTAAATTGTCTATTGGAATAAACTACGATTGTAGTTATCATACACACATTCTCTATATTTAGTGAAGACTGACAATTGATCAACACAATCTCTTTTAATCTTGATAATTGAACTCAATTTATGTGGAAATATTGTTTAGGTCATGCCTGTATAACAGTGATTTCAATTTAGTTCCTTTAAACTTTGTTTTATTGTCATCACAGGAGATGCTTGGAATTGGCAGAGGAGCTCAGACTGCCCAGCCTGGACAGAGGGGAGCTCCAGGCAACCAACAGCCACAGCTTCCATCTAATAGGTGGGGAAATCACTTTTGTTCATTTTTTTTATTTTTTGAAAATTGTAGTAACAATGTACATTGTTGTACATTGTTAATTCATTATTTTTTTGAGTTTTAAATAAAGTGAAGCATTTTAGAACCAAAAAATGGTAACGTCAATTGACACAGATTTATCGTTTTCATCATTGATTTTCTTTTTTTCTTTTTCTTTTCAATGAAAATAAGAAATCCTATCATATTAACCACTTTTGATATGCCTTTCTGTTTTCAGGTTTCTCCAACCTGTCCACAAATGTGACATGAGTCTTACAGATCTCCTTGGTGAGCTTCAGAGAGACCCTTGGCCTGTGGCCCAAGGAAAAAGACCTCTGAGATCAGTTGGAGCTGCCCTGTCCATTGCTGTGGGACTTTTAGAGGTTTGTTGGAATATCATGTGTTGTGAAGCTAGAAAGTAATTCGAATGATTGCCATGCAAAATATAGGCTTTATTCAACATTTAAATCGACATGATCTGGAAAGAAATTAAAACACAAAGAGTTAGACAATACAGTACAGACACAGATCAATTACAAACATTAAGTGACAAATAGAACTATCTCTAAACAGTAAACAATATCATGACATTCTTCCCCCCTTGCATGTGGCAAGAGATTTCAAATTATGCTTCTCTATTTCGTAAACTGTATGGTCTCGTCCGAATGAAGCCACTCGTTCTGGAGTTTGAACGGGATTCGTTTTGAGTAGAAAGCTCATTAGGATTGTTAGGATCAGAGACTGATGGTTCGTCCAAGGCAGATTTTTGCACTACACCCGCTTCCACAGTTTGTACATCAAGCTGTTCTAGAACAGTTTCAGGTAAAATATCGTTTCCCACATTCTTTTGAACAGGTTGAAAAGGTGGAGTTACGCTCGTGTTGTCAAACGCCATGGGTGATTCTTCATGGGAGGGTTGGGCAGTAGTCATTTCACCAGCAGGGGCTAAGTGACGCAAAGCCACAGTAGTTTCTTTACCATCAGGAAGTCGGACGTAGGCATAGAGCGGATTAGCGTCCAACAGTTCCACTTCGTCCACCAATGGTTCGTATTTAGAGGCTCTTACATGACGCCTCATCAAAACAGTTCCTGGAGTAGTCAGCCAGCTAGGAAGTGTTGTACCAGTGCTTGACTTTCTATTGTAGCGGAAGATTCGTTCATGAGGAGTCTCATTTGTCGCAGTGCATAAGAGTGATCTTATTGAATGGAGAGAGTCAAGAAGCACTGACTCCCATTGACTAACATTCAAACCACGTGATTTCAGGGCTAACGTGATAGTTTTCCAAAGGGTTCCATTCAGACGTTCTACTTGTCCATTTCCCGGGGATTGTATGGGGTCGTTCGGCTTGAGGCGATACCCTTTTTGCACAAGAAATCTTGAAGCTCACTTGACATGAAGTTAGCACCTCTGTCAGAATGTATTGAAATAGGCATTCCAAACAATGAGAACAATTGACACAAGCACTTGATGATAGTTGATGAGCTCATATCAGAGCATGAGAACGCAAAAGGGAAGCGAGAATATTCATCAATAACTGTTAGGAGATACCGATTTTTGGACGATGACGGCAAGGGACCCTTGAAATCAACACTCAAACGCTCGAATGGTTGAGTTGCTTTGACCACTTTGAGGTTCTGCGGTTTGTAGAATGAAGGTTTTAGCTCACGACAAACCCTACAGTTGTTGCAGATTGTTCGTATTTCATCCACGGAATATGGGAGATTCTTTGACCTGACAAAATGGTTCATCCTTGCAATTCCAGGGTGGCAGAGTGAGTCGTGAAGGCTTTTTAAAGTTTCTAAATCTGAACCAGTAGATGACAGAACTCCCTTGAAAATGCGTCAGCCGCTACATTGTCTTTTCCAGGTCGATACACAACGTCATAACTGTAGCTTGACAGTTCAATCTTCCATCTTTGGATTTTATCATTTTTGACTTTTCCTTTTGCAGAATTTCCGTACATAAAGGCAACGCTTTTCTGATCTGTCACAAGTTTGAAATGCTTTCCTAGAAGATAGTGCCTCCACTTTCGAAGGGCTTCCACAATAGCGTAAGCCTCTTTTTCAACAGAAGAATGCTTCTTTTCACTGTGTTCAGAGTTCTTGAAAAGAAAGCCACAGGACGTCCACCTTGATTTAGTGTTGCTGCGATTGCAATTTCAGAAGCGTCGGTTTCTACAACTAGAGGAGCGTTGTGGTCAATTGTCACGACAGCAGCGTTTTCAATCTCCTTTTTCAAAAGATCAAACGAGTCCTTGGCTTTTCCTGACAATGGAAAGGTGGTATTTTGGACCAGTGGGTGTATTTTATCCGAGAAATGAGGTATCCAGGATGAGTAGTATGCAAACATTCCAATCACTCTCTGTTGAGATTTGATATTGTGAGGATCTGAAAGTTCTCTCAGTGGCCGTAATCGGTCAGGGTCTGGCTGAATGCAACCTTTGGACACCTGAAATCCAAGTAACTTGATTTGTCTAACAGACTGGATAGTCTTACTTTCATTGAATGTTATATTATATTCTTTGGCACACCTGAGAAATTTCACAAGGTTTTCATCATGCTCTTGCTGATTTCTGCCACAGATTGTCACATTGTCTAAGTAAGCAAATGTGTCACTCAGTTTCTCATCTCGAATAATGGAATCAATGATGCGCTGAAAGCAAGCCACTCCGTTAGTGACTCCAAAGGGAATTCGCTTGAATTGGTAGAGATTTCCACTGGCCTCAAAAGCCGTATACACTTTCTCCTCGTCTTTTATTGGGATCTGGTGGTAAGCACTTTGCAAATCGAGGGTGCTATAGACACTGTAGTTTGAAATTGTTTCAATCATTTCATTAATGTTTGGAAGTGGATATGCATCGAGTAGAGTGAAGCGATTGATGGTCTGACTATAGTCCACAACCATGCGTTTCTTGTGTCGTTGGTTAGTTGTCACCAATACCTGCGCTCGCCATGGAGAATCAGATGGTTCGATCACATCCTCGTCAAGAAGTTTCTTAACCTCAGAGTCAATGAATTGCTTGTCTGGTAATGAAAATCGTCTTGATTTTGTTGCAATAGGTCTGACTTCTGGACGGAGATTCTTGAAAAAGAGAAACAGGTTCGATTTTTGCAGCAGTGAGACTACAAACGGAGAAAGTAGGCTTTGATCCTTTGAAGGATATTTGAACTCCATCATGCTGTTCAAGAAAGTCATGGCCTAAAATCAAGTCCGAACACAACCCTGACATGATGGAAAATTTCACACTCTCATAGAAACGTCCCTGGTATTCCAAAGAGACAAAACAATGACCCTTGGTTGTACTGGAAAGATTAGTAGACGCCATGGAGATTTCTTTCTTTGATTTGAAAATCTTCAATTGGAGACTTTGTGCGATCTCTGTTGAAATGAAACTCTCTGAGCTTCCGGTGTCTATCAACGCTTTAACGGGCTTGTTAAACAATTTCACGTCAATAACAGCTCTGTAGAGACTAGCGGGAGCCGCGGCTGAAAAGGCTGAACTGAGTGTATTCGGGTCTGCCGCAGATGCATATTCGTTTTTACTTTTTGACTGGCATGCCTTTTGAAAATGCCCTTTTTTTCCTCAACTTTTACACAGCGCCTCTCTAGCAGGGCATTTTGATCGAGGATGTCGTTGGTATCCGCAGAAAAAGCATTTAGAGTTCGTGACTGAAGCATTGAATGAGTCAAGTTCCTTTTCAGAGGGCGGAGGAGCAGTGCTGCCACATGGCACAGTAGTTGGTGTGCTGTAGTTCTGAGAGTGTTTTTCAGCCATCTCCAAGGATCGAGCCTGTTCATAAGCGGCCATAAGTTCGATTGTCTTATTCTCGAGGAGTCGCTGCCTGATCTGATTAGAAGAGAGACCACAGATGAAAGCATCTCGGATAAAGTCATCCCTGTTCTTATCAGCAGTAACAGCTTTAAAATCACATTCTTTGGCAAGTCTCTTCAACTTTTGAAGGAACTGATCGAGGGATTGATCTGGTTCTTGCTTTGTAGTAGCCAAGACGTGTCTCGCGAATATTTCGTTTTTTGGTTTCACGTATATGTTCTTCAGAACGTCAACAGCTGAATCGAATGTAGTACAATCAGCAATATGTTCGTAGACGACAGGATCGACGAAATTGACGAGCAGATTGAGTTTGTTGTCAGTCGCCTGTTCGGGTAACGAAGAGAGAAAGTTGTTAAATGTACAGAGCCAGTGATTCCATTGCTTTGATGCATCAGGCGTATTGGGTTCAGCGCTGAACTGCTCAGGTCGAAGGAATCGTTCCATGTTAAATGTTGAATAAATTGTTGTGAAGCTAGAAAGTAATTCGAATGATTGCCATGCAAAATATAGGCTTTATTCAACATTTAAATCGACATGATCTGGAAAAAAATTAAAACACAAAGAGTTAGACAATACAGTACAGACACAGATCAATTACAAACATTAAGTGACAAATAGAACTATCTCTAAACAGTAAACAATATCATGACATTATGATCAGTCATAACAGATGTCATACGACAGCGGGAGTCTGTGGCTTAGCAGTCACATTCCTCAAGAGCAATAAGATTTTTTTAAAAAGGACAAAGACATGAAAAATAATTTTCTTTTTGGATCAGTGGATTTCACTTCAGAGACTGATTAAGAAAAAAAAAAAAGAAAAGATATTGTATTTCATCATATAACACTTAAATTAAATCTAATATGTTTCATCATGTTGTTTGTATCCTCATCATTATTCATTTTTTTCTCAGAGTACCTTCCCCAATACTGGTGCCCGTATCATGCTGTTTATGGGAGGACCTTGTACACAGGGCCCTGGAATGGTGGTAGATGATGAGCTCAAACATCCCATCCGCTCCCATCATGATATTGAAAAAGATAACTGCAAATACATGAAGAAGGCTATGAAGGTACGGGTGATGATTTGATCAGTTTTCTTTTCTTTTAAGTGAAAACCTTTTCCTGGAATTTATTAATCTTTTAAAAATACAGAATTAGTGAAAATCACTGTAATCTGCTGTATGTTGTAAGGATAGTAACTTATCTATAAACAATATTCATTGCTTACAGGCCTCCTTTGCTTTAGAAAAATACAAAACCCTGACATTTCCCAATTTATTTTTGCAGCACTATGAAGCCCTTGCCAATCGTTCTGCGAACAATGGCCACATCATTGACATCTACTCTTGTGCCCTAGACCAGACTGGATTACATGAGATGAGGTTCTGTCCTAAGTATACAGGGTATGTGTTGCACAGTCAGATTAACCTTTGGCAGGGGGATGGGGTTAACTTATCTTTCTTTCATTTTCTATTAAATTTTTTTTTGAGTCTTAAAACCTATTCTGGGTCGCTGTAAAACTAACATCCCATGTTGATCTGTTGCTTATGCAGATTTATTAGATATGGGGGAGCTGTGCTGAAAGGCTATATTTGTGACATTCGTCACAAAAATACTCCACTAATAAGATATTTTGAAAAACTAAGGAAGTTTCTCTGGGTTAAATAATGAAAAATAAATTGAAAACTGATGATCTAGAATAAAAATTATAGTAATTATAACTTAAGTGTGGACAAAGTTGTTACCATGTCCACACTTTTTTTTAACCTTTGAAAAACTATTTTTGCAATTCTATTGGATCTAGATCAGCAGTTTTTGGTTTATTTTACAATAAATATTTAATTGATTGGAAAACAAGTTTTTTTTCCTTAGTTTTTTCAAATAACTTTATATATATAGAGTATTTGTTTTTGGCGATTGTCATGAAAACAGCTTGATTTGCATATTTTTGATTGCCAACTTTGACTTAATGCAGATTTGTGACCAATCATCACCTCAATAATGATATTAGTTTGGGAGATGAACTAGAGGTGATGGCAATTGAGTTTATAGACAATTATGAACCTTGGGGTTAATTTCAGTTCGTCATGGTGGGTAGTAGATGCAATTCTTTTACATTGCAAAAACTCAAAATTTAAAGTTAGTGTTAGATTCTAGATTCACTTTTTGAGGACTGATTTATCCTGACATAACACCATTATGTGACAAAGTATCATAATTTTCCTCCAGATTTGGATTTTTTTAAAAACCAAAATTTTAGAGAAAATTTGATGAAAATATTAATTTTCTCCTAGCCAAATGAATTGAAATTGAACTGCACATCTATTCATAAGTACCTTAAATTTTCATTCTTATAAACAGATTTATTGATGGATGATGCATATTTTTTACTTGAAATTCAGAAAAGGTTTTTAAAGGTTTGTGGCAGATTTATCTGTGAGATTGAGGTTTTTCTGCTGAAGGACACGCATTGCAGCAAGTGTTTGTTGAACCAGGCACTTTATGGTTGTGAAGCAAAGACCACACCACTGTGCTATTCAGTGAGTTTTACCAGAACAGCAGTATCCATGATGTAAAGTAATTATGTCCACAGTTAAAGGGTTAAAAATTGTGGAAAAAAAGGATCCCACATCACTGATAGAACAACAATACATTTCTCCTCTGTTTTTGTTGCTTTATTTCGATAACTCTTGATGGAGTTATTTTTTTTTTTTCAGTGGTCACATGGTGATGGGTGACTCCTTCAACACATCCCTTTTCAAACAGACCTTCCAAAGGGTATTCTCACGTGATCAGAAAGGGGAATTCAAAATGGCATTTGGAGCCACTTTGGAAATTAAAGTAATGGACCATAATTTATTAATTCATATTGTAGCACAGCATATGCCATCACCGTCTTTTTCTTCTACGTACTTCTTGCTTCATTGATTTGAGAATGTTTTTAATTTAAAGCAATTTGATGTTGCTTTTTGAATTGGAAATATTGCTTTGATCTTTATGTTAAGAATGAATTATTCATAGTTTTCCAATAGATTCTTAATCATCTGAAAATGTATGTATTTTATAGACTTAGCAGTTAAGAATAGTACGATTAAAAATTTTAAAAAAGAATTAGCCTTCCTGGACTGGGCAATTTTGTTATAAGAGGAGTCAAAACAATTTCTCTTCTAAACTGCTTAAGGGGTCATTGAAAAAAATATTATATCACATTGACAATCCATATTCCATTTGTTTAATTTTATCTTGATACAATAATTTCAGACTTCAAGAGAGCTGAAAGTGTGTGGGGCTATTGGACCCTGTGTTTCCCTTGGTGTAAAGGGTCCTTCAGTTTCTGATACAGAGATTGGTCTCGGTGGTACATGTCAATGGAAGATGTGTGGACTCTATCCAAATACATCTCTGTGTGTCTGCTTTGAAGTCGTTAATCAGGTCAGTGGTACCTTTATGTTATGATTTGTTTCTAAAATCCTTTGAATGGGTTTTGTTTCATTGCCCCCCTCCCCCCCCCCCCCCTCTTCTCTGCTCTCTCTCTCTCTCTCTCTCTCTCTCTCTCTCTCTCTCTCTCTCTCTCTCTCTCTCTCTCTCTCTCTCTCTCTTTCCCTCTCTCATCCTCTCTTTATCTATCGATCTCTCCTATCTCACAAATATACATGCGAACACTCATAATTCGTGGTAATTTTTACAATACGATAATAATAATAATGATGATGATAAGGCATGCCTCTTACGGCAAGATGTGTGTTTATGAGGGGCCTTCATTACTTATTTTTCTTTCCTTAATTTATTTCACCTCTTTTGTTTGGTAGCATAAGCTCATAATATTTGCATTGCATTTTTTTTCTTCTTTATAAATATTTTCTTCAGCACAATGCACCTATACCACAAGGTGGAAGGGGCTGCATCCAATTCATCACGCAATACCAGCACTCTAGCGGCGAGAGGAGGGTGAGAGTCACAACTGTGGCTAGGAGGTGAGAGATTTGTTTTAAACAACTCGTTATTTGATTTCATGAAATTTTTAAATGAATTCTTGTGAGCATTAGTAAGAAATTAATCTGTGATGTTTCAGAAGTTTGATTCATTTATTTCTTGAACACCTTTTGATTGTTGAAAATGTGAAGGTTAGATTTGGAAAATTACTCAAATTTGCTTTTGAGATATTACATGTTCATTTCTTGGTGAAGTCTTGGTTGATTTTTTCTGTCTTATATCCTTGAAATTTAAATCATCTATTATTCTACCCTCATTTTAAGAAGCTTACACATGATAAAATGTTTCTCACAACTTTCAATCCCATTAAAATGTTGAACTGGGGCAAAGTGTCTCATGAATCAACTGTTACCTGCCCATTGATTTGTTTATAGACGCAATGTATAATTTGAAAAACTAGCGTGTTCACTTTGTTAAATGTGTCTGCTTTTCATAGTTGGGCAGATGCAAGTGCCAATATACAACATATCTCAGCTGGATTTGACCAGGAAGCTGCTGCTGTTCAAATGGCGAGGATTGCAGTGTACAGAGCAGAGACTGATGATGGACCAGATGTCCTTAGGTGGTTGGATAGGATGCTTATAAGGCTGGTGAGTGATTTTAAACCTTCCCCTTGTGATCTCAATGAAAGTTTTATAAATTTGAATGTTTTCTGTTTTGTGGTCAAAATAATACTTTATCGGCGACATACAATGATTAAATTCATAGATAGGAAATTGCCCTTTCTGTATCATTTATATCCAAAGATGGTCATACTCCTGTATGTGAATGAATATCTACTGGTTTTTATCAAATAAAAACTCTTTGTTTTTTTATTTCTTTTCAGTGTCAAAAGTTTGGTGATTACCACAAAGACGATCCCAACTCGTTCAGATATTCTGAAAACTTCTCTTTGTATCCACAATTTATGTTCCACCTGCGTAGATCACAATTTTTGCAAGTATTTAACAACAGTCCTGATGAGACTTCATATTACAGGTAAAGATTTTGATTTGTTCTAGAAATGCTCTTGCTTTTGTGGTTTGCTAATTCAAATTTTGTAGTTTATACTCTTCCATAGAATCTACCCTATTAATTTTTGTGTTGATTTTCTGAAAACAATTTTTTCAAAAGCAGCTCTAAGATGATTATTCATATCATCAATACTCAATGTGCTTTTTACCTTTCCTGTTTGGTGCAGTGGTGTTTATTACATATTAGAACTTTAAGGTTAATTAAAAGTGTGCTAATTTGAATTGAATTTTTTTGTTTTTTTTTTTGTTTTGTTATAGTTTGATTTATTTTATTTTTCTTTACAACGGTTGTTCACTCATTTGATCTTATCTAGGCACATGTTAAACATCGAAGACCTCACACAGTCTCTCATTATGATCCAACCCATCTTGTATGCATACTCCTTCCATGGTCCTCCAGAGGTAAGTGTCCACACCAAATTATTCATTATTTATGAAGGCAAGTCATGAATTTCCAAGTAGAAATCCAAAACTTGGGAAGCCTTTTTCATTTATTTGTTTTCTTTCAAAGTGCAGTTGAGATTTTTAAAGAAATATTTCGTAGTCTGACCAGAATACACTATAATATTGCCACATCAAGTATTTGAGTAAAGGGAATGGTTCACTTTGAATTTAAAAGTTTAAGAGTGGTGTCTTGGTAAGGCACCACTGGAAATATTCTGGTTTTCAGTAAAAGAATTTTTCATAGACTGGGAGAAAATGATTTATCAACATTTTGAAATATGTTGTCAATCAAAATCCTTTATTCATTTAACATTGAGACTCAATTACTGAAATATGATATGTTTAGAGATAAACCAAACCTTTTGTGTTAAAATGTGCACTTTGAGATCCAGTTTTGTTGTGCCATTCTGCTAACTATTGCTAGGGATGGGAGAAGCAGAATATTATGAATTATATGTGGCATTTATTTTCAAAAGGATTGATACAAGTTGGGTTGTTTTTTGTTGTTGTTGTTGTTTTTTTTTTTTTTTTTTTTTTTGGGGGGGGGGGGGGGGGGGGGGGGGGGGCTTCTGTTGGAGATGCACATAGACGGTGTGTGTATTGGAAGAAGAAAACGAAAATGAATAGGTTTGATCAAGGGATGGATATTGATTTTTAAAAAATCTTGTTTTAGTTGTGCAAGATAGTCATTTATGATTGGGTTTCAACGAAATTGCATTTGCTCTTTGTCTCTTTTCAGCCTGTGCTCTTAGACAGCAGCAGTTTACAAGCAGACAGAATCCTTTTGATGGACACCTTTTTCCACATCCTCATATACCATGGAGAGGTGGGTTACATTGTTGTAAACTCTTTTGTGGGGTATCAAATTATCTATATTCTGCAATATGCTCAATGCCAATTGTTGATACAGACGAAAAAAAGGAAAATATGAAGGTTTTGAGAAGGCATTTCATTTGGTGCCTCTAAGTCGTGGTTTAAAGTTTTGTTTTGATCCAAAAGATGTATATATATGGAACTATCTGTTTATTATTATTGCCTGCTCATTTTTGTGTATTGTGAACAATCATTTACGCCATATTTCATATGGGTTTATTGGAAATTTAGTCGTATGTTTGGTTTGTTTTGTTTTATTTGCATCATGCCTATTTTCATCTGTGCGCAGACAATACATCAGTGGAAGTCCCAGGGATACCAGGATCTGCCCGAATATGAGAACTTGAAACAACTTCTTCAAGCCCCTCTCGACGATGCCCAGGAGATCCTCCAGACTAGATTCCCCATGCCTAGATACATCGTCACAGAGGCTGGGGCTTCACAGGTAATATTTTTTTTGTTTAAAAAAAAACAGGAGTAGTATTCTAATAGTAATAAAACATGTTTACATAACACTAACACTTTATTTTATCCTTTTGTATAGGCTCAAAAATATTGATGATTATATTATGCTGTGTTATTATGCCATCTTTCTATTATTAGTCGGATCGGATTTATCTCTCCAAATGCAAAATTTTAAAAAAATAGGTAGATTGTAAGTTTTGGTTCTTTCAAAACTTAATCATCATCATTGCCTTTTTCACCCTGGGTCAGGGTATAGGCCACAGACAAACAGTTTCCATCCTTCTCTATCCTGAGCCAACTTTTTTATCTCATTCCAGGTCTTACCACTTCTCTGTATATCAGCTTCTTTAATTCTTCTCCATGTTCCTCGTGGCCTTCCCCTTGATCTTCTGCCCTGAGGGTTCCAGTCCAATACTTTCTTTGTTATAGTTGAGTCATTCTTTCTAAGCGTGTGTCCAATCCACCTCCATCGTCTTCTTCCTATATCCTCTCCCACTGGTTTCTGCTGTGTTCTTTTCCATACTTCTTCATTTTTTATTCTATCCATCCATTTTATTCTGAGTAGCTTACGCATGCACCTGTTTACGAAAATCTGTACCCTCCTTATACATGCCTGTGATGCGTTCCAAGTTTCACATCCATACAGTAGGACAGACTTCACGTTTGAGTTGAAAAGTCTTAGCTTTAGTTGAAGGGAGATATCTTTAGTTCTCCAAACTCTGTTCAAAGATGTGAATGCAGCCTGTGCCTTTCCTATTCGTGCTTTCACCTCTGCTTCCGTGCCTCCATCCTTGTCAATTATACTTCCGAGATAGCAGAAAGTGTCTATATCTTCGAGTTCCTGATCTTTTACTTTGATCTGCTCCCTTTGACGCGTACCTATCCTCAAGACCTTTGACTTTGCAGGGTGAATTCTTAGACCAATTGATTCCGACAGGCTGTTTATAATTGTGGTTTTTGCTTGCATCTGGTCCTGGGTGTGGGACAAAAGAGCCAGATCATCTGCAAAATCCAGATCATCCAACTGTGTCCAGGGGGTCCACTGTATCCCATTTCTTCTCCCTTTGGAGGTTTCCTTCATTAGCCAATCAATGGCAAGGATGAACAGGAATGGAGAGAGCAAGCATCCCTGCTTGACACCAGTCTTAATTTCAAAGCTGTCAGTAAGCTGATCTTCATGTACAACCCTGCAACTTGATCCTTCATACATTTCCTTAATGAGGTTTACTATCTTTTCAGGGAGTCCATAATGTGCCAGAATTTTCCACAATGTTGCTCTGTCAATACTGTCGAAAGCCTTCTCGTAATCCAGAAAGTTGACAATAAGAGGAGAGTTCCATTCTATAGACTGTTCTACTATGACTCGCAGAGAGGCAATCTGGTCGGTGGTTGAACGGTTTTTCCGAAAACCTGCCTGTTCGTCCCGCAGTTTAGCATCTGTTGCATTCTTAATTCTCTCTAAAATAATACGGTTGAAAACCTTTCCTGGGATAGAAAGAAGAGTGATGCCTCGATAATTATTACAATTACTGAGGTCCCCTTTCTTTGGAAGCTTGATAAGATGTCCTTCCTTCCAATCCTTTGGGAATATCCCGTCATTCCAGATTCTCTCAAATAGTGGGTGCAGGGCCTCAGCATTTCTTTTCGCATCAACTTTTAGAGCCTCCGGTGGAATCTGGTCTGGTCCAGCAGCTTTCCCCCTTTTCATCTTGTTAATGGCACCCACAATCTCTGCTATCGATGGTGGATCACAGCTAATTGGTAGCTCATTCCTTGCAGGCAAAATTTCTGGCTGGTTGTCTGGTGGTGGTCTGTTCAGAAGGCAGTTGAAATGTTCCCTCCATCGTTCAGATTGAGCCTCTTTTCCAAAAATAGTTTTCCCATCTTTGTCTTTGACTGGTACCTCTGGTTTCCCATATTTTCCAGCAAGTGTCTTGGTAGTTTGATAAACGATCCTCATGTGTCCTCCAGTCGCTGCTGCTTCTGCTTTCTCTGCAAGTCTGTTCATGAATGCTTCCTTGTCTTTCTTCACAGATCTTTTGACTTCCTTAGCTATGGCTCGATACTGCTCTTGTGCATCCAGTCTTGAAGCCCTTGTTCGGCTTGCATTCACTTGTTCCTTCCTTGTTCTCCTCTTTTCAATAAGGTCCAAGGTGGTTGGACTTATCCATTCTTTATGTTCCGATTTCTTTACCCCCAATACCTCGTGGCAAGTTGTTATGTAGACTTCCTTGATCTTTGCCCAATGTGACTCTACATCTATGTCCTCCTCGAGCTCAGTAAGAGGTTGGAATCTATTACTCAATTGTAGTTTGAATTCCTCATTCTTTTCCCCATCAAGTGCATTCACCTCGAATTTTCTTCTTGTATGTGATCTGGCCCCGTGTTTTCTGAGTCGGAGCTTAAGCTTTGCCAATAGCAGGTGGTGGTCTGATCCAACATCTGCCCCTCTCCGTACTGTCACATCTTCCAATGAACGTCTGAATCTACGAGAGATACAAAAATGATCAATCTGATTCTCTGTCACACCATCTGGTGAGACCCAAGTTGCTTTGTGGATCCTCTTATGGGGGAACACTGATCCTCCAATCACCAAGCTGTTGAATGCACAGAAATTTGCAAATCTCTCTCCATTATCATTCATTTTTCCCATGCCATGACGTCCCATGATACCTTCATAGCCTACGTTATCCTGTCCCACTTTTGCATTAGCATCTCCCATCAATATGTTGATGTCTTTCCTTGGCAACTTGTCAATGACTTGTTGTAGCAGACCATAAAATGTATCTTTGTCCTCATCTGTTGCATCATTTGTTGGGGCATAGATCTGTACAATGTTCATGCTGATCTTCTTACTCCGTGTTGTAAAAGACGCCATGATGATCCTTTCTCCGCATTGTTCCCATCCTCTCAGTGACTTCTGGGCAAACTTGCTTAGAATTATTCCTACTCCCTGTGTATGAATCCCGTCCCCTCTCCCTGAATATAAAATCTTCTCCCCAGACTTGAGGTGTTTCTGTCCGGATTGTATCCAGTGGGTTTCGCTTACTCCAAGTATATGCAGCCTGTATCTTCTCATCTCAGTCACAACTTGAGAGCTTTTTCCTGCTTCATACATGGTGCGAACGTTCCACGACGCAATTCGAAGCTGCTTGTTTGGCGAAGACGTCATCGGGTCAGCAGAGTCCTTTCGGCTTTGTCTGTTGTCCTTCATAAATTCTGTAATTCCAGAAACTCTTCGGTCGCCCAAGCTAAAAAAGGATTTAGTTTGTCTGTCTGTGTTTCTGTAACGGTTTGAGTTTAACGGAAAGGGGTGTTAACCCTTTGCCAACCCCCAACCTGGAGGACCAGGTGACTCAAAGATGGGGGAATCACACACCATTAGTCGCCTTTTACGACACGCTGGCTTGGCGTTGGGCTATTCTTGACCCTCTCAGTTGAGGGACCCCGGACACCACACGGGGTCTTTCAAAACTTATTGAATGTTATGTCTACATTGGTTCTTTATGTGAAACTTTGAGATGACAATATCTTTTCAAATGCCCAGGACTCAGGATTTTCAGTTTTATGCAAGAATTGTTTTTTTAAGAAAAAGAAAAAGAAACTTTATACAATGTAATGGCTTATAGTAAAATGTTTTAAAATTAAATCAAGTTTTATTTTCCGACTCAATTTCAAGTTTGTCATATCTTGTATTTCCCAGGCTCGTTTCTTGTTGTCTAAAGTGAACCCATCCCAAACACACAACAACATGTATGGATTTGGAGGACAGGTGAGGCTACACTGCATTTATCACTTTATACAGTCGAAAACACATTTCTCATTCTGCGCATATTTTTTTTCTTTCTTGTAAGCTGAAATTGAAATGTTTCATTCATATTCCTTCAGATGACTTAAACATTTCAAAAAAGTTTTTTAGTTTTGTCCAAATTTTGGCATACCAGTAAGAAAAGGAATGTGTTTTAGATTGTTTCAAGTCTTTTTGTTACTGAAGTCAACACATGTTCTCTCTACACTCACTATACTTTATATCACCATATTTTGCTGTGTGAATAAATTTTATGATTATGACTCTGATATATTTCTATTTCCTTATTCATAATCAATTTTTAATGTAAAAAAGTATTCTGTTTTTTAAAAACATTTTTATCACATATTAATTTTTTTTAACAATGTCACATTAAAATTACCACCAATCTCATTTCGGAGCAGATTATCGTTGGAGGAGGAGGACAACAGTCATCTGAAGCTGTAATTGTTATTTTCAAATTTGGAGGAAACGCATATATCTTTATTTTAATTTTCATTACCAAGAAAATTGTAAAGCAATCTAGTTTCTAAGCTTCAACCTGAAGTATTATTAAGACAGTGAGAAATTTTGATTGTTTTCAATTAGTAATTGCCAACATTAATGAATGCCAAAGTTTGATAAAAGATAAGTTTACAATTTTCTTGGTTCCATTCATGGTGAGAGGTTTTAATTATGTTCAAATGAAGGTATTTGTGTTGATTTCCCTTTAACAAAAATCAAGTGCATTGCGATATGTTTTTGTGGTTGAAATGTTATCGTATTGGTTTACAAAGATAGTATCAAGGACAGTGCTTTTGTTTTCTTGTTTATAGGATTGTGACTCTCAGATCTGTGTAGATAAGTTCTCTGTATTTTCTAGATCTTTTTATCTGTTGCCCTTTCCAGACTATTTGCTTTTGTCCCAGCCTTTAATCTCCTACCAAGAGAGAGCCAGTTGAATCTATGTTTTTTTCATTTTCTTTTTTTTTTTTTTTTAATTATCAGTTGAGAGGATCCCTATTGGTGGTGATCTTGTGCTTATGTGTAGGTTTAACTTCTAACTCGTTATACTGATAGATTGCTCCTGAGATCTTCTTCTGTTCCCTGTGTTAAGTTGTCCCCTTTCTTATGTTTTTTCTCTGATGCTTAACTTTCGATCTATAATTATTGACTGTCCCATCATGTTATTTTTACCAAATATTGACTGATATTATCGAATATATGGGAGCAAGTCAGCTCCCCCTCCCCTCCCAAACCTCACAAAAATTTTAATATTAAAAAGATAAATCATCAATGGAGTGCCTTCATATGAGCATTTTTGCATATATGTTTTTTAAAGCATGCATTGACATCCTTGTATCTTATTTTTTCTCATGGACTTAAATTGATAGAAACTGGAGAAGTGAAGTTGAAAATGTAATTGGGTTGTTCCTGAATTTTATTTGCATATTATTACATTTAATTAATATCTCAGTTTTTGTTCGATCATACAAGTTAATATTTCTATATATAAAGAGGCAAAGGCATAAGGAATTGCTTGGTGTAAAGATTTGCAAACCTATTGGGAATGGTTTTCTGATTATTTAATTTCTTTATGGCATTTATATGATTGCAGTTGACTATACGACTGAACTACCAAGAGCTGGTTAGTTCTTAGCAAACTGAAAATCATTTCTATGGCAATTGTTACATATACAATTGTGTGTTGTTTACAAACCACAATCTGAAAGTATTTTTTTTTAAATCAGCAAGATGTGGCGGGTATTTTACTAAACTTAATGCTATTACAGTTAATTATAGTTACCCATTATCCAATAATAATGACAGTAAATACTGAGCATGCTCAAATTTGATAATCCACATGAACATAACCTACCTCCAATCGTGCCATATCCTATTTACACCAAAACATATTGACCCGTGTCTTACAAACCCTTTTCCACACACTGGGAATCGGGTGTAAGCGTGTCTGGAAAATAAACTCACAGCCTACTTTTTAAATTATAAACTAAAAAGTCTTGAAAATCAGACATTTTTGGTAGGGGGGGGGGGGGGGGGGGGGGTCTTGTAAGAAATGCAAATTTTGAAAAGATTCCTATGTGAGTTTTAGATAAATGTTGGCTCATTCCAGGAAATAATCTATCATTGTATAAATTATCATGCTGTTTTATTGAAACCATTTCGGATTGTGTAAGGAACAGACATACATAACAATATATTTATAAGGACAACCAGTTTTATTCATTAGCAAAATTTCACCAAAACAGGATATGAATGAATAAAAGTAAACCTTTCATTAGTCATTATAACCTGTTTCTGCCACAATTTGTGTGAAGAATGTAAAATTGAAAATATGCTAAAAGATTTGTTCTCTGATATTTGCTTGATTTAAATTGTTTGCTTTCATCTTTTGTGTTTAAAAAAAAAAAGAAGAAAAATAGTCCAGTTATAAAAAAAAGTTAAGTTTCCCTTCTGTTTCATTTGTAATTTCCTTTTCCCCTCCTGTTGACATGGGTCAAGCATGGTAGATAATTTGGTTTGGGACTGTTGCCTTTTGGTCTTTCGGCTATTTTGATGTCATATATAAATTCTTCATCTGCTTTTTTCTCCATCTTCTCCTTTTCCCCTCCTTTTTGTTATTATTATTATTATTATTATTTTTTTTTTTTATTAGTATTATTATTATTTTTATCATTATTATTATTTCAGCTTCACCCAGGTTGGAATTGACAAATCGATCTTTATTATATTTAAATCCATATTCTTGGTTTTACCAAAATTTAAAGAATTTCAATTTTTTTTTTTCCAATCGCTAATCCTTATCATTTTGATAAAATTCCTTTTCACCGCTGTATCTAGATAAAGTATTTACTTAGTTTATCATTGCATGTTAGATTTCATTCGCCTAAACAGGCATATATAAATATCCTCTAGGACTCCACATACAAGTATTGTTGCTCAACTCCTCCTTTGCCTACAGCATGATCTTATAATTCTCCTATTTTCTATGATTGCCTTTTCTTTTCTCTTTAAATGAATGGAAGTCAAATTAGGTAAGCGACCTTGACCAGAAATCAGCGATTTTGACATTTCTAATTTAAAAGAATCACAGAGGACAATTACAGGGAATAGTACACTCTTATCATAAACATTTTTCTTTTTCTGTCTTCCAACATACATCAATAAATTAAAAAAGAAATTCCATTTCAAGAACAACTGAACAACTTACTGAACAGTTACCCACATCAGATAATGAATGCAAACAGCATCAGTTATCTTGCCTCTGCATACTCCATGCCAACACAAAAATTGATTGTTTAAAAATGAATTATGATGAATCATTTCACTTTTGCAAAATCGGGCTTACTGACCATAATCAATGGTCATATTTATTGAAAATGAAGGCAAACTCTTTAATTAAAGAGGAGCACTATTTCTTGTTTAAGCCATTGCATCTTGCAATAATATTGGAAGAGTGCTAATAGTAATAGAAGAAAGGCTGGCAGCACTATGAAGTTCTTGAAAATGTTGAAATACTCTATACAGTGCAACATGCGTTTGTTGAACACGCATTCGACAAATTCATGGGTTCAACTAACAAGAACAGAATTCCCAAATTATGTCCTTCATTGTCTTAGTAAATTCTTCACAGCATCCATGAATGGTTTCACATAAAAAAAACTTTTTGACGAACTAAACTGAGACTTAGGGCCAACGCACTGGCCACTGAGAGAGAGAGAGAGAGAGAGAGAGAGAGAGAGAGAGAGAGAGAGAGAGCAGAGCAAGTTTCAGTGTGCCGTATATTTCGTGAACGCATACCTGACACTGACCTAAAATCAGCCTGGCAGCACTATGAAGCTCTTGAAAATGTTGAAATACTCTATACAGTGCAATATGCATTTCTTGAACATGCATTCGACAAATTCAAAGGTTCAACTAACAAGAAGAGAATTCCCAAATTATGTCCTTCATTGTCTTAGTAATTTTTCACGGCACCCATGAATGGTTTCCATTTTTTTTTTTTTTTTTTGACGAACTAAACTGAGACTTAGGGCCAACACACTGGCCACTGAGAGAGAGGGAGGGAGGGAGACAGAGCAAGTTTCGTTGTGCCGTATCCTTCGTGAACACGTAAATCTGAGACTGACCTAAAATAAAATTCAAGTCATAAAACAAGATGGTGATCCGGTGAAAAAAGTTGATTAATGTGAGTTGTCTTCAAGAGCTCAACCAATGGAATCATTTATTTCATTGAGCACCACTAACAGCAACTCACTTTCCATTTTTTAAAAAAAACTTGTGATCACCTTCTTGTAATGTGACAACTTTTTTTGTCAGTATTGGGCACAGTTATTAACAGTCAGACCCACAATGTGTATTTTTATCACAATACTGCATGTTGACACACTAATGCAGGAATTGCGTTGCGACACCTGACAATATGTGTACATTACAGTGGTTTTTCTTGTCTTACAGCTGTGTTCACATGTTTGTCGAAGCACAGATTCAACTAAATTTTCTGGCTGTCTGGTGTAGTTCGTCGAATGCATGTTGCACTGTACATTAATTAATGTCCATTTTTACTTACAAGTTATATACATTTAATTTCACAATAAGTAAAGAGTGAATTTATTTAGGCCAGATATATTTAATGTGAATTAAAATTCTCATCTTTTCCAATTTACAGGATGGCTCAGTACCTGTTCTTACAGACGATGTGAGTTTACAAGTATTCATGGATCATCTCAAGAAACTGGCAGTCAGCAGCTCATCGTGAGCACTCACTTCATAGATAATGGACATAATTCGGATGTAGATTTCAACAATTTTCTTCATTGCTAGGCCAATCTCAGTGCAGAGTTAGGAAAGGTCAATATAAAGCTTTTATCTTCAGAGCAAAAGTTACTTTGGTATAATGAAAACATTTTATTTACACTCTCTTTATTGAAATACTCTTTAACTCTTTGCCTAAATTCTTATGCCAACACCCCTCCTCCCCCCCCCCTTTTTTTTTTACACAAAAAAATAATGAGATGAATTATTTTCAAGTACCACTAGAATGAAATAATTTAAACATGAGAACGACGAAGAAGCTGGTCCATCATTCAATATACAGAACAAGAGAGCCTATGTATTGCTTATTATAGTTGATATCATTTCATAATTTCTTATCTCACTATGACGAGATCATTTTTTGTGGTATTTGGTGAATTATGAATTAAATGGTGAATGAGAAGTTATTATCGAGAGAGAGAGAGAGAGAGAGAAAGAGAGAAGGGGGGGGGGGGAGTGAGAGAGTCTTCTGGACAATAGCAATACACTGTTAACTGACATTATGCTATTGCTTTCTGCTATTTAAATAAATAGCTCTGTTCTCAACAAATCAATCGCAATGCAGTTCATGCATATACTTAATTTACACCCTTGGCATGGAATCTGTCACAGTCACTGCAGACTTTCCAATTATTGTTATCTATTGATACATGGACTTTGAAATGTGACCCTAAGCTCTGCTGGACAATTGCATTTTATGTTTTCACTTCGAAATTTTTGGTTGAATGAAGCATGAGATTTTCAGGCCTCGAAGTGGGCCGGGAAAACCGGGAAAAGCCGGGAACTTTATTTTGAAATTTCCCGACCGGGAAAAGCCGGGAAAATCGTTGAAAATTGTCTGGGGCCGGGAAAAAGCCGTGAGAAAAATTTAGGTGAACAACAACCCAACATGTATTCTTCCGCGTAATCATTACCCAACCTGCGAACGATCGGCTTAGAGCATGGCAGCAGCCTCTTATGGTTTCCTCACACTACTAGGCCCTATGTTATGACGATCGACCCAATCAGCAAAGTCCGGTCCGCATTCGTAGAGTACACAGACTATTACCATGTTTCCTGTGCATGACGTAATTATAGTGGTTTCGAGTCATCGCTGAAACACTGGAAGACGGCAATGGGATAGTTACGTCAGTTGTTGAATAAATTATCCAGGCACGGTTGATAAGTAAAAAAAGCAAATTATGTTGTAGTTACATTTGAAACAAACAAGGTATATCACTGATCTCGTCTCATTGAGATATAAAGAATGATATAAAAATCAAGAAAATCGACCGATAAATAAAAAAGTTGCAAAAAAAAATCGAAAATAAACAAAAGGAATTTTTAAAATCGAATTTATTCGTAAAACAGTTGGTTTTCAACCGATTTTTCTGAAACAAGGACCAATGTTCTTCTTTTTTCAAGCCGATTTCAACAATGTGACTTTCAAATTCCTCAGAATTATATTTTTTACTTTTATTTTTTAGCTTTTAGGCCTTCTCAAAAAGGTGCCACTTGCACAACAATAGCGTAATACATCGACGGCGAGAAGCGTCTTTGTTTCGGCCAGCCGGTTCGGTTAGATAGCCTGTGATTGGTCGAAAGACTTAAAGACGCTTGATTCACTCAGTCGACTCATCATTGTCGACAAGACAAGAGTGCTAGAAAACACACATCCCTCCCCTCATCTTAGTAGTGTGTGTGTGAGTGTGTGTTTTTTTTTTTTATTTTTTTTTTTTTTTTTGTTTTTTTGTGTTTTTGACTTGGTCATGAATGCGATTGTTAGCTAAGCTAAGAAAGACGGTCGACGTCCTTAGGCTACTTTAATTAATTTTAGTGACTTGTTATTCAATTATTTGGAGATGGCAGATTAAGGTCGTTTACTCATTGTAATTTGTACTAAGTTTGTTTTGTCTGTCTCTAGATTAACTAGCTTTATTTCATTCATGTGCAATTCAATAAGTAGGCCACAAGTCTTTGGACGCTACTTTCTCTCTCATAGTAATATTCAAATGTCTTTTTCTCTCTATTGATTTCTCTTCTCTTTGTCTCTTTTCTCCCCATTTCTCTCTCTCTCCCTCTCTCTCTCTCTCTCTCTCTCTCTCTCTCTCTCTCTCTCGCTCTCTCTCTCTCTCACTCTGTCTCTCTCTTTTTTTTAATATTTTTTTTGCATGTTGTAGGAGGCCTAGACTTCACAGGAATACGTCCAAGTATTAATAGCCAGAGTCAATATATTTCTTTCTCTCAGTATCAGCCACTCTCTTTTTCACTCACATCTCTCTCTCTCTCTCTCTCTCTCTCTCTCTCTCTCTCTCTCTCTCTCTCTCTCTCTCTCTCTCTCTCTCTCTCTCTTTTTTTTTTTTTCCTTTTTTTTTCCCCACGGATGGTGTAGGCTTAGTAGATACTGGATGGCTTGTTATAGTAATATGTACTACGAGTCAATAATTTCCCCCTCTTTTCTGATTCTCTCTCTCTCTCTCTCTCTCTCTCTCTCTCTCTCTCTCTCTCTCTCTCTCTCTCTCTCTCTCTCTCTCTCTCTCTCTCTCTCTCTCTCTCTTCTCTCTCTCTCTCTCCTCTCTCTCTCTCTCTCCTCTTATATATATATATATATATATATATGTGTATATATATATATATATATATATATATATATAGTGTGTATATATATATATATATATATATATATATATATATATATATATATATATATATATATATATATATAGGTATTGGTAACTGGTCTAGAATTGATGAATATGCTTGAAAATTACTACCTTAAAATTTTCCCTAGAGCCTGGAAAAAACCAGGAAAAAACCGGGAAAAAGCAGGGAAAAATATTTTCCTGAATCACTTCTAGGCCTGGATTTTGATCCATTTAAAGTTAGAGAACATTTGAAGTCTCTTGTCTATAGGTGGTGATCAGTTCAATTCTTTTTGGAATCACCAGTCCCCCCCCCCCCCCACGGATATTTTATATTTTAATTGCTTTGTTCTTTGTTTTTAAATAATAACGGATGACGCCTTTTTGAAAATTTGAAGATTTAAGGTTTGTCCAGACGATTGTCCGATAATGTAAGGCATCTGCATTTTTAATTATTGGAGGTCTGTAAGATAAGTGATTACTTGTGTATTGTATAGGCAAGCCATACTGGCATCTTCAATCAAACCTTGTATATTTTACGCCACACCTCCTATTGTGATATAATATGAATACATATTTTGGTGAGGTGTCATGGCAAATTGTGAGGTCGAGGATCTTCTGTTGAATTTTATATTGTTTTGTTCGCCATTTTGCTGGTGATAATATCCTGGTCATTTTATTTACCAATGAAATTGTTTTCATTTAAGAATATTGAAGTTTGAAATGTCATTTTTCTTTCTTCTTAAACAAGTTTAATATGAATGAGATAAGGTTATATTATTTATTGTATGTTATATTATGATCATTGAAAATAAATTGAGTTTTGCATGTGATATTGCTTGAGTATTTTTATTTTTAAAATATATTAGAGCGGGAGAATTTTGAACTCCCTTGTTCCACCACATCAGATCCTTGCCAAAGTATTAATATTAATATGCTTTCACTTTTAGAAATACACTTGAGTACGGTTTCCTTGAACTTGAACTCATTCATTTTTTTTCTTCTTATTATTTATCATTCCATTCCTTCCTCATATTTTCAACTCTGAACTCGGTTTCCTTGAACCATGAACCAATTCGAACTAATTTCATCCAATCTGATAAAAACAATATTAATTAAATTTAAAGGGTTTATTTTTCTGCGTCCAGCATCCATTGATTTCCACCAATGATGATTTACTATGGCATTGACAGTTGCGTATGTGAGTATTGTGTGTATACAGTAATATACACATGCAAACACACCGCCTTTGGTTCCAATATCAATGCCATGTGAGTGCCACTTGTAAATGGTTGACTATGATGGTAAATAAATGTTGTGAAGCAGCGACCCTCATCCCAAACCCTTGTACAAAGATATCTCCTTCAACATATTGATACAGGAAATAAATAATATAGTTCCTTTTATTCATTGCCAAGAGGAACTTTGTCTTAGGGTCTATAAAGACTGGAATAACTCTGGTGTCAGCCTCAGTACAGCATCGCAAAGTGAGCTAGGGACAGACGACTTGCTCAAGGCCACATAGCGTGGTGGATTCTCAAATTCGGCTCCTTTTGAGTGCAAAGCACAGACAATACCACTGCCATGCTGCTGCCTGCCCTGAATCAAGTCATAATGACAAGACACAGTTTCCTCAAACTTTTTGTTTGTCCCGAGGAGTTTGAGGAAGCCGTGCTCAGTTGTACAGTGAACTTTGGATATGTCGACGTTGCTTCGATTTTTTTTTCTTGGTCCCTCCCCCTTCTTCCTATATAAGATTAGTAAAAAACAAAAAAACTCCACATAAGTCGATGTTCTTATCACTCATGATCACAAATAAACAAGAATTTCCATAGGTTAAAAAAAGCTACCAGTAAGAATTTTCAATGGTTAAGAATATCCGCGAATGATTAAGCCACACCGATGTGATGTAGGTGCTTTGCCTGACGTTCGTGCTCAATGTACATAAGCAGTATAGAATAACTTTGATTTTTCCATCTCACTTTTTACATCGTCGCAACTTCAAGTTCAAGTTTGTTTGTTTTTTGGGTTCTAATCCCAGGCCATCCTATGTAATGGCCCTCTTAATTAGTATCAATTTATCAAGAATTCAAGTCAAGTCGACGACTACAATGGCAAACCTATCGCTGGATAGAAAGATCCAGCTGATCGATGCATTTGAAAAGTCTGACATCCGACAGAAAATCATCGCAGAAGAAATTGGCATACCAGCCATTTCTGTCTCGATGATTTACAAGAAGCATGACCTTGACCTAGAGGCTCCTACCCTTCCAATTTTCGCGGAATGATTCCAGTTAATTGGTCTACATTCCGCATTCAAGGCAAACATTCCGCTTTTCAGCTTTCCAATCGACGAAAATTATTTTTAAAAAATCTCTAGTAAAAAAAAGTGAGGTATGGCTTATTTCGTCAGAATCTCCTATGGTCAATCAACACACATTTTGTATGTCTGATTAGTCCCTTCAAAGTGAGTGCAGCTGATGTCATATTTGTAATATTATATTGTTGGGAGAGGGGTTGACTGAAGTATTATTATTGTGTTGACTCCAAAGTATGAGGTCAATGACCTAGGTAATAGTATACCTTGGCTCCAATCGGTAATATTGTTGAGTCGGATTCTTTCCCTATTAAATAGTAGCCCTGTGTATTTGTGTGCAGGCACGTGATTAGGTGTATGTTGAGGGGAGGGGGTAGGAGAGTCCTGACAAGGTTAAATCCATCCATTCAATGCACTTTGCTCTGAGACTGCCAGGACCTGTGTGTCCTCTATTATTATTTGACCCCCTTTTTAGTCTTTACATAGTCTGCACATTTTTACACATTTTGCATTTTATCATTTGAGTACTTTTGGATTGTCTATTACATTTTCTGTTGCAAAGCATGTCATTGTCAATAACAGTAAGTTGATTCCGCTTTTTGATCTCATATTCCGCTTTTTATGTATTCTGATTCCTCTTTGGGGCTATTGGGGATAGGAGCCTCTGATGACCACTACAGGAACCTCTACTTCTCAGGTCAGTTCACGCGACCAAGCAACGTCAGCAAAAAGCGCGACATATAGGGACATATTCTAGATTGGCTTGCTTTGTTCACATGCATTTTTGCTCATTTGGTTACACTCCGGTTAAGTTGATTTTCTGTTAAGTCTATTGTTTTCTCTGTTCCCCTGGGCATCGTCTTATCCGGAGTCTACTGTAATTTATAATGGAACAAAAGTACTCCAATGGGCAATTTCCTCAGCCAGAACCTAGGCAAAACTACTGTACTCCAGGTCAAGGACAGAGAGTCACAGAGAAAAAGACTAAATATGCGGGGAATAGAAGACTCCCATATATAAAAAAAAAGCACATCTAAATTCTTAAAACTCTATAATTCTCCTTTAACTGTTCCATTATCTTTAAATTGGTGATGAGATTAAAAGTATTGCAAGCAGAGTAAAATATATGAAAATAACCTGCGAAAGTGTTTGAACATCAATCATGCAAAAGTTGCACAAACATGCCAACTGGATGTCCTCTCCATTTTCCAATTTAAGGCCCGCTTCAAATTATTCCATGTATAAAGTGCAATAAATAAGCCATTAAAATTAAAGGCAAAAAGATATTCTTGCCAAATAAAATGAAGACAATAATAAAACAAGGACTAGTTATTTAATCAGCTGAGATTTATTTAAAAATTACTTGCACCATTTTAAAATATACATTGCAAAGAAGTCTGCCGTACAATGATAAAACAGTCATTTTTGTTGATTTTGGAGTCTTAAGTTGTCTGGGCAAAGCCAAAAAGAGGAGTTTTGTCATTCTGCGGCAGATGTACACACAGACATACTGTGTAACATACATATAAGTAAAATTGTGTCATTCAGATTTTTTGTTTGTTATAAAACAGGTCTTTGTTATCATTTATAAGTACGGTTATTTAAGAGTTTATTTTTTTAAAAAACAAACAGATAATTTGGCAGTGTCAGAATATTGATATCACTGGACTGTTTCTTACATTTTAAACAGTAATGGAGTGCTTAGACCAAAATTGTCCGGAAGGAAAACTAACAAACCCCTGCTTATTGTTATAACCATCGACCAGTCAGATACAATCTCTACTTGAAAGGATCGTGCAATTTATTGAAAAATTGTGTTTTCTGAGTAACCTTTACCTACTAGAACTAGCCTCTGATGCAGGAGAGTTAACCTTGCTGTCAACTCAAAACTCCATGAACAAATTCTTAGAATTGCCTATTGCCATTGCCCTTATCAGGAGCTTGTACAATGAGATGAAAACGAAAGCCAATCTGGACAGTTTGGCGAGGTAGAAACCGATCAGTTTTTCTTTTTTTTTTTTAAAAGAGGGATTGGCAGAGATGGAAGGCAATAGTCAAAATTAATTACAGCAATGATTTAGAATATGGTACACTTTATGTTCAGAGAGAACAGGAATAGTACAATCATACACCAAGATCCTGCAGTATCTATTTTAATAGTATTATTATACTTATGCCACTTTCTTTTTTTTCCACACTTTGTAAACGGAATGTGAGAGCAACAATAATTATAATCTATTTAACAATGGCCACAGAACAAATGTATTTTGGTACGGTATACATAATGATTTTAAATGATTACATCTCCATAATCTTTGTTCCTAATGACTAGATATATATACAAATATTATAAGGGCTGGAAAGTATAACAAGTTTAAAGGGATATTACGTACTTCACCTAAGGATACATCTACAATTATTTAAAACGACCAAACTACACATATTAAGTGGTACAAGCAAAAATCCTGGTTTACAAAACCAGGAAAAAAAAAAAAACCCAAAGAAAGCCCCCCCCCCCCAAAAAAAAAAAAACAAAAACAAAACAAATAAAACAACCCAACCCTCTACTTTAATTTATTACCCGAATAAGTTGTATAAATACATTGAACAAAACAGAATTCTCCAAAAATTACCCTGAACATTTGATATCATAACAAGCAAATCAAAATTTCTAACTCAATGAAGCAGCCGTCTGCCCAATTCCACTATTATTTCATATAGCACCAATTTGTTTCAAGGGATTTTAGGGAGAATGTGACACTTTAAGGTGTTTCAGCTCCAGATAAATAGATGATAGAATAGTCAAAATGTTCGATTTGCTCAAAAGAATCCAAGAAACAGTAAGACAACAGGACTAGTTCAAATAGAAAATGAGAAGAAACTAAGCGCAATCTTTGTATCTGGTCTGAGATCACCACAAGTCCTATCCATACATAGGCACAGAATCGTCGCCAGCAGGAACTCATCTAAACACCATGGAAATAGGCTACATATCAATAAATAAAACCATTAAAAATATCTCGCAGGAAGAAACCCAATAAGGGAAAGATGGATGGTATCCCAGACAGATTAGAGTAAATGGAAGTTATTTCATTCTGAGACAGAAACAGAAAGCAAGAAATCTGATAGGATAGAAGATCACTTTGCATTTTCATTGGGGTCATTAATTAATAATAATAAAACAAATTTGAAAGAATGACTTGATGTCAATAAATCACATTTAACTGTCCATCCAGGAAAATGCAACTTCATCCGCATAATTTTGCCTTCCGCATATCTTTGCAGCATATTTTGTCTTTTTTATTTACAAAAAAAAAATTCACGGAAAAAAAAAAAGAGTCTTTGCCGCATATTTTGCATTTCTCCCCCCATTGATTGGAGTTTTGGTGATTTTTCTTTTAAACGCCTGACAATCTGAGGGGAGGCATGGAGAAGTGTAGCAAAATCCCTGCATGTAAGGTTAAATAACTAGGTGACAGACGATCACTAAAAAATCCGGCTGGTTCAATATTTTCCTGAGTGATTGGGAGGCGTGAAAGAATAAAAAGTGGACAATTTTGAACGCATAATTGGAATTTTCTGGCATAATTTATGGCATAATATCACTTTTTGGGGGGTATTTTTGGGTCATAATTTGGGTGGGTTATGGCATTTTCGCGGAGGGACAGATTTAAGATGATAAGGATTGATATGTTCATGGCAGTAATATCCATTTAATTAAGAAATCCCGGTGCTTTAAAGAAAGACAATGAATTATCTCTTGGGATAACTGTTTACTGACAAGTGATCCTAGGTATTTTGTAATACTCCACCAAACATTTATTATATCCTTTATAAAACTCAAGAGAAATAATGGTCTTCTGAAAAAAATATTAAAAACCAAATAACCCATGGCTTCATCTTAAATTTTGCTTTCATAATAGCCTCATAATAAAGACCTTGAACAATTCACAGCATCATTAGGTAGGCACAAGCCCCATTTCTTTAGCAGCAGCAGCAGAATTATGTTAATAAATCTATCATAATGAGATAAGTCTTTAGATGAATGAAAACAACACTTTATTTGAAAAAGAAACAGACCTTGATATAAAATAATAAATCTTAGCATGTGAGACAATGTAATGTTAATGATATATACCAATTCATCCTTATTTGAAATCCGTGGAAAGCACATATGGGTTCCCATCTTTATGATGACTTTTATTATTTAAATGCTATTTAACCACTCACTGTATGTGCACAGAGCAATTAATAGGAATACATATTTTTTGTCTTTAAAACGTCAAAAATGTTTACTTGTAAAGTTTTAAAAAAAAACAAACAACACTCTGGCAAATTATACTCTTTAGAACAGAATAATAATGACAGTTAACAATCAATGATTGTAAGGTCATTCCACTAGAAAACAAATGTTCGAAGATATACCAAGAAAAATAGGGAAGTTTATACAAAACATATACCTTTTTACAATTTGGGGTACCCTCATCACATTCACAACCACGTTTATTCACAAGAGATACATATGATCTTGTATCTTAAGCAATGGGATAAATTCATACAAAACTGCAAACTCATTTTACGAAAGGGTTAATCACATCCCAAATGCTAACTTTAGCATAATTTATGGGATATCCTCGTCTGTTTTTTTTTTTTTCTATGATCCTAATACTCAAAAGAGGCGTATAATGTAAAGATATTGTTTACAAGATATTTCAATTATATGGGTTTACACGAGGGTAGTAAACTAAAAATTACAAACTTTTATTATTATAGATGTATAATAATCAAGGCAAATTCGATCCTGTTATTGACTAGTTACCAGCCATCCTATACATTACATAAACTCTGTCATCAGTCATTAAGATACAATGTACCATGTTGTAAAGACAAAAATTTCATTTCATTCCAAGTCTTAATTCTAATGAGATTTTGAACATATCTTGTTGTGTTGAAAAAATGCCAACCCAAACAGATCTCTTGCTAACTTATAAGCAATTTTCCTGAATTTAACCGTTTGTTGACCTTACAAATTTGACTGATCCCTCAGGAGTTTTCAAGATGGCCTTCAATGTCAATTTAAAAATCGGATGCTCATTTTTTGATCCACATCAACTCTTTCCATGGCCTAAAATATAAGAAATAGAAAAATGTTCATAAGCCATGAAAGAATCAAAAGTCAATATTCTTTTAAAAAAACAAAATTTCAACTAAATATCATAAAAGTTAAACTCAACAGTCAAAATGGCTAATACCTAAATGTTTTATTTATTCCATCTGATGAGAGCACAGACTCCAAAAGATTTCACTTTGCAAAATAAACATGTCAAAGAGACGGGAAGCAATATTTACATTGGATAGGGGACCCCGGTATTGAACATTGATATTAGTATTTGACAAACGGTTTCCAGTGACCGAGATCTGAAAATAGTCATTTTATGCTCTAAAGAAGTCGAAAACATTTTAATTTGTACCCATTAGCTGTAAATTTATTCCACTGCATTAAGATATAGAAAATGGGACATTCATGAATATTACTGAGAATGTTCAAATAAAAAAAAAAATAAGCTCAATTATCAACTTTGGAATCTGCTCTTCAGAACTCAGGTATATAAATTTATGAAATATTTCTGATGAAAAGCAAACCAACTGCAATTATGAGCCATTCCATATGCATGCAACATAAAGGTCCTCTAAATCAACCGTGCTGATAGGTGTATATATTTGTTTGCAGTCTTTTAAGAAAAATTTAGATGTCTAATCTTATTTTGGTGAATCAGAATAGACTGATTGAGGTAAAATAAGATGTATGCTTTGCTTTGACTGGGCGACTAAAAATGGACATGAATTTGGCATTAGAAAATTATTATTAAATACATTTAAAGTATGCATGTACTTGTACAACAGATCATAGTTAAAAATTCTTTTTTTTTTTTAAATTGAGCTATTATATAGCGCAATATCGACTAAACATGCTCAAAGCGCTTTACAAGGGGTCCCTGGCCAATAGCAATATTTAACATTTAGGATGGGATATGACGCCTGTTAGGGGATATTACAATTTTTTTCCAGACAGAGACAACGCTGTTAACGGCCAGGTACTCATTTTACATCTGAGTAGGGTGAGTGAATATGAGTAAAGAGCCTTCTCCAAGGACTCAACTATGCGCAGAGCGAGGCTCAAACCCAGGACCTTCCAATCCAAACGTGAGTGTCATACCATTAGACCACATAGCTGAGAGTAAGAGTATTTGTGTGAATGTGAGCGTGTATGTGCATGTGTGTTTCATTCGACATATAATGATAAAAATGGAGATTATCAGTGGTGCATTTGTAAGCTGCTTGTCTTTACTTTAGACAAAAGGTAATGAGTTGAAAACTTTTTTCTCTCTCACAACTCTGATAACTGGCATTACTTCCTCGAGCATATTATGGTAATGATATGACAAGAACAAAAATAGTCAGAGTTAAGTAAATACAGATAACAGACAACTTGTTCATTGATTGGAATAACAAAAATGTTACTTATACAAAGCACATAAAAACTAAAAACATCTTTTAACACAATTAACTACTGTCTTACAGATTATAACCTACCGTCAAAAATTCATCAAAAGAGATGCATTCATCTTTGTCAAGATCAACTTCCATTATGGTCCTATCAGCAATGCTATTCAGCTAGAGAGAAAGAAGTGAATAAAAGATAATCATATATGAATTCCAAACAAATAGAAACAACGATGAAGTCCCTTCAAACAGATAAAAAGTATGACGGAAAAATGATTAAAAATAATTTTGCCCCCCCCCCCCCTAAAAAACAAAACAAAAACAAAACAAAAACCTTTAACCCAACCCACGCATCCAAATAAATGAAATGCTTTGTAAATATGATCATGATAGGTAAGATATCTTATCTTATAGTTTATATTAATCTACCTCTAAATTTACATGGTGTGCAAGGAAACTTTAATCATAAACATGTTATAATTCTCATCCACTTACATCGTCAACAAGTCATTTCACTTCTATATAAAAATCACATGTATTAATCTTTGACACCTGAAAATTAATAAATTCATTATTCTGTTATGAAAATCAAGAAACTAGACGGGGAAACTGGGAGGGGAAAATAAAGGTAAATGATAAAATATCAATGAGCAATTACTTAAGTACAAAAGTCCACAGTCAGGAAGTATTTACCTGTTCATCAGATATGTTTTGGCCAACCATCATGTGGAGCACATTCAGCAGTTCTTTTTTGGAAATCAAATTATCACCATCGAGATCATACATTTTGAAAGCAACTGAATTCATGACAGAAAAATACAAAAAGAAGACAAAAATGAATGAAATGCCAAATATCCTGATGACTTCAATAAAATACAATTTCAATGCACAAGGCATGTCAGGCAATTTCTACTAATACAAATAATAAATACATAAATAACCAAGTTTCTGGAGGCAAGCTGTAAATTATGCTGCTTTGACGATTGTAAAGGAGCAAAAGCTGTCATGCTCGTGTATGGTGTAGAGAGTTTGTAATAATGACTGTTCCTTGCAGAGTATATGCTTGTCGATTGAAGTGTGAAGGGAGTGTGATTGATGTATTGGGTTGATTTACAATTTGTATATCTGAATGACTCTTTCTTCCTTTCTTTGTGTCTGTGGAATTCTCCATTGCTGTTGGTTTATGCTCGACCTCGACCAGCAGTTTGTAGTAAATTGTATTACTTTCCTCTGTAAGTCTCCACTGTAAAAATGTGTTAAAATGCAGATCCAAAGTTTTCGTGCGCATATTTAAGGATTGGTCTTAGCTATAAGTAAGTTCCTAACTTCACACTCCGTGGACATTGCATTGAAGGAAGTCAAGTGACCTACTATCTTTTGTGTTACCTGATTGACATTAACCTGAATGTTGGACACAGAATAAGCGAGATTTCTAAACGGGAAACAAAATTTTAAAATTTCAATACTTAGCAGAAAATAAAAAGCTAAAAAAGAATTTACATACATCTAAGCTTTTCCTCTCTATCATTCAACTTGTTTTTCTGCACATTTTTCTTTACAGGCCGGAACCTAGCTACAACTCTCATGAACTGCCTAAAGTTGACGGTATCACAATTGCTGAAAATAAAACAAAGAGTCGAGTACGTAACGCATTCGAAAATATAGTAATAACTTAAATTAAAGAAGAAAAGATGGAAAAAAAAAGTAAACAAACCATGTTAGTTGTTACCTCAATCCTTAAATGGCTTACAGCATTATTAAAGCCAATATTCTTTCAAGCTTAGGAGGAAATGACTTGCACATTACTTTGAATGTGGCTCTCCAATAATTTGTACATTTATTTTGATGATCAAGAGGGCAAGGCTGACGTTCTTTCAAAGTACCTCATAGCATTCATAAGATAAAGTAGCTGAGCCAAAAACTTCAAAATTTTTCGTGGGCATGTGTTTCATAATAAATAATAATCTGTGATGCGATTCATCAAATATATAGAGGAACTGACTTGTAACTAAATAGTTGAGCCTAGTTATGGTATGTGTAAGTGTGCCAAAGTTAAATAATATGAAAAGAATTGGAAAAAAAAAATCAAACCTAATGCAATAAGCCTTGAATAAAATTATACCAAATATTTATGCATGAATATGGTCTGAAAAGTGCACTTTTATCAACAACACAGTATTCTGCTGTTAATTCTACATCTCAAAAACTTACCTTTCTTGGAAAAAAGCATGAACAATTCTATCACCCAGTGGATTGATTGCAAGCTCTGGTATTCTCAAGAAATCTTCCCTCCTAAAAATATCAACAAATGGATTCACGAAATAATTAAAAAATACTAATAATAAATAAAGTAAGAAAACCAAAACAAATAAAATATACACTAAATCAATAACAGTTCCATACCATGTGTACTTATGTATGTATGCCACAAAGCATTGACCAATATTCTTATGAAGAGTACGTTTGATAAGAAATAAATGATTTATTGGTCATGGAAAGAGCATAGAATCCCAGAAGTTTGTGTGTGTCTGTTCTTGTAAATGGTTGTTTGTATCGTGGCGCATTGTATCTACGTGTAACGTATCTATCTGATTTGCTATTTATGTAGTTTGGGGGTAATGATGGGTGCATTTGGATCATTGATGGTTTTGTGTAAGGTAGTAATACGGGTGCCTTGCATCGGTTTTTCAATGGTTTCCATTCAAGTGACTGGAGGGAGGATGTAACACAACCCGGATCTCTGGTTGCAAACAGGCATGTAAAATAAGATGAGAAACTCTACCAATCAACACGCCATGAATCAAAGATATATTTTATATGACATTACTTAAGAGGAAATGTATAATGTGCAATCCCTTTAAAAAGTTTTTGGATTATAGAGAGACCTTGTTGACAATTGAGGCATTATATTAATTATATATTCTTGCTCATCTTCGATCTAAGCTAATGATGTGAAACAAGATGTTAAACAAAGGCAGAACAATTTACTAAGAATTGTTTGTTTCAATGAGAAAATAATCAATGAATATTCATATTGTTGGTAAGATTAGTAATTACCTTAGAAAGCCTTGATCACTTTTGTCTAAATTCGTAAACCTGCTGTAAAGTCTTACGATTTGACTGCTGGAAACTGAAAATATAATGGAAATGGAAGGCAGGTGCAGATGAAACAAAATCAATTGCAATCAAGAATCCCACTTTCGATATTGTGGGAAAAGGAAAATATTCATTACAACAGGAATTTATCACCTACAATAGAATTTACTCAAGTTTTTTTTTTTTTTAAAGGGTTTTACGGCACTTGCAACACATTAAGGTCATATCAGCGCCAGTATAAAGGAAGAAAATGGGATAGTACAAAGTTCTAGAATTGTAATTAAAGCACAAAAGAAAAGGTAACACAAAGGGGAATTGGTTCAAATAGGAAGCAGATGTAGATTCCAAGAGCATACCATCAAAGTACTTAGTTTGACATCTAAAAGTCTCATCCAGACACAAGAACAGGAGGAATACACTCAAATGTTTACAAATCATATAATATAATGTAAACAGAACATAATACAATGCATAAAAGTAACAGAGCACGGCTGTTCGTTTTACCACATATCGTTCCTTTTAGTTTTCATGCTACCTGCGCGATTCATCATGCCGCACAGTGCCAGACCAGGGGTCAGCGAGGTTAAAGTCACTGCCGGCGAACAAATGTAATAAGTGACTTATGATTGTTCTTTTCCTCATTTTCTCTCCATTGTTACACGTCATCTAATATACCCACAGATATAGAATAAAAAGAATTGTAAATTCTAACCACAACTCCATTAACTGTTAAAATTGCTAGGTCATGCGATTATTATAACACATAGTTTAGTTTCGTTTCGTAGAGTGGCTCGACTGAGTACCAGTGATTGGCATACGTAATTTTTAATTTAATTACTGCGAAATGTTCGTCAAAGATTATTTGCTTAAAAATTGTGGTATGATTACATAAAAATAATAAACTTCATTATGAGTAAGTTTGAAGATTTCGATTATTATAGGTTTTAAATGGTGATGCCATGAATAAAGTTGTTTTAATATAGTAGAAAGTCATTGACACCAGTCATTATCAAATGAAGATTGAAGGACATACATTAGTTCTAATGTACTTTAAATTCACAATGTCGTGTTCCCGATCATTTAACCTCACTGTGTTATTGACGCCCACTGTCGTCTTTATCATGACCACCACCAGCACCACCATCCCCCGTACAACTAGTATAGTCACCATCACCACCCCCAATCCCCGTGCCTCTATCACTACTACTACTGACGTCACTATCGCTCCAACCCATACACTACACCATACGTCAACAACACGATCACACAGCCCGTACATTAAAAAAACACACATTTTTTAAAATTTGGCCAGAAAACGTGTTCTCATCACATCAAAAACTCTCGAACCTGGAGATGGAATGAACAGGGTCATTAATTAAATGATCGATACTTAAAGGACGAGTTTTCTGGCCAAATTTTAAAAAATGAAACGTGTCGGGGGTTTTTCCGAATACGTCACAAGCATTAACATCTCTAATAGATGATAATGGTCACAAGTATTAGCCCCGACGACAGCATCACCATAATTTTCAGCAGCACCAGTACTGCTACCGTCCCTAAACCACCAGCATCACATACGTTGTTGCTATCACCACCGCCAGCATCATCTACTGTCAACCAAAATGTCGCTATCCACCACATTAAAACTATCCTCACATTAAGACAAAAACTGGCTAAAATCAGAGAGTGAAAAATGTCTGTATAAACTGGGCTGGTCATGAAAGTTGGCCACACATAATATTATAATACTATAATATTATTATAGTCCCTGTACTAGCATTCGACTGCACTATACTATTATATTATCATTACTACATTGTACTGGTCATTGGTTGTGTGAATACACATACTGTATTACGATATAAATGGATCTCAATCCCACGATGTTCTTAATGTTTGCATCTCTTCAACTCTTCTGTACTCTGTGAAAAATAATTAAATTTTGGCCAGAAAACTCGTTCTTCAATGAATATCAATCGAATAAAATGATCCTCATCTTGTCAAAAACTCTAAAACCTGAGACTTCATCTTAACTAAAACTCTCAAACTTAAAACCGCAAGGAAGTCTCAGGTTTGAGAGTTTTTGACAAGGTGAGGGTTATTTTAGTTGATCAATATTTGAAGGACAAGTTTTCTGGCCAAATTTGTTAAAATGGCATTTTTTTCAGAGTATGACAGAAATATGGCTATAACATTGCCTGCATCGTATTATTTGTGTTGTTACCAACAGCGTGAAGTATCGTGATGATTACTTGATGACTTTCTCAGATTTTAGTATGATAACAGTGGTCAGCACTGTGAAGAGACTTGTTATTCTACTGGTTGGTGGGGAATTTGACCTGACAAGTTGTTAATCAAAACCACATTGCATGAGTTTCAGAAAAATCGCACTGAAGATTTTTGTAGGGTGAAAAGTTCAGTATTATCCCTGTATTATGTATGGATTTAGAGGGGGGTGGTGTTTGTCTAAATGTGTTATTTCTTGATTCAATTTAGTATATGTGTACTTATGAGTATTTGAAATATGAGGTCTTTTGTTTTCATTGTAACATGACGTACATCTATCCCATAGAAACAGAAATCATATGAGAATAAAGATGAAGTGTCAGAGAAATAATATAATACATAACAATACCTGGATACCTCTGTATAGAGCTTTTAGACTTGGTGTAGTCTCCTTCGCTCCTCCTCATCTATTAATGATTGGACCAATTTTTATAATTGAACTTGTTTCCTAGGGTGTTGCTTATCTCCAACTCTGCTTTGAATTTATTCAAATTTTTTGCTGATACTGTGGTTTCTTGTAGTTTATTCCAGTTATTTACAATTCTAGATGAAAAAAAGTTCCTTCTTTCATTTGTTTTAAAACGTTCTTTTTTCAGTTTCTTGCTGTTTCCTCGTGTCTGAATGTTCTTGTTTGGTTTAAGGAATCCTGCCTCTACCCTGTCTATTCCCTTTACTATTTTATATGTTTGGATCATATCTCCCCTTCTTCTCCTGTAATCTAAGGTCGGGAGATTTAATTCTTTCAATCTCTCACAGTATGTTTTGTCTTTCAGGTGTGTGATAAGTTTTGTTGCTCTCCTTTGCACTCTTTCCAAACAGTCTTTGTCTCCCTCAAACTTCGGATACCATATGCAGTTAGCATATTCCAGCTTTGATCTAACCATAGTCTTGTAGATGGTAGTCATGTGTTTTGTTTTCAGATTCTTGAAATTTCTTTTCACTATTCCGAGTGTTTTACTAGCCTTAGATTGAACATCTTTAATTTGCTTCTTGAAGTTTAGCTTCCTATCAATAAATACTCCTAGGTCTTTTTCCCCATTGGATTTCTGCAGGGGTTTTTCTTTCATTATATAGTTTGCTTCTCTGTTGTTTTTTCCTAGGTGAAGAACTGCACATTTATCTACATTGAACTCCATCTGCCATATTTCGGACCATTCTTCAAGCTTTTTCAAATCTTGTTGTAAGGTGTTTCTTTCTTCTTCTGTATTAGCTACTCCATAGAGCTTAGTATCATCGGCAAAGATTTTACATTTAGATGATAGATTGTCTGGCAAGTCATTGATATAAATCAGGAAGAGAACTGGTCCCAGTACACTTCCTTGTGGAACTCCACTTGTTACCAGTCTCTCTGTTGATGCTGTTCCATTCACTATCACTTTTTGTCTTCTATCTTTGAGGAAATCTCGGACCCATTTGACTGTCTGATCATTAATTTGATACTGTTCCAATTTCCTGATTAGTTAAAGATTATAACGCAAATGAATTACAAATGATTACATTTGATCATTTTGATGGAATTTTGACGGTACTGGCAGTAGCTCGTTGACCCCTGCTCACCAGGTAGTATGACCTCGTGACCGACTGTCGGTGAGAGCAATGTACTCTACAACTAAAATGCAAGCTATTTTCCACCGTGAGAGAGATGATTTGCAAGGAAAAAAATATCATCTCCCAAAACTATAACTATACATTCGACTGTTTTCCTCCCAGTCAAGGAACTCTGGCCAGGGCCAGGACAAAACTAGATACATAATCTCATTCCAAGACAACGACAGGAAACAATTGGAAAACAGATATGGGGGGATAGAAGACACAGTATGTACCTCCCTGACCACTATGGGAGAATTTACTCAAGTGAATTTAAAATCTTCATGGAAAACGTATATCACCATACATTAATATAAGTGGAAGATTCTCAGTCCTGTCATCGACCTACTGTCATTCATATTGTATAATTAAATTACAGCGTACAGTTTCAGTCATTCATTGTCATTGACATTGTTGTCATCATTGTCTTACTTTAATTCTAACATTTTAATTAAGAATCAACATCTCCAACTCCAATTGATCAACTGAATAATTGAGTAATGTATGGGAAGCTTTTATCAAGTTTGACTTACATCCCGTTTCCTTGTGAATTTCTGTGATTTCCTCCTCTCGAAGCATCGAAGACCTTGTCCCCATTATGGCAATATTGAAAACTATTATGGATAGTTGAAGTGAACGTAAGATGAAGCTTCCTTGTTTCTTTTCGTTGTGAAGTCGAGAGAGAGAGAGATGTGTAACACAGGGTTAAAGGTCAATCTTCAATGAGGTCATAACTAAGTTCAACTCGTTTTGATCTTCGATGGAAAATTTAACTTGATGAAAAGTATCTTTGTAAAGCAGTGTAGAATTAAAACAAGTGATTTCTTGATTTTAATATACAAATAAATTCTGTGTTTCTTGATGCAAAAAGTTAAAGCTCTCCAAATCCTATCCACTAAAATATGAAGGGAAAACACTCTCAAAATTCTACTTTCGTTTTACCTAATCTGTTCCCAGCGAAGACTGCGTTGAACTTCATTTGTTTCTCACTCAATATGTTGTTTAGCTGAGAGAATATCCATTCTACTCGATTTAAGTTAAGGTCTAATGATTTATTAAAAATGTATCTTTTAAACTTTGATTTGAACTCATGTTTCTCATTCTAGCATATCGGCCAACCCTCTTGATTTGATCGGGAAATTGCTGATTGGTTGCCCTAGGTAAACATTTCAAATTGGATTGAGCTCAATGATACCTATATCATTATAAAGTGCTTTTCAACACGATTCTAATGATACGATAATTATGAAAATCAGATAAGCAGAAGAAAAGTTATGTTAGTTTAAATTTAAAGACTGAAAAATGGTCTTTTATTTTTCGCAGTGGCTATTTTTACAGTCCCGTAAAGATGGTTCTCGGGGCTATTTTTACAGTCCCGTAAAGATGGTTCTCGGGGCTATTTTTGCAGTCCCGTAAAGATGGTTCTCGGGGCTATTTTTACAGTCCCGTAAAGATGGTTCTCGGGGCTATTTTTGCAGTCCGGTAAAGATGGTTCTCGGGGCTATTTTTACAGTCCCGTCCGTAAAGATGGTTCTCGGGGCTATTTTTTACAGTCCTGTAAAGATGGTTCTCGGGGCTATTTTTACAGTCCCCGTAAAGACGGTTCTCATGGCTATTTTTACGGCGTTGATGCGATTCTGTTCAATTATCCGCATAGTTATAGATTATCATCTTTTTGCAGTATTCATAAAACTTCACATATCATTTCTCCTGATATTTAGATGTACAGATCTAGAGGCGGGAACGAAAGCAAAATTAATTTCATTTAACATATTTAGATCAATCTAAAGCTAAAACTAAAATTAACAAACAATTAATGGAAAGTCAATTCTCTTAGCGATTTTTACGGTACTGTCATTTTTATTACATATAATTTTTTTTTTTTTTTTTTGCATAAGTTATGTTTGCAGTACAGAACAGCCCGTTTTCTATCATCAGTGGGCAGGTTTGGTTGTATTTGATTTTTTTTCTGTCAAACATACATAATATAGATATATTATCAAACACTGAAAGTATATTTAGTTCCTGCTTGAGTCGACACCCCTCAAGATATAATACTTTACAGGTTGGCTTTTGTTTACACTTTACCAGTATAACCAGTCAGGAAGGACTAACGGTTTATACAATTTTAAAAGACGTAGACGTCTAACATTCAGGGCGTAGTCTTCTCACGTGAGAGTGGGTTTGAATCCAATTTCAGAAAAGAGGCCGTTCACAAACCAATTGGACACATTTTGACCATAATTTTTGAACCCCCCCCCCCCCCAACCATATTGTGGACAAATGACTATCCCCTACCCCCCTCCAACCCCCCCCCCCCCCATGTGGATGTCCATGGTAAAGATGCGCATTGCGAAACCACCTCATGCTTAAATTTTGTTCTTTTGAATAATTTTTTTTTTTTAAAGAAAGTAAATAATGATGATGATTATCTACCATGGGCGGTCATGATCCAAAAGAATAGAGGTGCCCAAGACTGATCCTCATTGGGGCCAGAAGTGGAGAGGGCATTTTACTTGGTCCCACCATCGTGTTGCTCCTACTCCTTTACCGATTGACCCAGTGTTTGTTCCGACCAGACAAGAGTGGTCGCTGTATTGCTCCTCCCTTCCCAGTTAGGAGGTTGTTTTATTGTTCTCCGCCAAAGCGGTGTTCACATTGTGGTCAGACCAAGGTTGTGGTTGCCCTGGGTCAGACCCCTCTGCCTAGGCTTTGAGGTACCACTAGGGAAAGAGATAGATAGAGAAAAAGAGAAAGGAAAAAGAGAGAGAGAGAGAAAGAGAGAGAGAGAGAGAGAGATAGAAAAAGAAAGAGATTGGGAAAGAATGAAAGAAAGAGAGAGGGAGAGAGAGAGAAAATGAGAGATAGGGAAAGAAAGAAAGGGGTAGAGAAAGAATGAAAGAAAGAGTGAGAGAGAGAAACAAAGAAAGAATGTAGAAAGACCGGGAGAAAGAGAGAGAGAGAGAGAGAGGGGGGGGGGGAGAAATAGAGAAAGAAAGAGATTTGGAAAGAATGAAAGAAAGAAAGAGGGAGAGAGATAGAAAAAAAGAGAAAGTAAAAAGAAAGAGAAAGAAAGAAAGACATAGAGAAAGAAAGAAAGAGAGAGAGAGAGAGGCTGGTAACTAGCCGCACCTGAACAAAGTGAGTGAGAGTTTTAGAGCTAATGGCGTCTACTCAGCCAATCTGTGACTATTTATAAATCTATTACCTCAACGCCATAAAAATAGCCACCAGAACCGTCTTTACGGGACTGTAAAAATAGGCCCCGAGAACCATCTTTACGGGTCTGTAAAAATAGCCTCGAGAACCATCTTTACGGGACTGTAAAAATAGCCACTGCGTTTATTTTTATTATTTACTGACGTACTTTGTGACCTGAAACTGATGTCTTTCGGTTAGTAACCACCATTTGGATTTCATAACTGGCCTAAAATGGAAGCTAAGATTTGAGTCAGGATTTTGCTGGAACGAATTTCATGGATGCGAATACAGCTTTGCCCTGAATTTAATATTATAAAAAGATGTTAAACGTGCCATCATGAAATTTTGATTTACCAATTTTTATTTTTTTTTAAATTATCCAAAGCTAAATTATACCCTATTTTATCCATAATCAAAAGATATACTAAACGTAGTGTTTTTATGCACCACCGCTGACGGTGTATCTTAACGGATCGTTTTTATACACCTCCGTCACGTATGCGCATCCCATCCAATTTCATCAGCGATATTGTGTTTCTGTATTTGGACACAGCGAAAGTTATGTAGTGACATCATATAAAACCAGAAAATAGAAGTTGCATTGAAGATAAAATAATGTTTTAGAAAGACCTAATTAAATGTGATGAACAGTCAGGTGGCTCCGTAACGTAGCGGGCAGGCTGTCAGACTCTAACCTTGAAAGTACCGGGTTCGATTTTAAAAAAAAATTTACTTTATTTTTGTTTGCTTTTTTTTCTTTATTTTTTTTTCAAAAACTTTTTATCATGTTTTTAAAAAACTTCGATTTTAATTTTCTAAAATTGTTTATTTATTTGAGATCAGTATTTGTGTGCCATGTTTCTTTTACTTTTGATTTTTTAAATTATTGTTATTATTCTTTAATTTATTCTCATTGTATAAACGTACATCGGTAATCACTAAGCAGTGTGCTAAACTACAATCTAAAACTATTTAAACCCCATGGACATATGCAGCAACATGTTCATTAATTTATTATCACCGCCAACGGAGGTGTATAAAAACGGTGCGTTTTTGTACACCTCCAACGGAGGTGCATAAAAACGCCACCTATACTAAATTGTCATTGATTTTAAAATAAACTACACCAAACGATAGAGTAATTCCTCCTGAAGAAAATAAGACAAAGGTGCCAAGGTGTTTTGTTTTTCCTTTAAGGGTTAATTAAAGGTACAAAGTTTTATTTTTTCTTAGGGTTAGTTGAGGAAATATTTGGGTTGTTTCCCTTAGCATGAGGAGCTTTTGGAAGGCCTCCGTTTAGATTTGAAGATGCATTTGTTAGTCTTTTAGTTACCAGATAGTTCATTGTCCATACTTCACTAAAATTAAAATGTACGCATATAGAACACCTCAGTGACTATGTATTCAGGCAATTGGTATTGTAATTATTTTGCATGCTATTTAATTTTTAAAGATTTTGACAAACAAAATTCATGGAGTCATGTTACACAAAGGCGATTCAACTATTTTTACTTGTACTCTTCCAGATTTATCAATAATTTACTTATTGTAGAGACCATACAGAGAATTAACATGGCATCTTACTGCATTTACAAGTCACTGTATTCATGCATACGACGTATTGGACTCTCATCCTCTCCACCATTTGCTTCTGTTCGGAAACAGCAGCAAAGAAACATGTGTGCTGTATTTTCAGAAAAGAATAAGAAAGGAACTGACGAGGAGCCAAAAAGATTGCCACTTAAGAAAGCCTTCAAACTTGCAATAAAGAACCTTGGACCTGATTTGAAAATGTTTGCACAAGAACAAAAAGAAAAATTTACCCTAGCTCCACGGCTTAGTCTGGATCACGGAAATTATGAAGTCCTTTATAGGTAAGTTTAGCAGTATAGATAAAGATTTATGTTAAATTCTGGGTTGGGTCTTTCGACCTCCATGCTGGGCAGGAAAGGTTACTCTTACTGTCTTCTTTTTGTTTTCCCTCTCCACATTGCTTTCTCTCTTTGCCATTAAGTGAGATGCTCAGTGAAGAAGGAAACAGTCAAATGTATGGCCCTGTTTATTTTTGGGAAATGCTAAATGATAATTCTTTTCCCATTATATACAAATTTGTTGATATTTATTTTGTTAACATTTGAGTGTGTCCCTCTGCTTGGATAGGACGTTCAGGTTGTCTTCGAAGTAGATGCATACATAGATACATTTCTCTGTGTTGGCAATTGCCTAAAATAAACGTTTTTGAACTTTGTGTCTACTGTTCTCTCTTTGAACCAATCCCCTTTGTTTTTTATTTTTTCCTCAGGTATTTGTAAGTACAACAAGAGTGCTGAGATTGCAGGATCTTAAGCTGCTATCAGTGCCTAAAATGAAATTGAATCTTCTGGTGATAGATTGTTTACCTAATCTGGCTTATCTGTTTGGAATTTGCTTCCTTCATCTACCTATCTATCTATCTTCCTCAAACAGTACTGTGGTTTTCAAGAAATGCCTGAAGTCTCAAAGCATTTATTATAGTTAATTGTCTTAGTTTAATATCACTGTTTCATAGCTTTTTTTTTCTTCTTGTACCTGCCTATTCTCACCTCGCATCTTTGCTGTATCTTTGCATTTGCACAAGCAATCATTTGTGTGCATATGTATGTTAAAGGGTGTTCATGAAAGTATGTATGTGATGTCAAGTGCTTACAGGTTTTGACTGGAAGTGTTAAAAAGAATTCTTCTTCTTCTTCTTCTTCTTCTTCTTCTTCTTCTTCTTCTTCTTCTTCTTCTTCTTCTTCTTCTTCTTCTTCATCTTCATCTTATTTTTATTATGATTATTATTATTATTATTATGATTATTGTTGTTGTTGTTGTTGTTGTTGTTATTATTATTAAGTGCATGTCTACTATCTTTTGAATCCCCCATTACATTTCATTAAGTCATTGCTGATATTACCAAAATTTGTCGCAAACTCAGTGTGAACTCTAAAGCAAACAGCCCTATCTGGAATCTTATGTTGAGAGAGAAAATGATATATCTGTCTACCATGTTTTGTTGTTAATTATCACATTAATTTTAGCAATTTAGTTTTAGTGTGTCCCTTTTGATGGCAGTCCTATGCTTGTGAAGCTGTAACTTTGAGTCATTGAGGTGATCTCAGACAAGACAGAGAGGTTCGGGATCCATCCCTATTCATTTGAACTATCCCCTTGTCTTACCTTTCTCCTGAGTACCGTACTTTTTAATGCATCAAATCATCAAATTTGTTATCTTTGTCCATCCCATCATATATATGTTTTAATTGGCATTGAAAAAAAAATGTTTCACAAGTATGGCACACAAAATATTTGTATTGTTACGTAATAAAATAGGAATTATGGTTTCTTTTTATTGTCTGTCTTCCATCTTTTAAGAAAATGATTGTTTACTTGTGTATGTATTTAAAAGTAATGTTGGCTCACTAGATTAATGTTACTTTTCTCACCAGATTTAATAGTCAGAAAGAAATAGATAGTTGGACAGTCACTGCTGATCAAGATAACCTTGGAGGGAAAAGCTCAGCAAATTTTACCTTCAGTAAAAATAGAACTGGAATTTTTCATGGATATCTTTGTAAAGACGTGCCCAAAGACGGGAAAACAAAGTACTCAGGATATGCCAATATTAGTGCTCCAAAACCAAAGGTGGGTTCATTAAAATATAATTTTATTTGCATAAAAAATTCAATACAGTCAAGGTTTATCTAACTTATAGGTGCTAATTAGGAAGACTGATGATTACTTAGACAATATTAGTGTAGGCCTACTTAGATTTAAAAAATAAAATAGTCCTATAGAGTATTATGCACATCGGACCATTGTTTATTCCTGTTTCTGTGGCATGAAAGAGACAGCAATAGTTATTTGCTATCCTATTGATAGGCTTCTAGTCTATCGCAAATTTAACAGATTCAGCTATCCAGTCACTGCTAGGTGAACAGAGGGGTCAGGAAAATCATCAAGTTTATCCCCATCCAATATAGGTCCCCTGTGAAGTGAGTGCTCTACTTACTGAATCATCGTTGGAACCCCCATAAAGATTGACTACATTATGATACATTATTTGTATGGGAATTAGTTTTTTTACTTCAAAATTGATGATTAATATAGGGTAAGGGCCAATATTGATTCAGTCACTCTACAGCATGCTGTTGCCAATCAGATAAATGAATAGGCAAAATCATTTTCGTTCTTTAGTTCGTTAATTAGCATTCTCATAATTAAATCTGAGTGTTGACTATTATTATATCAATTTAATTTTAATTACAGAAATCCTTCAACCGTGACATTTCATGGGACTGGTCACTTTTCAATTGCGTGTTGCTTCGTGTTAGAGGGGATGGCAGAAGTTATATGCTGGTGGTTGGCAATGACTTCTATTATGACATCAATTGGCTGAATCGATGGACGGTTCCACTGTTTACTAGAGGTGGTCCATACTGGCAAACTGTAAAGGTATATTTATTTTAATGATATAGTAGATTATAATCATTAAAATTAATACTTGTGTAAGTTGTAGAATGCCTGTGAATAAATTAAAATAAAATGGAAAAAAAATATGACCCTTTTCTGCATTCACAACATCCATTCAAAACATCTTCATTGTGATGAAATGGTCTATTTTGCAGAAAAGGCTAGAAACTAGGGTATATACTTTCAAAATGACTTATCCATGGAAAAACACATTAACTCGCTTTGTAAAATATTGTATTTCGAACTTAGAAAGATTTCACAATTATCAGAGTTTTTAATCCCATCATTTATATTTTTTAGGATAGATTACTGCAGTTCGCTCCTTCATAACATTCCAAACTTCACAAATTGCAGCGCATCCAAAATCATTCTGCTAGGATCATTCTAAGAAAAAGGGCAAGAGATCATATTACACCCATGTTATTGTCACTTCACTTGAGTTAAGACTCAAATGCAAAATTTCTGTTCTTTGCTTTAAATATATCAACAAATCTGCTCCATATTTATGCAACCATATTTCATTGTACTCTCTTTCCAGAACATTAAGATCTAGTGATCATCTCTGATTAACTGTTCCCAAAAAAGGCTCAAAAAAGTATTCTGATAGGTCTTTTTCTCATGCTGCCCCTTCTATTTGGAACTCTTTTCCAATTTCCTTAAGCAAATGCAATACAGAAGCTACTTTTAATAGACCCATAAATTCTCAGTCAATTAACTGAAATCAGTCAATTTGTCAAATTCAAATATTTAAAAAAAAAAAAAAAAGAAAGAAAGAAGTGAAGAAAGAAAGAATTCACAAATCGTAGTCGAATGACCGTAAAGTCATTAGGAGTGTTCCATAACGCTACGCATAGCTCATGGGAGCCGTTTATATTAATGATGGATTTATTGCCAAGGCTAAGCGGCACTTTTTAGAATTGGCGTGACTGAACACATCCCAGTGTAATTTCACACAGCCTTCGTTAAATTATTTTTTCACTTTCCAACCTGTCGTGATCCCAATGGTAGCCAATTTTAACTGAGCCGCCGAGCGATAAATTTCACTGTTTCATCTAAGCCAAAATTGACCACATTTACAAGCTGGGCTTTAAAAGTATAAAAAAAAGTAAAATGCGAATGCTGGAAGTAACATCTGATAATGGGAGACACCTTTAAATCGAAAGTTAGATTAGGATAGAGGGTCTAGATTGCTACAAGCACATTTCGATTGCCTCACGTTGTAAACAAACTGGTTGACCGTTTCTTCACTGATTGGGTACCTAATTATAAGGAACAATGGTAAGTAGCCTAATTAATTCCCGTGCAAATCAGGACGTTTTCTGCCATTGTTTTGCTCAAGCCCAAGCGAGCTAGCTGTTTTGTGGCGATCTACCTTCATTTCGATTCTTTGAATTTTTCCGCTACGCCTGCCGAAGTTTCTTCTTGATAATTGACTTCTACTTCTACTTAATAATAATTCAGTGTATTGGCCAGAAGTCATATTTATTTAATTATTTTTTTTCTGTCATTAACTGATTGAAAATCAAGTTTGCTCATTGCTACATTATTCTAATTATGTTCTCACAATGGCTGAGCTGTTCGTGGATCGCAATTCATACCAGTACCAGACTTGTCAAGCATCGATAAAGATGTGAGGAATAAAGTCAATTGGTCATGGCTAGAAGTTAAAGATGATAATGGTGATTATTTTTCTGACTATGTCAGAAAAATTCCAGAGGCAGGAATATGACTTTGATGAAGTCATCTTTACCTATATGAATGACATGCTTATTTAGCATTCCTTCTACATCAAATTATGGCAGTCATACTTCCAGTTAGAAATAACACCCACTATTTTAATGTATTGTATTTATCACTCTCCTCTCCAATCATGCCCTTATTTAAAAAAAAATAAATTGAATCTTCAGCTTGTTGAAGAGTTTCAGTCAATTTTTATAGAGCTCATTTACAGGTCTATTTTAAGACGTGTTAAAACTTATTTTATAAGGAAATATTTGATAGATTAATTTTTATGGTATGAACGTCTTAAGCAGGTTTTGTGTATGACCTGTTATTGTAGCTTGATGTTTTATTGAAAAGGTGCCTAGAGCTGTTTGTATATGGAATAGGCTCGGTATAAATGATTTACATTATTATTATTATTATTATTATTATCGAATTTGAGTGAAATGACATTTTAGAAAATAATCCATAAACTAAAGCTGAACTGATAAAACTACAGTCAGGGATGAAATACCATAAGGACTGCAGTAAAATGTAGATATAAGCATCATGTCGATATATCAGTCCTTCCAATAAATGAAAAGGAAACAAATGAAAAATACAAGATGAAAATGAAGTCAATCTGGATGATTTTGTGAACCTTAAGAGTAAGAGAGCTGATTTTGAAATTTAGATTGTTTCCCTTCATTTGTCTTTTAAAAGTCAGTTATTGATGTCTATCTCTGACCTAAGCTACTAAGGAAGCGCTCTTGAGATGTTGGGGTACAAAGCTGTGTTGGGTTTTGATAGCTGCTATTGCGACACAGCTGAAAACTGGTTCTATTGGTGCAGCATCCACCTCATCTGATGTTCTTGATACATCAGCAACAATGGCGTAGACTGAGACACTCATCACTACTGATGTCAATTTTTAAAATGATCACTAGTGTCAAATGAAAAAAACATCTGTTACACATGCAAATGACCTAAGATTTACTCATTGTCATGTCAGATTCCTCTTTGCTCCTTTTCACATACAATGCAACCTCTCTATAACGAAATTGTTAGGATAACAATTGTCGTTATAGAGGGTTGTCATTATAGAAGGGTTGTCAAAACAAAAAGTGTGTGTGTGTATTTATTAGGAAAAATTCATAAAAAGTGGCCATTTAGTAACCATCTGAAGGTAAATTATAATCACCACAATAATAAAATGGTAGATGGGTGAAACTTTGGACATAAAAACAACGCTTTTGAGGCTCTTCACAAAATAATGATAATGATGATGATGATAATAATAGTAATAATAATAATAATACTAATAATAATACTAATAATAATAATAATATAATAATAATAATAATAATAATAATAATAATAATAATAATAATAATAATAATAATAATAATAAATAATAATAATAATAATAATAATAATAATAATAATAATAATAATAATAATAATAATAATAATAATAATAATAATAATAATAATAATATAATAATAATTTTTAAACATAATAAGTATGTATTATACGAAATGAATGAAGATTATAACATCCTCTGTGGTCATCACCACAATTAATAACAGAAATGCGGAATATTATCTTGCATTTGCGGGATTGTATCAGAGATTGCTTTTGATTTTTGTGAGTTTTTCATGTAACATAAGAACTAATGTTATAATTTGATATGATTTTTATAGCCAGCAAGTGAAAACTTCTCACTATGATTGTGCTTTTAAGTACTTTTTAAAAGTAGTTTATATTTCCGTCAGAAAGATAATATTTTTCTTAATTCTTATTTCAGATCCCTCTGGCTAAGTTTTTCCTCTCCCATTCTGGTCGTATTCAGGACAAACAAGAGCACCTTCCACTGACTAATGTCAACAGTTTTGGTATTACTGCAGGAGATGCTGCAGAGGGACCATTTCGTCTAGAGATTGATTCTATTGCTCTAATGTATGATGTTAACTTGTCAGGGAAACACGCTTATGAACTGTATCAGAACAAATACTGGGAGGCACAATGTTAGGGGGGAAAATGATACAGTGCAACCTCTGGATAATGACACCCCTGAATAACGACAACCCCTGGATAGTGACATTGACCTCTGGTCTGGATTTTTTTGCTATATGTTCTTGGTAATAAAAACCCCCAATTAGCGACATACATTTTAGTAAAACCCCTGTTTAGCTACATCGTTTTTACAATAATAGGCAGTTGGTACCGATGCTTGGTAACTGACCATCGTCATCTCGTAGTCTTAACTTACAAAATACGCCTCCCCCTCCCAATGAGATTGCTTTGTTACTGACCAATCAGAACACATGTTTACTACACTGCATGGAACTGGCACTTGTTCATATGGAACCACAGAAAAAAAAGAAGTTTATCAGTAGATAGAACTCTCAAGGATCCATTAACTTTCCATGTTAGCTACTTGTATGAGGTCAGTGGAGGTGAACTGATATCAAGCATTGCCGTGTCCAATGGGGGCAATTATGGATATTTATGGTCTTATGGTATGTTGGAATAGCGGAGAAAACAATAAACTCTTCACTTTAGTCTTTTCATTTGAAAAATCAGTTGTTTCTCTAAAAAACATCAGTCCAAATTTGATCTTATTGTGGCTAATACTAGGTTTTTTTTTTGTTTTTTTTTGGTTTGTTTTTAATATCCCAAGATGTAGATCTACTAATGTTTAAGTGCTTGTGAATTTTGATGAACTTAAATAAAATTTTTGGTTTTCAAAACTTATCAAAAGTAGTACGCATGGATTTGACTTGAATTAAAACCAAAACTAAATGTGTGTATCTGTGTTCTTGTGTGGTATTATCATGTTGGCACTTGGTTTTTATTATTTACTTTTAGTTTCGTCGAATGGCATTCAGGAACTGTTTACGATCAAAACAATGACAATACACATTGGAGAGTGAAAGCGTAACTGTTATACCCTTTGTTAACAGGAGAAATACACATTCTAATGTTTTTGAGATGTGATTTCTCTCAGACACTGTTATCACGGGTCTCAACACGCCCCCTTTTGCCGCCTTCTTGAAAACCCCGGAATAACGACACCCCTGGATAACGACATAATTTTCCAGTCCAGGGCGATGTCATTATCCAGGGGTTGTACTGTATATCATTTAGTATTAGTTGGATTTTGTAATTGGGTGGTCATCTATTGGATGTTTGAAAAATTATTTAATAAGTGCTACTTATTTAGATTTTTGTTAAAATGAATTGAAGATTTTATTTTCAGAGTTAAGTTTGATGAAACCACACATTTTAAGAAAAATAAATATCCACAATGTTGCAGTTGCAGGTAGAACGTGGAGGAACTTGCTATTTGTGTAGTTGAAAGGGAATTCTACCTTTTTTTCCAAATTACTTTTGCATTGACACCTTCATTCTACGAGACTAATAATAGAAATATAGTACTGACGATTCAGTGAATTTACTTTATATCTGAGGTCTAGTTCAATGAAAAAGGTCACCATTACTGATGTCAATTTAAAGCAAAATTTTATTTTCATGGTTTAATTTGAGCAACTTTAGGACCTCAACTGGGGGTCTACATTAATGATATGGCAGAAAGACTTACAACAGGAACCCAACTGAGATTGTTTGCAGATGACAGCCTTCTCTATCAGACAATAAGAACTAAACGTGCCACAGAAATTTTTCAAGCCGATCTAGATAGCTTACAATGCTGGGAAATAGAAAATAGCATGGAATTCCATCCTCAGAAGTGCCAGGCTCTAAAATTCACAAACAACAGGAAAATCATATATTTAACATACACTATACATAACACTGCACTAGAAGAAATGAGCAAGGCGAAATACCTAGGAGTAACAATAACTAACAGACTAAATTGTAAAGATCATGTTAGAAACATACACAAAAAAGCAAATTCTACCATCGGCTTCCTCAGAAGAAACGTATACAACAGCAGGAGGGAAATAAAGTTAAAGTGCTACAAATCCTTTGTTAGACTTACACCAAATATAGTAGCTCTGTCTGGGACCCTCACCACAAATCAGAAATAGAAGAAATTGAACAAATACAAAATAGAGCAGTGAAATTTATTAATCAAAACAACAAAGATAAAAAAACAACTGATTTAAATCTCGAACCACTACAACAGAGAAGAAAGCACGACAAAGTAACTATTTTGCAAAGTCCTAAACGATCAAGTTAAATTACCCCCCAGTGATATTCAACCAAATAAGAGGAAGTCATCCAAGTTTATGGTTCCCCACTCACGAATGGATGCCCACTTGTACTCGTTCATACCATTGTCATTAAGACAGTGGAATAGTCTCCCCTCTACGATGAAAGAAAAATACGGTGGTCTGTGGAATCTTCAAAATTTGAAGTTACTGTTAGTCAATAAATTGAACTGAGTCTCCAAAGATACTTTTAAATACTTTATTTACAGGCAAGATTGATTACAAGTAAAACATGATGCTTCCTCTTTTACAGTCACCAAAAAAATCCGAACCTGCTCTCTCTGTAGTAATCGTTCTCTCAATTACTCCCGTTCAAAATACACAACAGTTACAAACTTACAAGGAAGAAGAAGATGAATGCAAGATCCACAAATCTATATAAGCTATTTAATCTTTCATACATTTAAAAAATTGTTTTAGTCAAAATATCTCAACACAAAAGACACGAATTCCTCAACTTCCAAAATGGCTCGTAATTTTCTTAATGGAGTGTGAGAAAATTGTGCTCATGAGTAATTTTAACGTCACGCAGAATATTACATTAATTTATATTTACAGATAATCTTGTTCATTTATATATTAATTATCACTATTATTATTTTTCTTTTAATTTATTTACCGAATAGTGCACCATGTTTTAAAAAAATACAAACTTATCTACATAATATTCCTAGTTACTAGTTGTGGACTTATTTGTATTGTGTTTGTGTACGTATGTAAGAGAGGGGATTGATGGATGTATTTATTCTTTTTTTTTGTTTTGTTTTGCAGATATGGATAGTTTTAATGCATGCAAAATGTTACAAATTTAAATATTTTTTAGGATAATGCAGATTTATTATGATGAAAATATTTTTAGGACAATAAAGATTTACTACCATTATAATAGTATAGAACTCAATGGTCTTTTGCTCATTCTCTTTCTCGATTGCTCTTACTCTTAAAATTAATCCCAGTGGGATTGAGCCTCTTAAGTTAGAAATAACCCCAATGAGATATAGGGGTAGGTAAACTTTTGAATTCTCTTTTATCCCTCTTGAATCACCCCATGTGGTTGATGGGGTCGTCTGACTTTCCATGGTGGGTGGAGAGGTCACTTTTGATGTCATATATTTCCCTATATCTATTTTCTCCCTTTCTTGTTGTACTCCGTCTTTGCTCTGGATTGAGATTGCTCGGATTTTTCCTGGCATGACAGTTTTTTGTATGTCATTTACAGATCTGCATAATAACTACATCCCTGGATAACGACAATTTCCCAGTCTCGAGCAATTTTGTTATACAGAAGTTGCACTGTATTTACAATCCTATAAGAGTTATTCCCCATTTCAGAGTTTCCAAGAACAAATTCTTCTTCCTAAGAAGAGATTTTCAGATCCTTGATTTTGTATATTCACCTCAGACTGTGCTTTTGAACTGACCAATGTCTGTAATCAATATTGTTGATATAAGCAACAATGCTCATGAGGTGACTCTTTTATTTTTTGCTACTGTATCAGTATCATTCTTAAACTGAAAAAAAAACAAACTTTTCACTTAGTTCTCATCATCTTTATTTTTCCTGGTAATGAATGATCTGAGAGTCTTAATGTTGAAAAAGTGCTAACTCCTAAAAACGATTGGAAGCTCAGTGCCACTTTAAAAATTTGAAGACCCTTGGACCTCCCCTTAGCTTGATAAACCAAATTGCACTTATGTCCACATAGCTGTCTGTCCTTGTCCTGTAATGAGAATTGAAAGTCCTCAACAGCTACATCATGAACATTCCACTGTGGTAAAGTGTGTGCAGTGCAGCATAGAAGCATATGCCTTGTACTCAAAAGGTACATACAAAGTTCTACTCTTCCCCGTGCTATCTGGCCTTCAATAAATCATCTCAACCTAGCTCACTTTGTGAGGCCGATTCCTATTTTTATCCTGTCTTCCGCCCGTGGCAGTGATGCCAAAACTCCGGTTTCACCGGAAAAAACTCCGGTCTGGAGCAAATATTTCCGGGCTCCGGGCAACTTCCGTCAAATTCCGGTGAGGTCAATTTGTTCCAATACAAGGATACCCCCCAGCCCCCCCCCCCCCTTTCCAACCACCACATCATCATCATTGCCACTAGTATTACAACCATCATCACTACCACTACTACTACAACCACCACCACCACCACATCATCATCACTACCACCACTACTAAACCACCACAACCACATCGTCATCACTATTACTGACTGCAACCACCACCACCACATCATCATCACTGCAACACCACTACAACTACCACTACCACATCATCATCACTACCACTACTACTACAACATCACTACCACTACTTCTACAACCACCAGCATCACATCATCATTACAACTACAACCATCACCATTACCACTACATCGTCATTACCACTACTACTACACCTACCACCACCACATCATCATTACCACCACTACTACAACCACCACCACCACATTATCACTACCACTACTACTACAACCACCTCCACCACATCGTCATTACCACTACTACTACAACCACCACTACTACTGCAACCACCACCATCACATCATCATCAAATAGACCCAAAGAAAACTTTCCCCTTAGAGATGAATAAGGATAATTTACTTAAAAATTTTTTAAAATATGCATCTAGATACCCCTCAATTTACTTACATGACTCCATGTTCCCATATGAGAAATTATCCCGCTCTAAGCAAATAAAAATAACAAAATGAACATTATTCCCTCAAGCAGGCTGTAAGGAAAGAATTTCCGGTTTATACTGTACTGATCGCTTGTTAGGCATCCTTTTGGTACTTGCACTCTTACAATATTAGCCACTGCCTAAAACCAAGGTACTCATTCACACCTGAATTGAGTGGGGTAATATGTATCAAGTGCCTTGCCCAAGGCACTGCGTGGCATTTCCCCCTCTGAGCGGTATTTCAGTGTTAGGTCAACCTGACCCCATTAGTGGGGTCAACCCATGGGTGGAACAGGTAGCGGTCAGTAGGAATCTGTGATGCCGCTGATGGTAATTAATTGTTGCAATATTTCATGGTATTGCTCAGTTGCTAACACAAATCTGAAAATTGTTCCCTCACCGCAAAGCAAAGGTTTCTTTCATCATATGCCATGGTTTATAATAATGTATCCTCTTAAGGCTGCTCATAAGAGAGGTGTCAATTTAGTGGGTTTTTGAGCTATCAATGAAATTAATTTGTTGTAATTTGCATATCAATATTTTAATTCCCAGCGGCAGAAAATGATTGAAACAAGCATCAATATAAAGTAAAAATGATGATCTTGACACATGCCAAGTTTTGTTGTCCGGGCAGTAAAACCTTAAAAGATATGAATTTTTTAGTGTAAATTTCTTATTTGGCATGACTTGGTGAGATCCTTATTTTCTCTCCCATAGTATTCCATGCCATGAATTATGTCCAAATATCAGTTTAGGAATAAAATATAAACCATTAGACGAAAATAATATTAATATTATTTTTTAAGCATTTAACTGATTTAAATATTATGAGTTTTGGGCACATTTGAAAGCCAACTTTTTAATGGCTTGATAACTTTTTTTTTTTTTTCTATACTTAAATCCCTTACGATTCAAGTCAAAATTATATTTTTTATGACTGTTAGGCATTATAGTTTGAAGATGTATACGGTACTGCTTTTGTGTGGTTGTCTCAGGAAATGCCGACTTTATAGTGTCATATAGGTGTCAATGTTTAGGGTATTCTTGCATGTTGAATAAGTAATATAATGTAAGTTCAAGTTCTCCTTTTGTGCACAAGTGAAAGTGTTAACTTTTTATAGACTGAAGCGTCCAGATATATATGGCAGTGATTTCCCAAAAATTAAATGATCTTGCTGTGGTATGCCTGTGGCGTTATACTGATTTGACTCTGGTTGTTATTCAATTGTTTTATCTCTAAATTTGACTGACTGGAGTTCAATGGTATATCAGATGACTTTATAAGACAATGACTAAATGTGTTTTCTTGGAGGAAAGGAGATGATTCTATATAACCTGTATGGATAGTGTGTTCGTTTTGAATGGAGTTGGTCAATAAGGAGAAAAAGATTACTACTTGGAATGAACTATATGCCCTCATAATTTTGAATCCTCTTTTGTCTACATACTATTTCCGTCTGTTTGATCAAATCATTTAATTTAACAGTACCAGTGCTTAGTGTTAGTTGTAATTGATGATTGATACTGCAATATTTGTAGTATGTCCAGTAACCTTGTTGGGTGATTGATTTTTTTCTTGTAAAGAAGTCATACTTTATAGGCAGATTGATAGTAAATTGAGATATTGAAATCATACACAATATTAGTTTTTAGTCTTTACTGGTCAATAAAATATTATCTTTATGAGTTATTTTACAAAGACATAAATCATATCAGTTTACTGTTATGATCAACACAACTGTTTGAGAGGAACGGAATTGGTAAAAAACAATACACAGAACTTACAAAACCATGAATAAATCGAGAAAATCAACTGCCAATATGATAATATTGCACAGGAACATAGATGCATATATGTACTTTTGATATTTATCAAAATTCTTGAGATACTGCCGCTGAGTTTTGAATAACAAATTTTTTATTTAAGTGCACCATAATTTACAAGCCCTTAAAATTAGATCAACAATTTGTGATATTCAAAGAAAACTATTAACCACAAAAATGTCAAATCTTCACTGATGTTTAGAAAGACAACTGATTTTTCAAATCAAAATAATAAAGTGAAAGAGTCTGTTATTGTTTTCCCGCTATACAGACATATTATAAGACCATAAATATCCATATTTGCCCCCATTGGACACGGCACTGCCTGATACCAGTTGAACTCCAATGACCTCATGCAGGTAGCGAGCAGGGAGGGTTATTGGTCCCTTGGGAGTTCCAACTGAAATAGCGCTGATTCCACGCAGTGAAGGACATAAGTGTCAGGACCAGAATTGTCCATGACCTTTGTCACCCACCTGGCCACTGACCATGCTCAACATTGTTTAACTTTTGTATAAGACAAGATGCCGTACTACAGAGCCATCAAGCCACACAAATTGATTGGTGGCTTGTATCATAAACAGAAGGCTGATAATCTGAATGGTGATTGGGAGGCAGCAAGACCCAAAGAATCCTGGTGAAGGACCATGGAAAAAGAAATAAAGGAAGCAGGCCTGTCCTGGGATACAGCCGACTGCAAAAAATGGAGATGTTTGGTGGATGTCATATGTTCATCAGGCCCAAAGAGGGTTAAGTAAGTAAGTAAGGCCCAAACTAATTGCTTCGGTACATACAAATGAAGAGGATTACATAACTTTGACAAAAGTACAATTTCAAAAACTTTATTCTTTGTTAACGATGCAAATAAACTTTTTACAGCGGGAATATGCCAACATATCATTTCAGCCTTTGATGAAGAGACCACGTGATTATATTGATCATTTGAAAACAATTCAGCTGCATTCTTAGATTACTTCACAACATTCGACTCGTAGCAGAGATAGCAGGTTAGAGGAATTCCAAACAGAAATCGTGATTGCAGCTCATTTTGACGAATCCAACTTGGCAACTTCAAACATGAGGTTGGCAGTCTGTTGTGCTTCATTTCCATTTCAATTTCAATACAACTGGTAGTAGTAGTAACGAAGAATCTACAATGGAACTTGCTATAACTGGCATGATCTGACTAGCCTAAAATCCCTGTTTGAAACCGAGACATGTTATAGTCGAATTTCAAGGAAAATCACCCAAATGGACTACCCACTATTTTTAAAATCATTTGTAATCTCTATCTCTCTCTCTCACTTTCAAAGTGACCATTGTGTGTGTGTGTGAGAGAGCGTATATGTGTTTGTGTTTATATTTTGTGCTACACATTGTCTGCCAGCAGAGAGGCCAATGTTAGTTTTGTAGTAAGAAGCCTACACATGCACACACACACACACAGTATTTACAAACCAGACCTAGCCTAGCTCTCCGTTGCCTTTAGTTATAGGCATGCATGAGTGTAATGTGGGTTAATTCATTTTATTTTGAGATATTAAGAGGGTTTTGGCACCTTTTATATCCAATTAGGCTCTTGTATTGATTTTCCACTGAATATAAACTTCAAAACTACCAGAATGTCTTATAATTATCACATCAGTATGCTTCCTAAAAAATTAGACAGAATTACACTTTTGTGTATAAATATTTAAAATGGAACAGTGTAAGACTGGATTCACCACAGTGTGCCGGAAAAATCCAAAACGCTAATTGAGCCTTTCGACATTTCAAACAAGGAACTTAACTTTAAAGAAACTAAATTTGTTGATAAAGAAATAGTGAAACTTCTTTTGGCTGGATACATTAAGCAATCAACAGACTTATGCTATATTCAACCTATCAATATCAATGTTATTTCGAAACATAAATCATTCTGATGTGTGACAGATTTAATATCTAGTTCTGCATTATAGAGACATGACTACAGTTACCTGAGTAAGTTTTCTCACATACACACACAAAAAAAAATGGTAAGTTTACAAAAATATCATTGTTGATCATATATTTTATTAAATGTTTTATTGTCTAACAAGACATTAATTTTTCTAAGTATAGAATCAAAATTTGAAGATGACATTATCACCGAAGTTTACGTATTTTTTATTATTTTCAAACGTCGTCGCCAGGTCAACACGTAATCAGCTCCTGAGAGGAAAGTTGTTGCAGCCGTTGTGTACCTAAAAGGATGAAGATCAAAAAAAGAAAAATAACATCAAGACATTGCACTTATATTAAATCTGAGATATAAGTTTAACCCACAATACACAGAAATATTTAGATAAGATAAAGTTTTGGATCATTGTACAATCCATCCTTCAATCTTAAGTTTACCCTACAAATGTTATTTAGCCTTTGATAAACATTGAATTCTGGTAACAGAGCTGTATAGAGATACAGTACAACACGCACTCGTCGAACTACATGTGGCAGCCAGAAAAGTTAGTTGAATCTGTGTTTCGATGATTACGGGAACAGCAGTTTAAGATAAGGGACACAAACTGTGATGAAACCTACTGATCTCAATTTTTGTGCACCCATGATTTGCAGGTTGATGAAGTCATCTATGCCTTTCTGTTGGCAAAATAGGGAATTCACAACTCAAACCCACACGCTTGTCTTCAGAATTGTAACCTTCGTAAACCCACAACCTGAGACCATAGCTATCGTAAGTAGTGCCGCGCTGAAGACCGGTCTGGACCGCGGTCCCACGGTCTTTTAGCTGTGAACCGAAGACCGGTCCCATAGGGGAAGACCGGCGGCGGTCCTCACTTCTTATCACCTTTCAACTAGTGCGGGGCGGTCCTTGCAAGGACCACGGTCCTACGGTCTCGTGCCATAGCCTACTACTTCCCCAGCGATTCGTTGCTTCGGTTGCCTATCTTCCACCAATCACCACCCATCCCACTTAATTAATCGCACCCACCCCCCTTTGCCATACACTAAACGACACAGACGACCATATAGGCAGACGACCACCAACCTCCACTCCGCAAACCGCCCTTTCGTGTGTGAGATGGGGGGAACAGGAGGCGCACGCCTTGGACGATTCCATTATACGGGGTAAATTTCAAAATTTACTACACCATAATGATCGCAATGACAATGATCTATGGTGAAGGCATGACCCCTCTTCTCTAATGGGTTATTGTTTGAAATGTATGTGACTACTAAAGATGTGTGTGTTTGTGTGTGTGTGTGTGTGTCGAACCTAGCAAGTAGCAAATCCGATTTTTTGTTTTCTTTTGTCCATCTCTTGTCACCACTCCTTTCTATCGCAGTGTTGTCATTTAAAATAATACAATAATATTAAAATTTCGTTTGGTGTTTTTACTAATCAAATAATATGAGTTTCATTAGTTTCTTCCTTCCAAAAAACCCAGTTATAACGTCTGAATTTTAAAAAAGTCCAATAGAATATTTGGGGACCCCGATAGCTCAGTTGATAGAGCACTCTCTTTATACGCAAAGGGCCAGAGATCGATCCCGGGTGCAGTCAATTTTTTTCTGAATCCCTGTCTACTCAGCAATGAATGGGTAGCTGAGTTTGTTAGATCTGGCGAAAAGTCACCATCGACCCCTCTTATTACCTCATCCACCCCCTCTCATTATAACTTCACGTCTCTCTCTTACTCTTCAATGCTCGCTGCCCTCTAATGTGTGTGTGTGTGTGTGTGTGGGGCGGGGGGGGGGGGGTAGGAGTTGTGGGGGGGTTTCAACGCCCCGAACAACCCGATCAAGCCCTTGGGGGGGGCCATTATCTCCGTTAAGGGGGAGAAATTTCAAATTTTATTAAATTATCGAAGTAACAATGAAGTACGGTGAGCAAATAAAGAAGGCATCACCCCTCTTCTCTAATTAGGTTACAATTTGAAATGAGTGTGACTACTCCGTGTGTTTTACTCCTGTAGACCACGGTTTTCATCGTGTAGCGGTCTTTAACGGTTCAAGAATGAACGATCCCACGGTCTCAAAGGTCAAACCGGTTCGAATTTCCAACAGTCTCTCAGGAATGTTCAATGTCGAAAAGGACCGGTCCTTGCGGTCTTCATTTCCCAAGGACCGTAGGACCGTGGTCCTTAAGCTTGCCAAGGACCGCCCCGCACTAATCGTAAGTACTTACCTGTGTGTCACCCAAAACAATGAGCCCAACAGATTCTGATCATCACTCAAATTTGGTTATCTCGAAAGCAATTCCTTCATCAGTGTATCAAAATATTGTGATAAAATATTCACAAACAGTGGGGCTGACTGCTTCGGATGGTAAAGCTCAAAGATGGCTCTGCCTGAGACTGATCAAAAATGTATCTCACTATTCAAGTAGGCGATCACAAAATGAAAATGAAAAGTTAAGTTATCAGTGGTGTTCAGAAATATCTATAATATTCCATTGGTTTAGCTATTGAATACAATTCACAGTACCGTAATAAACTTTCTTTTCATCGACTGCCGCCCTTTACTGACATAATTCCCTGATCAGTACCAGACTATGAGTTCAAGAAGGCCACGACACAACACGTTCTGCTTTTTTTCTTTCTCTTCGCTCAGTTTAGTTCGTCCAAACCCTGAAACCATTTGTGGATACTGTGAAAAAGTTACTAAGGTAAAGATGGACGTAATCTGTCCTTGTTCGTTGAACAATTGAATTTGTCGAATGTGGTGTTCAACGTACTCATATTGCACTGTATATAAATTATAAATTGACCCCCCCCCCCTAAAAAAAAAACATAAGTTAACAATTCATCACAGAATGGTTGTTAGTTGAAAACTTCCTAAAAACTTACATAAGAAGTTGTAGCCAAGGACTCTCCACAAAGTCAAAGACAGGTGCGGCCAGAGTGCAAGCCACAAACGACAACTGGATGGCAGTGTTAATCTGGATATATCGTAGTGAAGAAATGAGAGCATACATTAAAAAAACTTTTCACAACTATAAACTGGACAACCTATTAAAATAATTGATTGAAAAAAAAAAGAAAGAGAGAAAATAAATTATTCAAAGCAAGAGGTATATTCAACTTATCGTTGTTAGCGTTTATCATTTTAATCAAATAGTATTAGTCATTTAATTTAAATAGTGACACTTTTGTATGAAACTCTGACAGGAGAAAAAAATAAATTCTTGTGGTCTGAGGATACGTACATAATATCTCTTCAACAAAAATTCCATGTGGCCAATCGCATCAATCCAATATTATAACAGGGTGAATCTGATTTTAAATTGTCAATCTAAGGTTAAGATGGTGAAATTATAAAGTTTGGGTTTTGGCACGTTAAAAAAAAAACTTGAGCTTTTTTTTTTATTGATAGAGCGAAATATACACTAAATGTGCTCAAAGCGCTTAACAAAGGGTCCCTGGCCAAAAGTAACACTTAACATGTAGGACATGACATGATGCCTGTTGGGCGATATTACAATTTTTTCCGACAGATACAATAACACTGTTAATGGCCAGGTTCTCATTTTACAGCTGAGTACAGTGAGAGAATGTGAGTAGAGCCTTTTCCAAGGAGTCAACTATGAGCCGAGAGACGCTCAAACCCAGGAACTTCCGATCCAAAAGCGAATGTCATACCACAAAACTACAAGCCGCACATAACTTTCAAATACTATATCCAGCCTCCTCAATAAACCATACAGTGGGCTCCAGATTCAACAAGGTTGCATTCAATGAGGTCGGATTCCCAAAGACCTTGTTAAATCCAACTTCAACTGTAAAACCAAATATAATATTTTCGACTATAAATGCACATTTCAGCATCTAAACCATCCAGACATAATACAGTTTTGAGGTGTTGAGTCACATATAGACTCTCTCACTGAAAAGCCCCTCGGCTGCTGTATTTTTAAGTATCTTGTCTAGGCATTAGGATCCTAATGGCTCAGTTGATAGAGAACTCACTTCACACGTAAAGGGAATATGATCAATCCCGGATGAAGTTGATATTTTTTTCTGACCCCTTGGATAGCTGGGTCTGTTAGATCTGGCATAAAGTAAATAGCAGTAGACTAGCATCCCTTCCAAAGGATGGTAAGCAATCGCTTTTGTCTGTTTGGCGCTATATATATCAGGATAAACTTCGGCTCTTAATGACAAATATTTTAGTCTCGGCATTACCTTGCTAATATTAGATGGGTAAATCTTTGCAGTCACATGTGAGAAATCAAAATACCTTGCCAATGTTCTCTGAAATGGTATGAAATGATTTTTATTATAACAGTATTACAAATCTGATAAAGAGATGTTTCTCTCATTAAAAAAGTATTTTAAAAATTCTTATTACAGTGGACTCCGGATAAGACGATGCCCAGGGGAACCGAGAAAAAAATTGACTTATCCGAAAATCAACTTAACCGGAGTGTAACCAAATGAGCAAAATCGCATGTGAACAAAGCAACCCAATCTAGAATAAGTATGTCCCTTCATATCGCGCGGTCTCTGTAGTGGTCATCAGAGACTTCTACCCCCAATAGCCCCATAGAGGAATCAGAATACATAAAAATCGGAATTTGAGATAAAAAAGCGGAATCAACTTACTGTTATTGACTATGACATGCTTTGCAGCAGAAAATTTAATAGATAATCCAAAAGTACTCAAATGATTAAAAATATAAAATGTGTCAAAATGTAAAGATTGTGTAAAGACTAAGAATAGGGTCAAATAATAATAGAGAACACACAGGTCCTGGCCGTCTGAGAACAAAGTATAGTATTGAATGGATGGATTTAACCTTGTCAGGACCCTCCTCCCCCCCCCCCCCCCCCCCACACACGCACACACCTAATCAAACAAACGCGCATGCCGGTACACAGGGCTAAAATTAAATAGGGAAAGAAGCTGACCGTACTCAATAATATTATTACCGATTGGAGCCAACATATAATATTACCAAGGTCATTGACCTCACGAATTGGAGTCACAATAATAATAATAATAATACTTCGTCAACCCCCCTCCCAAACATATAATATTATCAGACATCAGCAGCACACACTTTGAAGGGACTAATCATACACAAAATGTGTGTTGATTGACCATAGGAGATGCTGACGAAATAAGCCATAGCTCACTTTTTTTTCACTAGAGATTTTAAAAAAATTTTCATCCATGGGAAAGGTGGAAAACGGAATTTTTGCTTTGAATGTGGAATGTATACCAATTAAGTGAAATTATTCCGCGAAAAAAGCGGAAGGGTAGGAGCCTCTAGGTCAAGGTCATGATTCTTGTAGATCGTCGAGACAGAAATAGCTGGTATGCCAATTTCCTATGCGATGATTTTCTGTCGCATGCCAAACTTTCCAAATGCATCGAATCTTCCTTTTCCGTGATAGGTTTGCCATTGTAGTTGTAGACTTGACATGAATTCTTCTTGATAAAATTGATACTAATTAAGAGGGCCATTACATAGGATGGCCTGGAATTAGAATTTAAAAAATCTTGAACTTGAAGTTGCGACAATGTAAAATTTGAGATGGGGAAATTAAAGTTATTCAATACTGCTTATGTACATTGAACACAAACGTCAGGCAAAGCACCTAAATCACATCGATGTGCGCCAATCGTTCGCGGATATTCTTAGCCACTTAAAATTCTTACTGGTAGCTTTTTTAACCAATGGAAATACTTGATTATTTGTGATTTTATTGTAGTCATGAGTGATAAGAACATCGACTTAAGCGACATCGACTTATGTGGATTTTTTTTTTTTTTTTACTAATGTTATATAGGAAGAAGGGGGAGGGACCAAGACAAAAAATCGACTTGGGTAAAAATCGACTTAGGCAACATCGACGTATCCAGAGTGCACTGTAGCTACAATCAAGTTTAATAATACAAACGAAATTTCATTCAACATTTATAAATATTTAAGTTAATTAGCATCACTTACTGCGATGGTTCTTTTCAAATGTTAGCACTTAAGTTATGGATCAATACAACTACTTACTGGAGGTGACAAAGAAATATAACGAATATAGAAGGAAGCAACCACAAGTCCAGCATCTCTACCAAGTATCAGCACTGTGAGTGGAACTGAAAAGAAGTGCATAATGGTGTTAAAATCAACATCCAAAAAGTAAAATGAAGTATTGATGATTAATGCTCAATACTTAGTAGCTGAAAATGAGAAATATAGATAAAGAATTTAATTGAAATTTTACCGTTACCATCACCCCTTGATAATTACAGTTCATTTTACCTTGCTGAAACAAATGCAATTATTGGGAAATCAAAAACAATATCTTTTTAAACGATTCAACATGTTAATTTGAGACAAATTTAGTAATATAAAAGATAAATTTGCAATCTATCCAAGGAACATATAAGGAGGTTATGTTTTGTTTCTATTGAATATTAAATTTCAAACCTTTTATACAAACTTTGTAACTATCTATGCTGACAGGGCAGTCAATACTTATTCTGGTTAGAGCTGGGACGGGCATTGGTCTATAAGGGTCTTGCGAGCAGTGAATCAGTCATGGGGTTGAATTGCAAGCAACGATACACTCGCTTTTCTACCATGGCATAGATGTGTCGTTTTAAGACCTAGATGTCATGTTCTGTGTGTACATGTGTAGAGTGTAAGGCAAAACGAGCCGCTCGGCAGTCAGAATAAAAAAGAGGATTAATGAAGCCATGTTTGGAAGATTTTTAAAAAATGAAAAAAAAAACCCTGAAAAAAACCCAACAACTTAACCTTCCAGGCGGTTTTCAATCTTATTTGGACCTAAAGAAGATCTTACAGACCAATATTCCTCCTCTGCATACTGTACAAAGTAAATGAGCGTATGATACTAGCTAGGATTTCCCAAACAGTAGAAGAACATCTGTCACCTGACCAAGCTGGTTTCCGCCCTGTATCCAACTCCTGAACTTGACACAATACATCGAAGATGGCTACGAGAACAAACAAATTACAGGGGCTGTATTCGTGGACCTAACAGCTGCCTATGACACAGTAAATAACAGGAAACTGCTCCTAAAGGTTGCAAGAGTAACTTGTAACACAAAAGTAGTTGCAATAATAAAATTCCTTATGTCAAACCGTCGCTTTTTTTGTGGAAATGGATGGGAAGAAAAGCAGATGGAGATCACAAAATTACGGACTCCCTCAAGGATCGGTACTTGCACCTATCCATTTCAACATTTATACCAACGACTAACATGAATTCAAGAATGCCGGAAGTTTCTATATGCTGATGATCTTTGCCTTGCATCACGGTATGGCAACTAAGCTTGATAACTTAGTATACCTACAGCAGAGTTGCTTGCACGCGCCTCTTCGGGTCACGTCACGGTCAATGATTATCAGAGCAGGCAAGAATTTTACCTGGATAACAGCTTATTTCTGTTGTATGGTGATTGTATTTTTGTAATCAAAAACCATGCAATAATTATATATATGAGACAAATTTTACATATTTATCATCGAAAATATATTTTCAATAAGATTGACGAGGCATACAACAATTTTCATACTTCTAGAGGCAAGATAACATCGTAATTTCACTTCTTAAAATGGGATATATTGTAAATTGTACTAATTATAAATTGTTTGACAAAAAAAAAAAAAAAAATCATAGTCCAGTTAATTCACCAAACATTCACTTGAATTTTGATATGACTTAAGACAGATAGATAAAGTATATAGTCAACTAACCCTTTTAGGACTGCAAGGACAGTTACACTTTTTCCAAGCTAGCTGTCCTAGTCTTATAACATAAGGAAATACTTGACAATTTTGGTGGTTTGCTCTAAGATAACTTTGTAATAGTTGTGTATATGGATATTTTATGGTAGTATAATATTAATATTGTGTGTTTATGTTGTCTGTGCATTGAATGAGTTTGACGGGTGTCATAGATGTTTATCAAGCATACTTGAGTTGGTGAGAGAAAAACCAGATACGCGGTCTTGATAAATTCAGCACTGGACAGAAGAATGACAGATAAAATCTAGGAATTTTGGGTAAGTGTCCAAATCTACAATTGAGATAAATTGTTCTGTTTATTAGCAATGACATAGCAACATCAGATTTCTGTGTGAGGAGGAAATGGTTATGGAAGGATTTCTTTTACTTAGATTGTAAAACTTTAGCTCTGGATCTGTTTGTAATAAAGACGTTACCATGATGCAAGCAAGTTTCCTACTCTCTGACCTTAAACCTGATGCCCGTTTTTCTATCTTTGCAATAGTGGAATGCAACCTTTCCCCCCTGCTCCCCATGAAAGCCCATTCCAAAACTATGCCTATCAATCCACGGAATGCAATGTGACCCTAGTATGGGGTGTTTGGGGGATGACTGTGTATGGGAATATATGTCTGTAACTGTGCATGTATGCCACCACCCCCTCCGCCTCTTTAATATCAGAAGTCATGGGTTTTCCGTGTGCCAGAGCACAATCTGCACAGCTTATTAAGTTTATCATTATGGTCTATTTCTGAATGTTCCATCACCCTAAAATATTTAATCCTTTAACAAAAGCAAATTAACTAAGTAAATAAATAAACATAAACAGCAAAATAAGCACAACACAATGACAAAGGAAACCAAAGTAAACAAAACAAAAAACAAAACAAAAAAACCCAACAGAATGTGAATATATAAATATAATCCTAAGAGAGACATATTGATTATATAATGAAAGAAGAACAATTTTTTTTAGGGAAATGTGATTACCAGTCATTTAAAATTTATGTGTAAATCAGATAGGAAACTTTCATCTTTCTAAAGAGAATGATTAAATTATATTTCATAGTGCACAATTTAATTAAAACACATAAAAACAAATTTAAAAATTCACTCAAGAAATAAACTTCTGAATCTGACAGATCACAGCATCCTAGTCATTTAACTGAGAGAAATGAAAAAGATATCCAGAAATAGCTTAAACTTTATTCTGTAAACTGATGGGAAATTATATATTGTTCATTCGTTCAAATCTGAATTATAACGAATTTTGAATCATGATATAAAACCAACACAGACTAGAACAGGGAGAGTAACCTCCCTTGACCACCATCTGTATGGACCATGTGCAAAGTAAGGTTAATTGGCCGTGAACAGATGGAATGCTGGATCACGGATGCGCAGTGCTGGTGTGGTCATATCGAAGAAAATCTAAGTGGTATGGAGTATAGAGGAGAACTAGATGGGTCTCTGATTTCAAGACCATTGAGGAGAGACTAAAAGACGCCCTGAAGACACTCTCTGAGTATTGTTTAAAGAACTCACTAAATGCCAACCCAGGAAAAACTCAAGTGTGTTCCTTCCATTAAAAAAACCGTCACGCCAACAGGAAACTGAATATCTCCTGGAATGGGAACATATTGGAGAACAACACATTCCCTGTGTACCTCAGGGTCACCTTAGACCGCACACTGTCCTTCTCTCAGCACACAAAGAAAACAAAAGCAAAGGTGGCCACATGAAACAACCTCCTGGGAAAACTGGCAAACACTACATGTGGAGCAGATCCAAAAACAATCAGGACAACTGGACAAGCCCTCTGCTATTCATCAGTTGAATATGCCTCACCATTTTGGGCAAGATCCTGCGATGCCAAATAGATTGACCCTGAGCTACAAAACACCTGCTGGATTATTCCTGGTTTATTCCTGGTAACTTGAAACCATTGGCTGGCTGGCATTGCACCTCCCCACATTCAAAGAGCCAGGAAATGGACCCAAGGCACCCCCTCCATGACCACAACCCAACGACAAGTAGACTGAAGTCGAGAAAGAGCTTCATGACGGAAGAAAGCATCAACCCTGATCATGCAGCTGTATACAGACTTTCCACATGACAATCGTGCAAATGAAGCCATTGAAGATCCGAGAGATTAACTGCCGTACAGAACTGAGCTCCCCGGGAATGAATGGGTAACACTGAACAGAGCACTGGCAAAACTTGGGAGAACAGCTGGAAACATGAAAAAAGTGGGGATTGGCTGAGACTAGCCTGTGTACATGTGGATGCCCAGAACAGACGATGGAGCACATCCTTAGAGAATGCCAGGACAGGCCCAGCTGCACTAACCATGACCTAAGAGTGGGCTCCCCAGATGCTGTGAAGTGGGGTCGGTGTCGGGGATCACGCATAGTTTGGAGGGCATGGTGACCTACACATCACTGAAACTTCCTGGTTTTTACAAGTCTCCATTTATCATGGACCAGTACCACAGATTTTCGACAAATGGGAGTGACAGACAGGCATTTTAGTTTACTATGTTTTGGGGCAATTGAAGTTAGGATTGAATTAATTGACTTGTTCTTGGAAACAAGATTGTTGTAACTAAGGCTAGATATTTTGATCTAGATAAATTAGAATCAAACGTTTGTAATATGAGATAAACTGTTTGTTATGAGTTACGGTTTTTGTATCAAGTTCTAAAAGCCATACGGGTCAATGAGCCGGGTTGATCCTAGATTCTATGACGTGAGATGAACTAGTAACAATCATTATTCTTGTTTATCACCCACTGTCTAAGACTCAAGTCGTGATATAAGGCGCTTAATGCAAGATGATAAACGTTCAAGGTTACACATAGTTTTGTTTATTTGTCCATTATATTTCCGGATGGCAATGTTGTGAGTTTCTTTGACAAATGCACAACATCTATTCCCATCATCAACATTTGATCTCTTCATCATCATAACAACTACATCATCATAGTTGGAAACACAAGTGTGATGTCAAAAAACTGGTTCCGATCTCAATGCAAGTGTAAAACCACTCTTCCAGAGGACTGGATACCTTATGGAATTGATATTCTGGTTTCAGATCGATGGCATCTTATTTTCTGGTCTAAATATATGCTGGTTGTCAATCAAAGATCCTCTTTCCTCGCTGTTTACATCCCATAATCTTAAGAATCTTCCTATGGTATACAAATAAATATGGCCTGATAAAGCATTAATCACTATACCTATTCTGCAATTCGCCTGGGATAAAGACATTTCCTAACTGTCTTATAAATTTTCCAAAACTGTCACACTTTCTAAAGTTAGCAATGACTATGAAAAATGTTTATTTCTCTTTTTGAGGAAATTTTTTTTCTAAAATCAAAGCCCTATCTCCACTGAGTAAAAATGTTTTTGAATTTTGAAAATCCATTCATAAATAAACAAGTTATGCAGTTTCAAAGGTGTCATTTATTTGGATGACCGCAAAGAGGAAATAAACGCGAAAATATGGGACGCTTTTTCTGCATTTTTTTCGACCTTTGGTTGTATCCTGCGTAATAAGTGGATTAAAAGATTGAAACTTGGCAATTTTATGGCAAATTTGATAGAGAATATGATGAAAACATTAGAAGAGTTCTAACTTACATAATTTTAGAGCTGGATGGTATATCACACACACACACACACAGAGAGAGAGAGAGAGAGAGAGAGAGAGAGAGAGGGGGGGGGGGGGAGAAGAGGGGAGGGGAGTGAGAGATTGCGTACATAAACGAAAGAAATGTAGAAGGAAAAGAGAAATTGGACAAGGGGACAAAGGTTACTGGTGGAACGTGACTTGGAACACAATAATTAAAGTCATGCTGAGATTGTAGATCATATTGCAATCGAAAACTTTTACATTATAATTTCTTAAATACTTGTAAATTAAACAGTCAAATTATCAGCTGTTTATTGAACCCAAACCAATGGCAGACGATAAACACCCCTCTGCCAGTGAGATCACGCAGACATTTTGACTAGTCATGAACTTTAAAACGAGGTCAACCAATCAGAAAGCGCTTTGCCACGACCCGCTCAGCCTGGTGCCAAATCGTTTTGAACTCGTATGGTGATTCGGGTTGTAGGGGGGCAAAATGGATTCTGTCTTTTACGAATGAAGAGCAAATTAGGATGGTGTTTTGTTTACGGGAAAAGTACTCGTCATATTCAAATGAAATTTTACAACCAAAAAGAAGAAATGTTCATGTATTACCTTGTCAGCGACAAAACCTCCACGCCTGGTAGTTTTAGAAATATTTTACTCCAAAGAGTAAAAATCTATTTTTAATGGTCTTCTGGTAATCGTTCGAGTTTTGTCGCTTGACATAATCTAAAATGACCTTATTTCTAACTGTGTGCCAACTTTCAGTCATATTCATCGATAAACAGGGTCGTAATTAATTTCTTAAAATAGCATATACGAAACGGCTTCGTCCCATATTTTGTTGCGAATTCGGGCACTTCGTGAGCGAAAAAGAGGCCCAAAGATTTGTGCGGGATAGTCATTGCTACTATAGTTGTCAAGGGAGAATCCAATAGCCTTACTATGTTTGTAAAAAAGAAATTGCAAATTTACTCCGGGGCCGGGTAAATAGACAAAAGAAATCTTTCCTTCGGTTATGTTGGTTTTCCTTCCTTGAAGTGGGATGATGGCTTCTCGTCTTACTGTTGTGAAAAATATCTTTATTAAAAATTTTTTTTTCTCTCTTTCATTCAGTCACTCACCAGCATTGTGTTTGTCATGTTTATACTATGGTTGTTGTGGTTGTTTGGACAAATCCGTTGGCCCACATTCACAACTGCTGTATTTTAGCTTAATATTATGCTATAGTATACACTTGCTCTTTTAATACTTCAAGAGCTTAGATAGATTGCACTTTGGAATGCTTAATTAAAAAAAAGAATTATCATGACACCTTGCAATTCAACACTGTCCATATATGTATTCAGTCTTTGTGGTTGTCTTTCAATTATTATCATGTATATTGTAATCATTGATAACCTGTTAAATTTTGTTACTCTTCTTATATGAATCTTTACACTTCTTTGAATAGAATTCCACTTTATAGTCTTTTTCCAAGCCTAAGAGTTTGTTAAAAGTCTTATTTGAGAATATAATATATCCTTATAGGACAGGATTGGAATTGCTGACGACATTTAGAGATCAAACAATTCTATTTGGGTGTGGTCTAAAAGCAAGAAAGCAACCAAGGAATGTGTGTTGAATATTCAACAATGGGTAGCAAGCAGGCTAGTAGTTAGATTCTTATGATGGACAATGTCAAAGGCTTTGCTTAACAGTACTAATATTAATATTGCACCTGTCTGACAATTATCATTGATGGTATTGTCTTCAAAGATGGTGATGTTTCTCATGTTCTTTATCTTTGAAAACCATGATGGAAATCGACGAGGTGTTTCATAATATCACTTTCTACGACGTCCTAAAGCATTTCTGAATAAATGACAGCAAGACAAATAACAAAAATATAGTCCTATGAGGTACCATAAAGATTATCGCTTTATAACTGACAAAATTGATAACAGATGTTATTACCTGGTATCAAACCATTCACTGTCAAAGAGACAGTAAGAAAACTGATAAGGAACTTGTCAGCCAGAGGATCTAAAGCTGTTCCAAAAGCTGTCCTCTGATTCTTGAAATTTCGAGCAACATAACCATCCAGCTGTAAAGAGAAATCAATATTTCAATTAATATCACATTAAAAATAATTCCATGCGATTAATTTATAATATGTAACTATAAACATTTATCTCATAAAAACACTTTAAATAAAGAAGTTGAATTGCTGTCAAATCATTTCTAGTAAATAAAAGCACAAACACAGTGTGACTAATATTAAGGAACAAAATAATAGAGAACTTAGCAAAAAAAAAAAAAACAACAAACAAACAAAAAAAAACCCCAAAAAATACAAACAAACAAAAAAAAACAAAAACAAAAAAACAAAACAACCAAACAAACAAACAAAAAAAAAAAGGAAAAATACATGCAGACAGCCATTCTCCAAAATATGAAAATAAACTCTCCATTTTTTTTTTTGCTTTTTTTTCCCCAGCGCCATTAGAATGTGGATATCATTCCTCATTAGATTGTGGATATCATTCCTATTTAAGTTATAGACACAGTTTATAGTATTTTACATTGTAGAAACCTCTGGAACACAAACCATTTACAGAAATACAATGTCAAATTCCCTTTCAGCATTAAAGCTTTTACAAGATAGACGTGGACAGGGTTGAATTGGAAAGGATATTCTTGACCACTTAAAATCCAATGTTTTGGTAAATTCTTTTTTAAATAACGGATTCATTATTTACCAAATCTGTGAATCCAGCTAAAACAAATATTGACAAGGCCCATCCATAGTGATCACTGATGACAAGGTAAGACAACAATGGTGCTGATGCCATGCGTAATGTTGTCAACAAGTTTGGAATTGTCTTAATGTTCTCTTTCTGGTGATTTAAAAAAATATTTATGATTGCATTTAATATCTTTAGGGGATACAAGTAATCTAGTTTATTTTGAAAACAAATTCGAGTACCAGTAACTGAAATAAATAATATTTTCCAAAACATAGCAGGGTGAAAATCTAAATTAGAAAAGAAAAATCCTAATTTGAAAGGAAATGAAATTTGGGCCTATACTTCTGACCCTCTGACTGCTCATGAATCAGGGGAATGGATTGTTCCTCGCAAACCAGGACTGCTGACAACCTGAGATGAACAGGAAAGTGATTATCATTTTCATTGATAACCAGGAATTGCTCACAATTCACAAGGACTTTGTTCCTCCTGGACAAACAGGATACATGGGTGCAAGCAACTGGACCTCAAAAAGCCTGCAAGTCTACTTATGACCAGACATATAATCTGAAAAAGCCTGCAAGATTACCTCGTCATTTGAAGTCTTGTTCTCAGCATCTACTCTTCATAATAGTAGTCCACAATTGTTGTATGTTTAATCCAAAGGTTATAATGCAGTAATTTGTTAAGTTTCTTGTCACAAGTTGCACAATTTAAAAATATACCAAAAAAAAAAAGAAATAAAACAAAAATCACAAATCCAAAATCCGGCGACGTTTTTTTTTTTGGTAATCCAATCGGCTGGCAGTAGCCGGCACTCTTGCACCCATGAGGATATAACTTTTTTATCATCTTGAAGTCCTGAAAAGGTTGAGAGAGAATATCTGCAACTGCAAGGAAACAAGAATCTGATGATTGGTTTTTCATGCATGACAATGCCACCACACACACTGCACTAGCTGTGAAGATTTATATCACCAAAAATTCTGTAACAGTGCTTCCCCATTCACCCTTGTGATTTCTTCCTTTTCAAGTGACATAAGGATTCCTGGTAGAAGAATGCATGACTTTAAACTGATCGCAGAAAATTTGTAGTATGCCAAGAAGGTTGTGTCTCATATTGACCTGCTACTCAATTTTGAGAGCTTGAAACATCATTGGAACGATTGCATAAAACTCAAGATGGATGTATTTTGGGGATTCAAGTGAGGAATAGCAAGTAAGTTTTTATCAGTATAGTTTTATTGACCCAGTCCCGAACACAGGCATATCATTAGTGATAAAAATATCCCCATAACAACATATATTTTTGTAAAATTCCTGTATAGCAACACAGTGACAATCTTTCGTTTGTATTGAACAGAAACTATCATCACTATCTATGTGGCCTTAACTGTATTCATATTAGATATGTGTATATGTGTGTGCGTGTGTGGGGGGGGGGGGGGGGGGGGGGGGGGGGGGGGTGGTGGTTGTGTGTGAAGTAAACTTGACCAGTGTCTTAAGCATTCAAGCCTCACTCTATCCACTGTGTACCAGTTCCAGTGGGAGACTAGCGAGGCAATGATGACCTGAGGCTGTTACTGTTATGTATTAAAGACGTGATTAGGGGTTGGGAAGATGAGGTGAGAAGAGCGGCTCAAGAGAGATATGTAGGACATGTCACAAGCTGAGTTGTACCAATAAACAATAGAATGTGTTGGCTTTGTCTTCTTATTATAGCAAACGTAAAGGGGGACATTATTTCACTTGTTATTGAATAAAAGAAAACGCACTTAATGAGCTGCTACACCACATTATAATGGGACCTTACCAAAACTTCCCACATTTATTTCACATTCTTCCTCATATTCTTTGTCAAATAATCAACATGGGAATCTCGATAAATAGGCCTTGTCCCAACTTTATCGAGATTTCCATGCTGCACTGTATTTTCTAAATTGGATACCTACCTTTGTCTTCGTGACCACCTGCCTCTTAAAATTTCGGACAAGGACATTTTTCTTCGCTCTTTGATCTTGAAGATTTTCACGAAGTCTTTTGTGTAGGTCAGATCTGATGCTTTTAACACCTTTACTGATTTTCAATTTCGCTTCTTTTATTTTGAAGCGCGTTCTTTTGTCATTTATAAAATCAAAAGGATGACTGTTGTTAGAAAGTTGACCAATGCTACTAGAACGTCTCCTTTTGGAGTATCTTGATGCTCCACGATCAGAAGCTTCGAATGATTCTTTGTTATAACGATCCCAGTTTATGGAACTAGTTGTAAACGGTCTATTAATGGGGATTAAAGCTAACTTTCCTAGGTCTTGTTCTTGTAAGTTTTGAACCCATTGACGATTAATGGTTAGCAATTTTCTTTTTGTACATGTGGTATTGGTAAATTGGCAATTCACAGTTGTTGAGTGGCAGAAAAACCGTATTGATAGAGGATGTGACGAAATCATTCTTTTAGATTCACCAACGAACAATAGATCCGATCGGAAATGGTTCCATCCAAAGTTTGTTTTTAGTGCAACTTTCCCAGTATGATTTCCAATTCTCATGACCGTGGGTGGTACCATCAGCCTTCCAGTTTGCCGAATGACAGCCAGAGCTAATGGTAAATGGTTGGCCATTGTACAAGAATGGCGCTGTGGATTTTTCTCGCTCTGTAAACGATTATTTAAGTCAACCTAAATGGAATCACCAAATATCACAAAAACTGATTCGGTCCGTCTTTTTGTGTTCCTATGGGCGCTGCCATGTTTTATTTTGGTTGCGATATATGAAGTGCTTCCATACCGAAGGAGAAACCGAGATGTTAGGTACCTGCTTGATTTTGGATTTGACTCGCAAGCAATAGGCTTCAACAGTCGTGACGCCACTTCCCTCGTAATGACGCACGGTAACTTAGTAACTGGTTCTAAACTATGGGAACAATGGCGGACGCTTTATGAAATACTTCTCCGACGAGCATAAAAGTGTACCCAGAGGAGAAAAACATTATAAACCTGATCATGTTTTGACTTTTATACATTCTGATCACATGACATATGAAAAAGTTATAGCCAGCATGAAGAATAAAAAGTACCGATTTTCTTTGTTTAGAACCAAGCTGCTCGTTGCTGGGTTGGCGTAAGACTTATTGAATCCTATTGGTACCAAGTTCGTTTTTCTTCTGATAAAACTAGACCATTCTGAGCTTCTCATAACAAAATGCAGCCCAAACCGTACATGAGAAAAAATCACAGCCTTTTTAAACAGAGCGACCTTTTTTATTTGAAATTCAACGCCAGTGAAGGATAACTTCGCATATTGGCATTCAAAAGAAAGTACGGCAAAAAAAAAAAAAGGGCTAATTCAAATAGGGGCTGGGGGAACTAGATACTAGATACTGTCGATGCAAGAGCAATTCATCTGTGTGTAGTTTGCAGTCACTTAAAATTTATAGCCTGACACTAAAAAAGGAACATGCCAAGAGGGACATATTCAGGGACTGAAATACAGGTTGTCCATAAAGTCAATCCCTGATTTCAAAGTCTTATTTTTCTAAAACTATTTTACATAATATTTGCATCTGGTTTTCACCACCTTCTGAGGAAAGGCATGCATATATGCCATTTAGTCATCAAATTTAGCAAATTGAACATGAACTTAAAAGACCTCATTATTCTCTCCTTCTATTTTGGAATTACAACAGTGCGACAAATTTCTCTTCGTGTAATGTGATTGCATGAAAGGAAATCACAAAATTTCATAGCCAGTTTGGCAGACTATTACAGATCATGAAATAGATTTTTAAAAAGAAAACAAACACAGAAACAGGCATTCTAAATTTAATGAGACACAAAGTGAATGTTTGGTGTTGGCAGGTGCACACACAAAAAAGTTAAAGACCCATCTTTCTTACTGGAAAAACGATTACTGTAAATGTATATTTCAATTGATATAATTTCATGCTGCATCCCAAATCCAAGATATCAACCATTGATACTTTTTCAGTAAGAAGGTGTTCCACCTTGGAGACAGTCGTTCGCGAATTTCTAAACGACACGTTTTCAGACAGATGGGTTGGGAGCATGGCGTACGAGGCTATGGTTGGGAGAGATGGAGTCATGGCGGATTCGATCGCCTGGCCACTGGGTCACCGGAAAATTCTCAATGCGACTTTCTTTTTTCCCATGGGACTACATCAGAGGAAACATTCACGAAAATATCGCCTGAGCGGTAACTTATCCCCTAGTGAGTTCAGTTATAGTGATATCGGGTGATACCAGTCGATTTATGTTCACTTTCATTTCTTTGTTGTGGCTTCACAACGAGCTTAAACACGAATTTCTTTACTGTTATATTTATCAAGATTTTCTTTTCCATTCATATGTATTATATGCCAGTGCTGTATATAATGATTGAGATATTTCAATCCTAAATAGACCAGTTTTCTGTAATTTAAAATGCATTATTTTTCCAATAAAATATTGAATGTTTCAAACAAAAACATAAAAAACTTTTTTTTCCAACAAATATAATCTATTATAATCGGACTATAAGCTGTTAAAATTCAATCTGGGCGTCAACAAAATTGAATTTATTATGATTTTTTAAGTTCATCTAGTCATGGAGCACACTCAAGAAATTCATGATAAATATTTGAATGAACTGTGTAGGGTTTGTAGACAGGTCAAGAAACACAAAAGAAAAGAAAACGAATCTCAAAATATTATTGTTTCAGGATTTAAAATCAGATATTAATCTTTAAAACCAGAAATTAATCTCATCTTTAATGTCGACATTGATAATGACGATGCTAAAAGCGCTCAACAACTATGTGCTACTTGTGTCATGACAGACTATGTAATAATAATAATAATAATAATAATAATAATAATAATAATAATAATAATAATAATAATAATAGATCTTTATTGTCCATAAATATGGCAATTTGTCATTTAGTTACACTTGTTATAATGTTAAACGATAACTGTACGATTGAACAGATATTTCACTCCTACTTATTTTCTCTCTCTCTCTCTCTCTCTCTCTCTCTCTCTCTCTCTCTCTCTCTCTCTCTCTCTCTCTCTTCCTCTCTTTCTTTCACACGTGCGATATACACAACATAAACATATTCATTTCGTTTTCAATTTGTTACGATTGTGGCAATTCGACACCAAAAATTATCATCATTATCAATTGGTCAGTTAATCTTACATTAAATAAATTAATCAGTTAATCAGTCAACGAATCAATCCTTGGTTTTTCTGTACCATATGAAATATTCAAAATTTTTATTGCTGATGGAACGAACGTTGATTTATACTTGTTAGTTCTACATTTAATCTGACAAAACCTTCTCCCAGATGGTAAAAGACTAAATTCATGGTATAAAATGTTGAGCTTTTGAGCTTTTAAAAAATATAGATAGTGCAATTTTCACCAGACATGCTCGAAGCGCTTTAGAAAGGGTCCCTGACCAACAGCAACACGTAACATGTAGAACTGACCATGATGCCTGTGAGGCGATATTACACTTTTTTCCCGTCCCGACAGAGACAATGCTATTCAAAACAAAGATGAAGGAAAGCATTGACAACAGCAACTAGTCATGCATAATCACCACATCTGGTCGAAATGAAATCAAAATAAATCAGTGATTGCAATGTTTGCTCAACCTTCTTGAAAACCGCAAAAAGAATAAATGGGTGAACAGTGTCCTCTTAAAAAAAAAAGCGCTGTGAGGTTTCGACGAAAGGTGCTATAGAAATATGCTTACACAAATCTCATCTCTCTCTCTCTCTCTCTCTCTCTCTCTCTCTCTCTCTCTCTCTCTCTCTCTCTCTCTCTCTCTATCTCTCTCTCTCTCTCATACACACACACACACACAGACGCAGTGATTTATGTATATATATACTATATACACACACACACACACACACACACACACACACACATTCCTTCCTTTATGACATGGTACTTATTTATCGTTTCTCAATTCGTTATTACGTCGTGTTTGTATCACGAGTGATTCAAATGATCACCCTTAATTAATCATATCTATATTGATCATTGCATCATAATAATTACAAACTGTACAATGGTTCTGTTTTACCCACAAAGTGCTGACATAATATTTTAACCTGGGAAGTATCCATTTCAAACATATACAACTGACATGGTACTTATTTATCGTTTCTCAATTCGTTATTACGTCGTGTTTGTATCACGAGTGATTCAAATGATCACCCTTAATTAATCATATCTATATTGATCATTGCATCATAATAATTACAAACTGTACAATGGTTCTGTTTTACCCACAAAGTGCTGACATAATATTTTAACCTGGGAAGTATCCATTTCAAACATATACAACTGAAATGTGAAACGACTCGGACGTTATTCTAGTGTTCTTAGTTGACCACGTGGAACGGAAAGCTGGTATAATTGTATTCATATAATTTTAAGCTAAACTCGTGTGACCATCTGTTGAATATAATTTGTGCGATGAAGACTCAATGACCGGAATTCATAACCCTCTGAACAAGCAATGATCAAAGCGTAACAAATCGGACAGCTGCACCAAGATGTTATCGCATAGTAACAAAGAACTAAGAGTGACACTCAAAACGTGAGGGAATGAATGAACGGTTACTTATTCCTCCATCAGTTAGAGCAAGTTTTGAGAGTTTCTATCGTTTTGTTTGCTTATAGCCGTGTGATTAATAAATTAAATTTAACAAACTATAATCGAAATTATGCTGATCTCTAAATGCAAAATATCCCAAAGACAGTGATTTTAATGATACAGTGTTTGGTACCAACATAAAGTTCAATATTTTCTCAAAGTGTTGCCGATTTGTTTATATTGATAAAATCGGCTGTGGTTGTGCAAAAGCGATTGAAAACTAACCAGATATCATTAACACATCTGTTAAGTATCACGGGAGATAACCCCCTGCAGCGGTCGGGAAATTGATGAAGTGAATGACCTCTTGACCGCGGCGCAGGTAAAGAACTAAAAGATCGCCTGTTCAACACTGTGGTTTATTCAGTTCCAAAACCCTGTTCAGCTCCCATCAGATGCTGGCGCGCTTGTCAAGAAAAAATAAAAGAGCTGTCACTGAATCTATCACGCCACAAATAGGCTACAAATACAAATCAAACTGAATGAACTAAAAAAAAAAAAGGTTAAATTTGCTTGTAGGTAGCCATAGCAACCATATTGAGGTGCATTGAGTAAAAGAAAATGGTTAACAAAAGTGTGTGTTGGAATAAATGACAAAAGATGTTTTTTTTTAGTTCGATGGAATGAGTTTAGAAAGACAGCAAATAGAAGATGTTTGCCCAACGTGCTTCTTGTAAAGAATGGGGCGAAAAATTGGGTTAAAGCAGCAAGTGCATACATCAAGGAGAAGGAAAATTGAACAAAAAAAAAAAAAAAAAAAAAAAATAATTTTGATGATAATGACAAAGTTTATAATATCAAAAACTAGGTACAAAATAATATAATAACAAATCACTTGTTTAGCGCGCAAATTCCATGAATTCATGCTCTAAGGCGCTTTACAATAAAAAAAGAACATACAAAGGGAAAATAAAATAAAAACTACAGCACTGAAAGTAGGGTTTGAAGAACAATAAACTAAATTAAGTAAAGGCTATTTTAAACAGTTCAGTCTTTAAATTGGACTTAAAAGAGTTAAAAGTTGGAGAGTTTCTGGTTGTGGGGGACAAGGAATTCCAGATTTCTGGAGCTGCACTAGAGAAAGATCTGTGGGAAAATTTTGTTCTTGATGTAGACCTTCTAGTTTCGAGTTGAATGGAGATGGAGGATCGAAGATTTCTTGATGGTATATTGACGTTTAAGAGAGATTTGATATAGTCAGGAGCTTGTCCATGAAAGCATTAGTAGGTGATGCAAGCTTTGAATTCAATTCGTTGGGCAATTGGAAGCCAATGTAGTGGTTCAGAACCGGGGTTATTTTCTTATATCTTCTGGTCCTGTATATGACTCTAGCGGCGTTGTTTTGATCCACTTGCAAAGCCCTAGTTGTTTTAGAGGGTAAGTCAGATAAGAGGCCATTGCAATAGTCGATACGACTTGTCACGAGGACATGGGTGGTTATTTTAGCTGTCTCAGTATCGAGTAGATCTCTCATGTTATTTATGTTTCTCAGGTGGTAATTTACTGACTGACACTTTGGTGATATGCGTGGTCATGTCAAGATTTTCATCAAAGTAGAAGCCGAGGTTTCTGACGGATGGTGAGTTGTTGGTGTTGTTTTTAAGGATATCAATGCTTTCAACAATAGTGGGCGAGCTTTTCTTCTTGAAAACTATCAGCTCGTTTTTTTCTTCATTTAAGTTGAGCTTGTTTGTATTCAACCATAGTTTGACCATTTGTGTGCAGTGTCCAATGGTGTCTAAGACAGCCTCTCTGGAATTATGTGAAACGGGAACATATATTTTTCGTGTCATCGGCTTAAAGGCGGTAGTTAACACCAGATGCTGAGAGAATGTCTTTTAGTGGAGAGGTGTATATTGTAAAAAAGAGCAGTCGTCCTAGGACCGATCCCTGATGAACGCCAAATTTGGGCAGTGATGGAGAGCTCTGAGTTTCATCTATAACGACAACTGCTGCCGACCATTGAGGTACTCAGCGAACCAATTCAGAGCAGGTCCTTCGATAGCAAAGTTTTTGTTTAGTCTTGCCAACAAGCTGGTGTGATCAACAGTATCAAAGGCAGCACTGAGATCGAGCAAGAGCAGGAATAAATTGCTGTCCGTGTCTAGCTTTTCAATGATATCGTTGTGGATCCTAAAGAGTGCTGTCTCAGTGCTGTGGCCCATTCTGTAGGCAGATTGGTACATAGCCAAACAGTTTCACGCTACGTTTCCAAATAAAAATATGACGAC
>NC_088360.1:34390219-34407719 GCF_034508935.2 Berghia stephanieae
TGGCTTCCTGTGAAGTATAGGATAGAATTTAAGATATTGTGCTGTTTTTAGATGTCTGGATGGATTGGCATCTGAATATTTGCAGGAACTGATTAAAAATTATGAACCCACTCGGAATTAAAGATCATCTCAGTCCCAACTTCTAAAGGTTACCACCTCAAAATCCACTTTCGGTTTAAAAAAAAAAAAAGCCTTTTCATCCATAGCTCCACGCCTATGGAACGCACTTAGTCCTCGGACAAAGTCCTGTGAAAATTTATCATCTTTCAGGAAATGTCTGAAGACTGAGTTGTTTCGTGAGGCTTATTTTTCATGAAATAGGTGTTGCTTAAATTTTGTTTCTCTATTCATGCTTATTATGTAGTGTCGTGATTTTTAATATTGTTGTTTTTAAAAATTTTTATTAAGTAAAGCGCCGCAGAGCACGATTAACGTGGATGTTTAGGCGCTATATATATTACTAACTTCTCTCTCTCTCTCTCTCTCTCTCTCTCTCTCTCTATATATATATATATAGTTCCATCAGCATTGTTTAATTGTAATCCTAGAACTTTCATACTATCCCATTTTCTTCCTTTTTACTGGCGCTGATATGACCTAAATGTGTCGCAAGCGCCGTAAAACCCTTAAAAACAAAAACAAAACAAGGTGTTGTCAAATTTAATGTTCTCATTGTATTTACATCAATCGTATAAAACCGGAAGCTCTCTCCGTTCTTAAAAGTCACTGAAACATCGACAAGTCGTGGGACGATACCCTAAAAGTGGAGGATCTGTGAAAGTATTTACTAGTTTTCAAGTGATTTATGTTTTGATGAAAAAGCGTTTCATTTCGATCGTTTAAACTATTTCTCTCGTATATAATATGCAACACGTCTCCAAAACACACACATGCGTTTATATACATTGGTGGGCAAGAGGCTCCATTTCTGTCTTTTTAATTTTGCTTTTCGCTTTACTTTCTAACATTTTGTTTTCATTTCCCTCCCATGCCCCTACAGCGTCGTGAAAACACGAGGAGTTGGATCAGAGGATTTTCAAATATTGACTTCCGGTCTGACATTCGTCACTTCCGGGGTATTTCTGGAGCTCGCATCTCCTGATTTCAGAAAATATATCAAATCCAAAGGAAAAGGTTCCATCCAGCTCATCGATATGAACAACCCCACATCTGGAGCCAAAGACCTTACCATCAACCATGGCTCAGACTTTAATCGTGACACATTCCGACCTCATGGTCTGAGTGTCCTTGAAGATAAGGTCAAAGGTGAACATCTTATATATGTCATCAATCACGTGGAAGGACATGTTGATCGTGTTGAAAAATTTCGTTATTCTCCCAAAACGAAAGACTTGAAACACGAAAAGTCAATTTTCAGCGATGTTTTTATCTATGTTAATGACTTGACCGTCGTTGAAGAGGATAAATTCTATATCAGCAACTGGTTGTACTTCGTTCATGACAAGTTGACACTTATTGAGCATCTGTATCGACTGCCCCTCGGTGGTCTTGTATTCTATAACGGTACTGGTGGCACGTTGGTCAAAGACAGGATGTTCGATCCAAATGGCAACATTCTGTCAGCAGATAAAAGGTAGGATGATTTAGAAAATTGGAATTATATTGAAAGATGCAATGAAAAGAAATTGTTATACTCAAATTGAGAGTGAATTCAAATCGATAGCGTTTAGGTCAAGGCACTTCTTGACTTTTGTTTAGAATGGTTCATACCCAAGTAGACTACATACATTTCTATTATTCTCATTTTTTTTAAACTAAAGGAGATAATATATGCGGGTAAATATAGGCTATTACAAACTGACACTTATCTATTATAATTATTTAACTATTGTATTGTGAAAATTAACATTCAACGATCAAATAGGTCAGGTAATAAAGTCTGTAAATGCGCGCTAATGAATCTTGCAAAATAGGCGGCTAGATGGCGATTCCCAAGGCCAAGATCAAATTTAGGACCGGTCATTACCAAGTGCGCAAGCAGATATTCTAAATGACCTCGTTCTGTAAAAAAAAAATGTTAGATATGTTTTAAAACAGATTTTGCCGGTAATTATGTGCCTGTTGGCAAAAAAAAAAAAAAAATTTACACCGGTTTTACGGAACAAAGTTAACCGCCAACCCCATTAAAAAAAAAATAAAATAAAAAAAAAAAAAAAAAAAAAAAATAATAATATATATAATATATATATATATATATAATATATATATATATATATATATATATATATATGATAATGTATGATTAAGGCTCAGGTCTAATATATCATTTTGTAGAGATCAGACGCCCTCTATGTGTGTTTTATGATAAGTCGTTAGATAACTGAGATCAACTCGTTGTTAAGGTTTGAAGCAACATTTATTGTCCATTCCATGCTACAAAAGCGCCCAAAGAGAATTAAACGAAAACTAGAGCTTTTATAGGGCCATATCCACTAAACGTGCTCAAAGCGCTTATACAGGGCGTCCCTAACCAACAGCATCACTAATATGTAGGACGCAACATGACATCTGTTAGGCGATTTCACATTTTTTTCGGACAAAGGCAACGCTGTTAAACTCATTTTACACCTGGTTCCGTGGTAGAATGTGAGTAAAGAGTGTTTTCCAAGGACTCAACTCAACGGCTCAAAACAGAAGGAACAAAATTACTTTCTTGGCTTGAAGACTGGCTCTGCGATAGAACTCAGGAAGGAGTCTTGGATGGATATAGAAGTGAGAAATGCACCGTTATATCAAGGATACCTCAAGGACGTTCATTCACGACTTAGTAAAATACATATCAACTCTTACCAAGTTCAAACTGTTCGCCGACGACAGCCTCTTATTTCGAGTCATTGAAACCCAGAGCGACGCAGAAATATTACAGAATGATCTTGACTCACTTCTATCATGGGCGCAAACCTGGCAGATGAAATTCCACCCCGAGAAATGCTTTGTAATGCCAATAACAAACAAAACAAAAACCTAGCAAATTAATTATTACTACCAAATAGGCGGTCAGTTATTAAAACACGTGGACACTATACCCTGCTTGGGAATCCAAATAAACAAATCACTGAAATGGGACCAACATATTGATAATATTGTCCCAAAAGCAACTCGTACCCTCGGCTTCCTGAAGCGGAACCTGTGCCAGTGCCTCCCAAAGGTGAAAGAACAGGCATAAAACGCTTTAGTCAGACTAGTATTTGAATACGCGTGCATAGTGTGGGATCCTTATCAGCAAGGCCACATTAAGAAAATCGAACAAATTCAAAGGGCGGCTTCGAGGTTTGTCACCAACAATTACTTGCGTTAACCAGGATGCGTTCGTAACGCCCTGGGATTGTTGAAGAGTAAAACACTGGAGAGTAGGCGGAAAAAGAAACGCCTCCAACTTCTCCACAGAACAGTACTTTCCAACAAAATAGCAGTAACTCTTCCACAATATTTCACGAAACAACACAGTACGTTCACAAAAGATAATCATAGCAGTAAGTTCAGAATTCCAACGCACAGAACCGACACATATAAAACAGTTTCTTCCCAAGAACCATCAAGGAATGGGACACTCTCCCTACAGAAATCCTAGATATTACCACCAACAACAAATTTGGTCAACTATTAAACATTTATCTTTCAACTCAATAACACAATAATGTAGAAAATCACTACATAATTGTATAAAATGTAAAGTGATAGATAATTCGCCCTTTGCAGAAAAAGACCATGAACTTGAACTATGCGCCGCTCAGAGCAGGAGTCGAACCCAGGACCTTTTGATCCGAAGGCGAGTGTATACAATACAATGCCTGATAAGAGCTAAATTAGGCCAATAGTGTGGCCTTGTCATATTGATAAAAAACTGATATGCATTAGTATGGTATAAAGTGCAGGATATCAATTGTAAAATAAATATAGATTACTTATCGAATTCAAACTTAAGGTGATCTAATTCTTTACCAACGCAGTTCTTTAAAACGTTTACATTTCTCGCAGTTTTTGAACAGGCGTGGAGAGAGTTCCAAATACATACTGTTCTGAAATTTAAAAGAGTGGGCACGTATTGAGGTCGAACACCGGTCTTTGGAGATTTGGAAGACCCCACCTCTTGTCTACGAACCGCATATTAGAAGAACTGCCTGGAATCCAAGTTGTCAATCTTGTATACAATCTTGAAGATTTGAATAAGACACTTCTAAGTCTAATGTACTTTAAAGAAGGAAGTGAAAGCCGTTCCAATCTTTCCTTATAAGACTGAAAATATAATTCAGCGACAGACTTAGTGGCCCTCCTTTGGACGTTCTCCACGACTGTGGTCTTTTATACGTCGGGCTCCATATGCAATTCGCATACTGCAAACTGGGTCTCACTAAAGTCATAACGTTTAAAACATTGGACAATCGAAATGAGAGAAACTTCGTTTTATAATTCCAACCAACTTATTTGATTTTTTAATTATATGTACATCAAATTTGAGAGTGGGATCAAATGTATACCACAAGACCACAGAGGACATTCAAAGCCAGTAATTCGTAAGACTCCTTCTGTCCTTCAAATGAATATGAATATCATGCACATTTTAAAAACATCATATTTCCACACATTCACCATGCTCGTAGTATTTCTTTTTGGACACGTGGAATCATCATCGTTTTCATAAAGTATACATCACCTGTTTGGCGTCCTTTTTGTAATATTTCCGTCATGCCGATTACGAGATTGTCATTCCACATTAGTCGAGACCTAAAGAGACGAGATCTCAGACTTCAAACCCCTGAATGGGCACACTATCGGTAAGCCCCCGAGTTAACCTTTCCTTGACCATATGAAGACACACGTTGCATGAATTCTGAGTACCCCCCCCCCCCACCCCTCCCCCACCTGACACCATGTGTGAAGCAGAATCAAATAGACATTTTAAAAAAGATACTGTAAAGGCGTCGGGTAGGTACAGAACATGCATTTTGCTAGTATAGTGCGTATCATTCGTCCGATATAGACAGTTCTTTTAAATAGTAAGATTGTCCCTTTAAAAAACAATAGAAAGGAATCAAAGATATTAACGAGTTCCATGTGGTCTCAGACAAAAGGCTATATCCATGCTTAAAAAGAAATCTGAGATATCTAAAAATAAATAGTGCCGGACTGAGGCTCTGTTGCAGTTGTTAAAGCACAATGGTGACCCATCGAATCAATATGGTATTATGTCCGGATGAACAAGATACCAAAGTCTGTTTTATGTTTAAAGGTTATGTTCATGTTCCCCGATAAATGGCATATTATAAATTCAACCCCATCATCATCATCTATCTTCTTATTGTATCATTTAGGTACCTATACTTGTCACTTCCAATGGAGCATCTAGTCAAAGTATTCAAAAGGAAGTCTGACTATGATCTTGAACTGGTGCAGGAAGTGACGATCCACACTGCTCTTGACAATTTCCACTTATCTTTGAATGGAGAAGCTCTCTATGGTGGGTGTCACCCAATAGGCCACAAGATTGCGATTGCTTTGTCTCATCCTGCGGAAAACAGGGCACCGTCCCAGGTAACAAAACAAGTTTACGTAACTCTTCATGTGCGAAATAGGCAACAAGGGTTGTCATATCAGTATGCTCCACAATGTTATTCATTAACTGTCCTCAATATGGCAATTATTTGCAATTTTATCTCCTCATTAAAAAAAATCCTTAAAAAAAAACAAACCCGAAGGAGTTTTTAATCATTTGGAAAGAGCATTGATAAATTTGTAGTGAAACTAAACTGCTAGAAGCTGTGGACTGTAGAAAGTCATAAACAAAAATGAAAATAACAGATTTTAATTTTATAAAGAACGAAATACCAAACACGAATTTTTTGTATTTTGTTCCTTTTCGAAGCTGGTATATTCATTTTTGTTTATTACTTGATAAATTTATAATGCGAGGAAAACTTGTGTATGGAATCTATGCCGAGTATGTTTATCGGACTTCGTCCTAAATTGAATTCACTCAGGTAGCTTTCGGGAGCGTAGACCCTCCATGCAGCAGAATGAATGCCATGACGCATGATCTTGGTTTGCAGTATATTTCTGGTATTGAGCTAGCTCGCTGACTCCGTAGAAATAAATTGTTGTCAACCACGTTCGTTAAAACCCAACGCATGTTGTGCAAGCGCAAAGCGGTACACCAACCGACCCCCCCCCCTCTCTCTCTCTCTCTCTCTCTCTGTCTCTCACTCTCATACACACACACACACACACACGCGCGCGCACACACACACAAGTGGCACCCAAACAAACATTCATCATTTTGTTATTAGTTTAAAAACTTTTACAAGTAAAGTGAGAAACCATCCGTTTCTATTTACAAACAAATCACATTACATTGAGACAGGCAGTTATGCATTGGATTATACACGATCGTATATCACATTGTTCCAGATGCATCCCTTTTCGAGAAATGCAAGTTTGAATACGCATAGTAAAGTTATCAATCTCCCCCTCACCCTCAACAATAATCTCATTCATCTCTAACATGTCAATGAAAGTTCTACCACACTGTTTGTCCTTTAGTAATCCCATAGACTCAAATCTGGACTATGGGGACTCCTGATTTTCCTGTCTTCAAAATGGTTGCTAACCCAACGCACCATTCAGATTTTATCGCATGCAATGCGGGATTTGCAGAGTATCCATGTTTTGCTATGCAATGATCGTAGGGCGTCAGTGCTCGGAATGTAATGACAGTCATATCCTCCTGCATGTCATCATCCGTATGGCGCTAAAATTAATGAAAAATTGAACAATCATATGAGTAGCACGTGACCAAGATTTAAATATATATATATGTATTTTATGAATTGGGTATGTCATATTTTAACCTGCTGTTATTACTGCCCTTTCTCGCAGGTGCTTCGCCTCCCATTGAAGAACGGCCTGATAGTTGAAAAGGAAATCACAGAATTATTTTACGATCACGGAGATCTCATTTCCGGGTCCTCCATTGCTGGTGTCTACAAAAACAAGTTGATGGTTGGATCCGTTGTGGATACTCTAGTAATGTGTGACCTGCCTTAGGCAATGACGTCGCATTAGTGAGTGTTAGTGATTTAAATAAAGGGACTGAACGATAGTGGTCATTTATTTGTGATGTATTGTGTCATTGTATTATGAGAAAGCATTAAGTTATTTTTGCCAGCCAAGAGTAGCTTCATCTTAATTTAACATTTAGTTCTTGGTAAACACATACGAGCAAATAAGTACACGTCGTCTTTGTCTTTGTTTATTTTAACAGCCATGTCAAGTTTAAAATACTTCGGCGCCGCAAATATATTTTCCTTTGCAGACATCTTCAATAACAGAGATTGTGCACTACACATTACATTTGCGCTTCTGAGTTTAGCTTTTATTTTTTAGTTGTATGTGTGTGTGTGTGTGTGTGTGTGTGTGTGCGTATTTGTGTGTTTGTGTGGTTTATTACTTATTTCTATTCAACAGCATGTCATATCACCAAAAGATATTTGCATTGCTTTGAAATACATAAATAGATACTAAGAAGTAAAGACTTTTTAAAACGCGTCAATCCAAGTAGACGTGAGTGTTTATGATTAATTAATTATTCTAATTTAATAGCCTTTACTTTGAAACTCAATAAATAGACGAAATTACGTTGCAACCCCTTGAGATAATATTCCTCATTTGTGTGGTTTATTGTGTGTGTGTGTGTGTGTGTGTGTGTGTGTGTGTGTTTGTTGTTTTTTTGTTGTTGTTTTTTTGTCCTGTAGATGTTTCCTGTCAGGCTGTGAGAATCTGAGCTTAGTCGTAGTCGGCTTCCAAAGGACTTTATTCTTTGGAAAGATACCAGAATGTACATTGCACGGGAATTTTCTATCCCAAACAACTATGAGAAAAAGCGAGAGAGAGAGAGAGAGAGAGAGAGAGAGAGAGGAGAGAGAGGGAGAGAGAGAGAGAGAGAGAGAGAGAGAGAGAGAGAGAGAGAGATGTATGCTATATTGACGACAAAGTTCAGAGACCAAATGAACAAAGTAAATGAAAGGGATAAACCTTTACCTTATAATTCTATGACACGAAGCATGATTCAACACTAGTGAGTGATCCAATGCTAACGAAAGCCAAAATTATTTGAGATGTTTCTATTGCAACAATTGGAAAATGTATCAAAAAGTAATTAAAATTAAACACTTGACCTGGAGCGTTTTAGGCTTGGCTTGAAATCCTTCTTTGCCAGATAACAAATAATACTAACAATAATGATGATAATAATTAATAATAATAATAATAATAATAATAATAATAAATAATATATAATAATAATAATAATAATAATAATAATAATAATAATAATAATAATAATAATAATAATAATAATAATAATAATAATAATAATAATAATAATAATAATATATAATATATAATAATAATAATAATAATAATAATAATAATAATAATAAATAATAAATAATAATAATAATAATAATAATAATAATAATAACAATAATAATAAAGAACAGAAATGGTTATGTGTCTGCATAATCTAGCAAATCTTGTCTCCCACTAGATGTTTTGCCATGCCGATTTGATTGTCTTTATTGTAGACTAAGGAAGGGCAGTGAGCCTGAAACTATATTGACTAAATGCACACCTACATTGTTTCTTTTATCTGTTCTATTTATATTTTGTTCACCAATGTTTCGAATCGACAGCTTTCAGCACCTTTATATCCATACTAGCTTTTGGCATCATTTATTGTTAATTTACCGTATTCTCTTAGAAATGTTACCTGTGCCATTCATCATCATCATCGTCATCATCATCATCATCATCATCATCATCATCATCATCATCATCATCATCATCATTATCATCATCATCATCATTATTATTTTTAATACAGAAAAAGATTAAAATCCATTCTCAGCGATCCATATCATTTCCGCTTTTATCACTTTTTCTGTTTTGTTTGAAACAAGTCCTTGGTTTGAAATTTAATGTGTTGCTTTCCTATTGTTTATTTAATGATTTCAATTTGAATGAATAGAGGCGTGTGGTGATGGATAGATGTGGGAGTTAATTACAAACCCCAGACATGTGTGTTTCAACAATAAAAATAGTGACAGATTGACTGGGATTTACTCTATAAATCAGGTGTTCCTTGTAACTTTTTTTCATAAGCACCAATCACATATTTGACAGAAGCACTGAACTCCATATCAATCTGACCCTAACGAACCATCTCTTTTTCTTGTCTCAGATATTTAAGTGGTCTTAAGGTTTCACAAGCACATTACATACAATTTCAATAATTAAAACAAAGCTGACCCTAACGAACCATCTCTTTTTCTTGTCTCAGATACTTAAGTGGTCTTAAAGTTTCACAAGCACATTACATACAATTTCAATAATTAAAACAAAGCTATTTAAACCTTTAATAAGAATTCAAAGTGATAAACGAGGGAGCAGGAACTGGTTTAAGAAAAAGATCTGAAGAGGTTTGTATGAAACAATGCCTGACAAAGCAGAAAGAAAAAAATACAAAAATACAAGTAAAAAATCATCCACAAAAAAATCAGTCTACCTCGCTCGGTGAAAGTGAAACCTCAGACGTGCTACCATTATACCACAGAGGTTACCCGACAGTCGGGTCTATATATTAATTCATATGTTCTCCACAATGATACCCATTTGCAATGCATTATAAGTATAAAGTACAAACATTGAACACGAGAGGACGAGGATGGAGCCATTAGAGAAGCTCCACTTTTAGAATGGAATTATCAAAATGACAAATTGGAGAGCTGGCATTGGTGTAAGATATAATATATCTGAAAAGGTGTGTATGAAAGTGCCAGACAACCAAAATTGACATGCCCCAACTGGAGATAGAACCTCAGACCTGCTACCATTACACCACTAAGGATGATTTTTTTTCTTTGTATTTGAAAGCAGTAATGTAGATTTCAGCACCTGAAACGACGAGCCCGATGTTAAAAAGAAGGCGAACAAGCACAGTCAAGTGTGCATAATCAACGCTGTTCAGGCAGACCAACGCTGGTTTCCCAACTCAGAGGACCAATGTCACACATAAAGGATGTGATAGGTAATAATTGCCGGGTAAAATAAAGGAACAAACTAAGGTAGGAATATCCAAGAGTGTGTTCATCACATACTCTTGGGTGTCAAGAAAGCCAACACGTGAACAAGCGCTAAAAAAGCTGCATATGTTGGCGTAATAATAATAAAAATAATACTAGTGCGTAATTTTTATCGCGCCCCAAAAGTGCTCAGAATGGCTTATACATATATACACATGCGATAATATTATATACCATTCAATAATATCACTCACAGAAAACTGAAAGGAAGTACTCTGTCTTCAAAGAGGCTCTAAAGGAGAAACAGAGAATTACGGTGTCTGGTATCTTCTGAAAGAGGATTCCACACAATATTAATAAGAAGGCAAAGGGTTCCTTTTGACTATCAATCCAAACAATAGTCTATGGAATATAGGCATAAGATTTCATTATCCCCTAATCTAACTCGCAAAAATGTAATTCTAACCATCTTTTCGGACTGGGAACATTTTGTCCACAACTGGAATTTTTTCCAAGGGCACATAGTCAATCCAATTAGATAAGTGCAGAGAAGTGTAAACGATGGTTCAGGAGAGTGAGAGGTGTAATATCACCATTGCCTAGCATGAAACACAATCAGCTTTGAACTATTTGGGACTTAAGAACATGCCACGTCCGCCATAGCTCAAAAAGTATCTGAAAGGAAACCAGGGCCCTTTTCAATGAACGCGACTAGCGCCTTGTCTCTGACTATTATAGTCAAGGACTTGGAAAAATCGGATGTCATGCGAGTTGACCAAGCATATCCTAGACTACAATCACGGCACCTTCGGACTAAGTTTGACCAAGTTTTAGTTTTAGTCGTTTGCTGAAGCCGGACTTCAAACTTAGTCTGAAACTAGTTACTAGGATACATCATAGCGTCGACAAGATAGCAGCTATTTTTAGATTGAGACAGCTTCGATTCGGAAAGAAAATACGTCGGTTACTGTCAGTTACCAATGATCGAGGCAAACACTGTCCTGTTGCTATTGGCTATGGCTTTGTAAAATTGTAAGGTAAGCGCAGATCGTCGAAAGTACACATTTTTGAGAGTAAAAACTAAAAAAAAACCCAACAAATCTAATCGGCTCGCGAGATGGGAGTGAACGGAGATTCAAAGTGGAAGGGTTCGATTCAAAGAACACCCAAAAATAAAAACTGTTAGAAAGCATAGTGGAACAAAAATTATTCTGCTGGCATTGTAACTGACTGAAATATCGTGATCCGTCAGAAAACACTTTCTGTTTTGTTTGTTTTGGTTCAATTTGTTTGAATTTCAATTAAACTTCCATTGACCTAAATATAGAATTGGCAGTAGATCATGGACATCATTGTAGTTGATCACGTGAAATGCTTCATCATTGCAAAAGTAAGTTCAAATGAAATAGTATTATCTATACCGGATGTGTTGCTAATTTCCTCTTTGGAAATCTTTAGCGTTGAAAGTATGAAGTGATGTTACCAGCACAAAATAGCCGAATTAATGACCTTCCTTACAATGCCCACTTCTAGGCAAGATCCTAGAGAGTCAGAGACTAGAAAACGATCATGAAATCCTATTTTTTAGTCACTTGCTCCGCTTAGGCTTAAGACTAACAAGTCATTTACTAGTCATTTGCAAGTAAATAACTAAATGTAGTCTGTTTACATGAAATTGGGCCCAGGACGTATGAAAATGACAACGAAGCACCAAAGTGATGTGCACTCTTGGTTTCGAGTCTAGGATGTTGCATTTTATGCTGACAATGAAGGCTCTGGAATAGAAAGGCAACTTTGTCTCCGAGTAAGTTTTTGTTTCGTGCAAGCTTCGTGTTTAGCTAAATTTTTGACGATCTTATGGCCTTGAGTGCATTACTTTGTCAGATGCCCACTTACATCACATCAATAATTCGAGAAGTGATTTTTAACTTTTAAAAATACAAAAACTTTAATAATGAATCCCGCACAAACATGGCGAGGATAAAACCAAATGGATAGTAAAATAGGACAAGGAAGGGCATAGAAAACATAATAAAAGTGCCAAGAGCCTAATCCACTGAGAAAACCATCTGCTATGGGAGTCAATTGAATACTAATAATATAGTGGGGAAAGAGGGAGAAGACAACAAATGATCTCTTGTTGGCTCCCTTGACACTGCTCGTGCAAGTGCAAGTAAATTTCCCGTTACCTTTCCAGGTAAACACTAAGTATACATGCATCTTGGATTTCTTTTTTAAAATCTACATTTTTCGGATACATCCATTCATGGATATTAGGAGTTTCGTATTAGTAATTCTAGATATGCAGTTTATAGCATCAAAAAAAAAAATACGACAGGGAATATATAAATCCAAGAACAACCACAAGAAGCCATGAACAACAATTAAAGAGATGGAAAAGAAAGCAAGAAAAACGGTACATTAACAATAATAAACTTAACTTTAAAAAAAAACACAACACAATATACCAAACAAACACAGAGGGTTTATGCCTCAAAATTCTCCTTCAGCCAATAACAAGCCAAAAAAAAAAATAAAAAAAATCTTATTCTGGTACTTCTCTTAAACTCAAGTACGATGAGAGATTGTGAGTCAAGAGCCTTCTCCAAGGACTCAACAATGCGCCGAGCGAGTCGCGGACCTAGGACCTTTTGATCCGAAAGTGAGTATCATACCACAAGACCACATATCTGCGCTACTGTATATACAAGAGAAATTCATCTGTGTGAAGTTTGCAATCACTTAAAATGTATAGCATGAGACTAGCAAAGGAACATGCCAAGAAGGGCATATTCAAGGGACTGAAATACAGGTTGTCTATACAGCCTTTCCCTTATTTCAAAGTTTTATTATTCTAAAAACATTTTACATATATGTATTTGGTTTTCGCCATCTTTTGAGGAAAGGCATGCGTATATGCCCATTAGTCATCGACCTTCATTAGATCATCAGATTTAGCAAAATGAACTTGAACTTAAAAGGCCTCATTCTCTCCTTCTATTTTGGAATTTGCTTTTTTAAAATTTTCGCTTGATTTTCAAATATTATGTTTGCGTCATTTGAAAATATATGCGCAATAATATCAACCGCTCTAGAAGCATGGAATCTAAAAGAAATTCCAAAACAAAATATACGAAAATGAAGACATCAGAAAACGGAATTAGCTTGCTATCAATGCATTCAACCGACTCCAAAATTTATGGAATAGCAATAACATAATCAGTGAGAATAAGCGAATTCAGATTTACGATAATTCCGATATTGACATATAATTGTGGAACCAGGGCCTCATTAAAAAAGAACTTTAAAAGTCTTGATTCATACCACCGCAAACATTTGTGTAATCGGAATCAATTGGCCAAAGACAATTACAAATACTGATCTCTATGAAAGAACTAGGTTCCATCACCTGAGTATAATAATAAAAAACAGCGATGGAAGCTATTTAGTCACATGTTACGTCGAAAAGACAACATCCCAGCCCAAACTGCAATGACAGAATATTATATCCTACATGGTAACTAATATGTTGGGGAGACCACCATCATCAATAGTAACTACCCTGAACCACCATCGCGCTACATATCAGAAATTTCCTAATTCAGGTGAGGCCGAATTAATCCCTGAAGAATTAAGAAAAACTGAAGTGCCCTCCGTACTTAAAGTCACAACAAGATCTTGACGACCTCAAAGCCCCAGTATCGTGACCAATGAAAACAATTAACAACACGGATGGAGAGAGCAGCTGTACTCAAATTTTAAAACTGTGGCTGAATCATAAAATTCTCAGCAAGCGTCATTCAGACTGCGAGGCTCTATACTATTTCAGAATTACAACCGTGCGACAAAACTCTCTTCGTGTAATGTGATTGCGTGAAACGAAATCGCAAAAGGAGCTCAACAACTTTTCATAGCCCTACTTGGCAGATCATTACAGGACATGAAATATATTTTTTTTAAACAAACACAGAAACATGCATTCTAAATTATTGAGACACAAAGTAAATGTTTGGTATCTGCAGATGCAGAAAAAATTATAGACCCATCTTTCTAAACTGTGAAAACGATTACTGTAATTGTATATAAAATATGATATCATTTCATCTTGTATCCCAAATCCAAAATATCGAAATTGAACAAAACCCAGTCGCAATGTATCCCTTTAAAGGCAAGATTCGATTATTTTGACCTTACACCAGATCTTCCCGTTTTCACCAAAAACAAGTAACGGCAAAGCGATTATATATAATTGGAGTCCGATTCGCGATTCTCTGACTGCTCTCTTGGTGGAAACGCTTTATTCTCCATTAACAATAATAAAGATAAAAAGAAACTATTATCTGAAAACAAATACTCAGCTTCGCTGTTAAGGGATTAAGACACCTTGCACCACAAGCGTCCGTGACAGTCCCATTTACTACGTCATCAGGCTGTCACGTCTATGTGGGAGAGTGCCAAGTAGGAGTAGAGAGATAGGAGTCAGATAGTTTCCCCATAGACTAGTTATCTGGTGCCGCTTTTATTTTTCCCTGTTATAGTCGGGTAAAAAGCTCCTGACAACTTGACTGATAGTAAGATAATGTTGTTTTGTTTTTTTTTAGGTTTAAAGAAATAGGTAGTAGAAGTAGTGGTAGATTATTGGCAAGTTATATAGGGATAGGTAGGTTCAGAAGGTAAGTATTAATCCCCGTTAAAGAAGAAGTACTTTAATATAAATCAACAGAATTGCCTCATACAATAACAAGTTAACACATAATTAGCCAAAGAATAATAATGCTGGTTTAAATTATTTAAATATAGGCTATGGGTATTTTATTTTTCATCCCGTATCACAAACTAATCCCTTTTCTTTGTAAGGGTGCTTATCTTTGAGGTGACTGGTGGCGGTGCCAAGGTTTCTTCTGTTATATGGGACAGAAGCCGTTCCCTTCCAGTTGTCTCAGTGGGTCGCTTGTAATATTCCACTCTGTATCACTTGTAGCCAAAGAGGCATTTACTTGTTCTCCAGATGCATGTTTGGTCGGTAAACTGATGCATGTTTGGTCAGTAACCCGATGCAGGTTTGGTCAGTTACCGATGCAGGTTTGGTCAGTAACCGATCTGTGAAAATACCGGAGCAAATCTTTGACTAGGTTGCAACATTTTAATATTCCTATGAACAGTGGGGTCGTGAGGGATTTCAATTAATACCCTTGACATCACCACTGATTTTAAGATGTGTTAGTAATTTAATTAACGGGACACATGAAAGTAGTGGGATGGGGAAAGATATGTATCACGAGAGCATAATAATCAATCCATATAAATACTAAATAGAACTATTGTGTATTAGCGATAGCACATTAGTAAATGTAATTCGTGTGTGGAATTCATTTATTTGGAAGCCATACATACATACAATAATATATACATACATAAATATATAGATAAAGATAGTGAATGAATATGTTTTAATAACACGAGTTATCAATTACTGTTAAAAACATGAGTTATTAATTTCTGTTATTTTTGGTTGTCTCTACTTACGGCCAGGCGAAACACAATATCAATTATCACTCCTACACACACTAGTTTAGTTGGCATTAACACAATGTAAGTCCATAACCTACCCTCATTCACACATGTTTCTCGCTTTGAAGAATGTTTGAGTTCCCTATAGAAGCAGTGAGCTCTAAGCAGATTAAGTGGGAGAGAGCGATATTGATCACTCTTATCGTTTATATATGCATTTCTCTCGGTGGTTCGGTGAATCACAAGGGACCAATTATATTCCAGGATTTGGTCCTGCCTGGCTATTACTGGTTGTTTTCTTAGAACCAATCGAATTCTGTGTGTCATCGTTGTTAGCGTCCTGTAATCTGGTGAATTCCCAAATAGGTCGTTTATCTGTGCACGTTACAATAGCGGTCAAACCACATGGCCCATCTCGCCCAGCACCTAGGTCGAATTAAAGCAGTTTCAATGCCGTGTCAACTCCGTAGCTATAACACATGGCCTTCTTTATTTGTCCCTAGGGCGATAACGATTAACACATGGCGACGCTGTGAGAGTAGGTATTGAGAATATGTATTGATTTATTTACAATCCTGGGAATGTTGAGAAGGATTCGAAATATATCACTATACAGGCGACCCTTCTCTCTTTCACCCTCGCCCATGCCCCCTCCCCTCATCTACTTTGCCTCCAATCTCGGAATTTCCTGCTCGATGTGAATTGCTTTCTCTCTTGTTCAATTATATCCAAGACATCGGGTAGCTTGTTTACATTTGGGTGTGAATTGGTTTGAAAGCGATACAGTTCCGAGATACAATTCAATGTTTGATGAATCGCGGCTTGGAGATAAAAGACTTGGTATTTTCAAGACCCTTATAAACCAATTTCCGCACCAGGTCTTGTTTTCGGACAGGTGGATTAGGAGAGATGTACTGGATTGCCTGGCCGCCTGTGTCACCGGAAAATATCTCCGTGTGACTTTTTCCTTTGGAGCTACATCAGAGACATTATTTATTCAGCACCTATATCAGATGTTAGCGTACTTGCTATTAAAAAAGAACTGTTTTTGAATTTATCTCGATACAAAGGCTACAATACATACAGAATGAACTAAAAATAGGTTAATTTGCTTGTAGGTAGCCACAGCAACCACAGTGAGGTGCATTCAGTAAAAGATAACGGTAAACGAAATGTAAAGCATTTATGTATTCATAAGTCCATGTGTAATGTGTTCTGTTAAAGATGTTATTAAACAGGGAAAACGTTATGGACATCCAGTAGATCTATATCAATATCAATCAGTTGGATTTCTGCCATTATATCGGCCCCCATTGAATAGGTGTTGTTGCCATTGTTCCCGACACTATGTGCATGGATTTTCGAAGTTTTACACGTTCTTGATCCTACCCCACACTTGAGTGCAATACTCCGCGGTGGAATATCATAGTGCCAGGGCAGAAGTCCTCATTGAAATCTATCTGTCCGAGAATTCAATTGGTAAAATTATTGTATTACTAGTGACTGAGGCGTCTGCTTCGAGGAACCCAACCACACAACCGCGTGTTTCTAAATTAGATATTTTCATTGCCAATGTTTGTTTGATGACAAAAGACAGTTTTTTAGTTGGAATTTAGTTTTTAGTTGAGTCAAGAAGATAGAAAATGTAAGATGTTTGCCCAACGTGCTTCTTATAAACAATAGGTCGGAAAAAATAGGTTAAAACAGCACGTGCATATAACGGAGAAGGCAAATTGAGCTAAAACAAAAACCTTGATGATAATTGATAATGACACAGTTTATAATATCAAAAACTAGGTCTACATAGCCAAACAGTTTCATACTACGTTTCCAAGTAAAAGTGTGATGACGATTTATTTTAGATGCGTATAGTTATATATCTATGCTTTTAT
>NC_088360.1:34412719-34450219 GCF_034508935.2 Berghia stephanieae
GCCTCACAAACAAACAAATAAACAAACAAAAGAGAAATAAATATAAATAAAAACTTTAAAAACCCACAATATGTTTCCCATATATCTTTATCGGTATTTTATGAGACAATCATATCAAGTGGCGCCGAAGTAACCCAAGTTAAACGTCAAACAAGTGTCCCTGAATACTATGTAGACTATGATATGTATGAATAATTGCCCAATGTCATGTCCGCCTAATTTGGACGATTTGACGGGTACCAAGCCGTCCCAATAAACCGGCTAGGACTGTACTTCTTACGAATAACACTATTCTGCTCTTCTGTTACTCTTTTCCTTAATAAGAATATCTTTCAACCGCCAGATTTTTATGTTACGGTTGTATAATAATTGTGTTTATTTATATATTTATTTATTCATTTATTATTTATTCATTTAAATATATTACTTAATTTATTCCTTAATTTATTTTTCTTGATTTACTTGACTTAGGCCTCTTGATTCCTTGTGGAACATAGGGCCGCAACACTACTTTTCCATCTGACTCGGTTTTTAGAGGTCTCCTTTATCAGTGACCAGGTTTGTCCGGCTGCCGTCAACTCGGTCTCCATGCTTCATCGCCATGTCTGCTTTGGGCGACCAACCCTCCTCTTTCTTTGAGGTTCCAGTCCAAAGCCTGTCTAGCGATGTTGCTTGCAGGCTTCCTGAGCGCGTGGCCAATTCAGCCCCATTTTCTTTTCTTTATCTCCGTTTCAATAGGTGACTGGTTCAGTTTTTGGAGTATTCTCTATTTGTGCTGATGTCCGGCCACCCGATATTTAGGATATTTCTAAGGCACCTGTTTATGAATGCTTGAAGCTTATGTGGTTTTAGTCACTCGCCATGTCTCCGAGCCGTATAAAAGAAGCGACTTCACATTTGTATTGAATGTCCGGATTTTATTTTTCAGTGTAAGAGCTTTTGAATTCCATATTGGTCGAAGTGTGTTAAAGGCATACCGTGCTTTATTTATCCGGCTTTTAATGTCTTCGTCTGTTCCTCCCTCTTTGCTTTCTATGCTACCCAAGTATACAAAATTTATCGACTTCTTTGACATCTCTTTCATGTCTTCGTCTGGTCCTCCCTCTTTGCTTACTATGCTACCCAAATATACACAATTTATCGACTTCTTTGACATCTCTTTGGTGGTGTTTTATACGGTAAAGTTACTTGTTGCTTACTCTCATCATTTCTGTCTTGCCTGTATTAATTTGCAATCCTGTTTTCATTGCTTCCTATTATGCGACTTTGTTTAGCATTTCTTGTGCATCTTTCAAGTTGTGAGAGAGAAGACAGATATATATATATATATATATATATATATATATATATATATATATATATATATATATATATATATGGGCAAGAGGCTCCATTTCTGTCTTTTTAATTTTGCCTTTGTTTTTACTTTCTAACATTTTTGTTTTCTTTTCCCTCCCATGCCCCTACAGCGTCGTGAAAAGACGAGGAGTTGGATCAGAGGATTTTCAAATATTGACTTCCGGCCTGACATTCATCACTTCCGGGCTATTTCTGGAGCTCGCATCTCCTGATTACAAAAAATATATCAAATCCAAAGGAAAAGGTTCCATCCAGCTCATCGATATGAACAACCCCACATCTGGAGCCAAAGACCTTACCATCAACCATGGCTCAGACTTTAATCGTGACACATTCCGACCTCATGGTCTGAGCGTACTTGAAGATAAGGTCAAAGGTGGACATCTTATATATGTCGTCAATCACGTGGAAGGACAAGTTGATCGTGTTGAAAAATTTCGTTATTCTCCCAAAACGAAAGACTTGAAACACGAGAAGTCAATTTTCAGCGATGTTTTTATCTATGTTAATGATTTGACCGTCGTTGAAGAGGATAAATTCTATATCAGCAACTGGTTGTACTTCGTTCATGACAAGTTGACATTTCTTGAGAGTCTGTATCGTCTGCCTCTCGGTGGTGTTGTATTCTATAACGGTACTAGTGGTACACTGGTCAAAGACCGGGTGTTTTTTCCAAATGGCATCATTCTGTCAGCAGATAAAAGGTACGGTGATTTGGAATAGTATGATCGGAAATTATATTGAAAAATGCAATGAAAATAAACTTTTATGGTCAAAGTGTGAGTAAATACAAATCGATAGTCAAGGCATTCATTGACTTTGGTTTGAAAAGGTCCATACCGAAGTATATTTAAAAATAGTGTTGAACCCTCAATATTTGCGAGGAATTATAGGCTTTTACGAACAGACATTCATCTGTTTATATTACAAGTAAAAAGCCCGCAATTTCGCGGGGAAAGAACTATTCTCATTCGATATTGCCAGAATCATTTTTTTGATTAGCTTGATTACGATTAGATGCACATTTTAATCCCTGTACTTGTCGTCGCTGCCATGCTTTATTCGGCATGATTTTAGTTTATCAGTCAGTAGATATCAATATCAATAAGTCGCAAGTCTTTACCACGCTTTACTTGGGAGTGCTTTGCACTACCTTCGATCCTTCACAAATTAAAATGGCGGCCGAGAATCAAAACAATGGTCAAATTAGGAAACGCCTGACAAAAGATCAACGGTGAAAATACAAATTGAATGAATACTGGGGATGTAGGAGCTTTCGGAATGTCTCCCCTTTACTTAACTTTTGTGAGGTCAAATGAAAATCTGAAGCGGACGCGATAAATATCAAGTCCCCTAATCTGTCTACTTTTGGTTTGTTCGGGCTAGAAGCTAGACAGAACCAATTGACAGTTTCCGAAACGTTTAACTAAATATTTCCCAGGGCAATAACTATCACATCGATGGCATAAAAAGGACAGTAATATCAGCAGTAATATTAGTTGATATTGTTAATCGGTGAAACTTGTTTAAAATTTCTGTAAATCCGAATACCGTTATGTGATCAAGTGAATTATATCACTATGAATGCCACGATTTTCTGAAAAATGCCAATCTGACAGTTCCTAGCAAACACCCCCCCCCCCCCCCCTTGCTCAGGAATTTTCTCTACTTTTTGGACCCCCCCCCCCCCTTTTTTTTTTTTCTTCCACGCAACCACATTCCAAAACACACATACATACACAAAACACACACACACACACCACACACACCACACACACGCACACACACATAAACATACACACAATGAGAACACTACTACTACATAACAACACTGATCACCGCTAAATCAACACAACGGAAGTAACAACTCTACTGGACAGATAGAGTTGAGGGTGTGGCCATGAGTGTGTTAGTGTCTTCGGTAAATTTTTTATGATATCTGTTTGACTTAACAACTTTCAAACTGACTTTAAATTATAAAAGGAAATCAAGTTATCTGTTTATCTATCTGTAAAAAATACATTTCTATTTTTCAAATCTTTCAGTAGAGTTGTGCGCCGTATCAATTTTTTTATTGACTCAAATAAGCACAATGTTCTTCACAATGCTATATTTTTAAAAAGAAAGAATTGTACTTCTGTATTGTGGAATAACATAGATCGAGACGGTAATAACGTCTGTAGGTGCGCGCAAATGAAGCTGGTAACAGGGCGGCCATAATATGGCGATTCCCAAGACCATGGTAAAATTAAGGACCGATTTTAATGTGCTAACAGATGTTCTAAATACCAGTTGAGTCAGCGGATGATCGATATACCCTAAATTAATAATTTTTTAAAGGGTTGCAAGATACTCTTACATTAATCTGTAAAAAAATAGTTATATAATTTTAATGTTTGTCAGTAATTATGTCGTCGGCGGCATCATCATCACCATTATCATTATCTTCATCATCCATATCCATCTTCGTATTGTTTCACTTAGGTACATATACCTGTCACTTCCGATGGATCATCTAGTCAAAGTATTCAAAAGGAAGTCTGACTATGATCTTGAACTGGTGCAGGAAGTGACGATCCACACTGGTCTTGACAATTTCCACTTATCCGAGAATGGCGAAGCTCTCTATGGTGGGTGTCACCCAATAAGCTACAAGGCTTTGAACGCTTTTTCTTATCCTGCAGATAACAAGTCACCGTCACAGGTAATACAATAAGTTTACGTTACTATTCATGTGCGATAAAGGCAACAAGGGTTGCCATGTCGATGTGCCCACAGCAGTATTCAATAACTGGCCTCATTATAGGGGTTGTCTGCACTATTTTTCTCTTTCCTTTTTCTCGAAGAATGTTTCAATCATTGGGAAAGAGCACTGATAAATTTATAATGCGAGGAACACTTGTACGTGGAATCTATGTCATAATGTATGTTTATCTGGCTTCGTCCTAAATTATAGTCACTGGAGCGTAGATCCCCGATGCAGCAAAAGGCCATGGTTGTCAGGTTTTTCAGCACGCAGTGATAGATACTTATCTGGTATTGAGTTAGCTCGCTGAATCATTTGAAACAAATAATTGTCAGCCACTCTCCCTCTAATCCAATTCATGTTTTGCATGCCCAAAGCGGTACTGACACTCCCCCACCCCCCAACAAACAAAAAAAAAAAAAAAAAAAAAAAAAGAAAAAAAAAAAGAAAAGAAAATTTAAAAAGTGACACTCGAACATCTATCATCTTGTTATAAGTAAATTGACAAACAATGCCTTATGATTAATAGCCAGAGTGGTTCTATAGCACGTGTTATTCTTATGGGTCTTGGTAACCTGTATTTTCTACCTGAATGTTAGCCTAATTCCCACCACTATTGGACTAATGGCACTGTTTCATACACACTTTTTCAGATCTTTTATCTTCCACCATTGCCTGTTCCTTAATTATTCTCAGTTTTTTTTTTTTTAAACTATGGCCACGATCCATCTCCATCCCTTTTCGAGAAAAGCAAGTTTTAACACGCACAGTTATTAAACTCTCCCTCACCCTCAACGCTCGTCTCCTTCATGTCCTGCATTGAAAGTTCTGCCACAATGCTTGTCCTTTAGTAATCTCCATAGGTGAGAGTCAAGTTGACTCAAATCTGGATTGGTGATTCTCCTATCTCCAAAATGGTTGCTATTCCAAAGCATTATTCAGAATATTGCATGGCATGCCGGGATTCGCTGAGTATCCATGTCTTGTAATGCAGTAATTGCCGAGTTTTAGTCCTCTGAATTGCAGTGGCAGGTATCCTCAAGCACGTCATCTTCCATACATCACTAAAAGTAATGAACAATTAAATGACTATGAGTAGCGCATGACCAAGACATAATATAGGGGCTGTTCTCTCTCTCTCTCTCTCTCTCTCTCTCTCTCTCTCTCTCTCTCTCTCTCTCTCTCTCTCTTAATTCGACGCCAGATTCAGACCTGTTGCATGTTCACGGATAATTCTATGCATTCTAGAAATTATTCTGTACTATTTAAGAAGCGCAAGATGATGGAATTGTTTAGTGGTATCCGCTAAGTACTCCTGATATTAATCGTCAATGTAACCTCCAAGCGCTGCTTATCCACCAAAGTAAATCTTTGCTTTAATATGCCTCATCTTGTTTAAAATGTAGCATATTTAAAAGGGAATGCGAATTCAAAAATAATATGTGCTTGAAAGATGTTGCACTAGTACATAATTTAGAGGCGCGTTTCAAATTGTTGTTAAACTAAGCTGCGTCCATGTTTGCCTATGGAGTCGTTCTAATGTTTTCTTCTGAAACATTTAATTTAATATAAAACTCAATGAAATTTGATAAATACTGATTTTAAATATGATTGTCTCAAATGTATCTATTAACTTTGCCGGAGTTACGATATTTGTTGTTTTATGTTTTTAAACACTTATAATATAGTGTGTAGTTGCCTAACAGGCAAGACGTGTTTTTGTTGTTGTGACATTTCTCTTCAATTTTTACCGATTTCAAGGATTTACACGTCTTATTTCAATTCAATTTTTATTCAAGGATTTTTGTACAACACGTAAGATACCATTGTGATATTGCTTTAATTATATTTTATACGGTTTTGACATCATTTTTATCGAAATTGTTTCGGACTATTTTACAATGTTTCACCAAGACCCCGCCATTTTTACTCGTTCTCACAACCAATTTTTACTGTCGGCTGTCGTTGGACTTTTATTCACCCTGCGCTTTTATTGTTTACAAATTGAAAACACACATTCCGACCTCAAACGTGAACACCATTACAATCAACAAAAGATTGTCTGTAAACGTGGTGGTCGACGTAAACAACATGTAATTGAAACAACAGTCCCGCGACGTCCAGTGAACTGTCATCGTTCAACTCGACCACCACAGACGTTAACAAAAATATTGACAAATGACACAAGACCAAGTCATGGAAATCATAACATTTGTATTGGCCATATTAACGCACAGTCATCGAGAAACAAGACATTCGATATAATCGATGTCATAGATCAACACGATATCGATATTCTATATATAACTGAATCATGGTTGCGTCAGTTCGGTGATGAACCTATAATGAAAGAAATGACACCTCCCGGCTACAAGATGGAATCGTTCCCAAGAAATGGACGATCAGGAGGGGGGATCGCCATCATATACAAACACGCTCTTTCGTCTAAAATACAAAACAGGCCAATTTCGTTCAAAAGTTTCGAGTGTGTCCAAACCACATTGACCTACCCTCAAATTTCATTTTTAATCACTTGTATCTACAGACCACCCCCAAGCAAAAAGAACAAACTGAGACAGAATGATTTTGCTGACGAATTTTTAGATTTTGTATCAAAAGACACATCAAATAAGCGAAAGATTTATATCGGCGATTTTAATATTCAGTTTGATGTTGATCAGAATAGTCTCGTTAAAATTATAAAAAATATGCTGAATGAACATGGCCTCACTCAGTTAGTGACCTCTCCAACTCAAAGATTGGGGCACATCTTGGACTGGTTCATCATTGACACACCCTCGCTTGTTGAATCAATTAAAAATATCAAAAAAGAAATTTCAGACCACAATCTGATTCTGGCAACTCTCAAATGCATCAAAGAGAAAGCAAAGAAAGTCAAGATAGTGTCTAGGGATACCAAAAAAATAGACATTAGTTCCTTCAAAAACAATCTGTCAGAGGAACTAGGAAGAATGGATATACCATCAGCACAGAAAACAGACGAGGTACTGCGCAACGTCATCGACAGGCATGCGCCAAACACAACTAGAATAATAAATTCCAGGAAACCGTCTCCGTGGTTTAACCAGAGTGAAAAAACTGCCAAAAGGGAAAAAAGGAATGCAGAGGCATCGTGGAGAAAATCGGGCCTTGAGATTGACCGGCTGATATATATAGCAAAAAAGCATAAGTATAAAACCACCTGCAAAAGAGCAAAAAGAAACTATTATAACACAAAACTGTCATCAGTGAGGGACACTAAGGAATTTTTCTCTGTTTCAAAGGAACTTTTAGGGGAAGAAAAGGGCATGTGTCTACCCACTAATATCCCGGTAGAAAAGCAGCCGGATGCATTTTCAGATTTCTTTTCGGGAAAAATATCGAAAATTCGGAACAATTTGGACCTCGTGCAAAATGAAGATATAAATTTCCACCCTTTTTCGGGTTCACAGGGATTCTCTTGTTTTAAAGAAACAACTGAAGAAGAAATTTCTAAAATAATTTTTTCATCTTCCTCGAAGTCATGTGATTTAGATCCTTTACCAACTAATATTTTGAAATTATGTCTTCCTGAATTGTTACCTTGCATAACTTATATTATAAATCAGTCACTTATCTCAGGACAAGTCCCAGATATCTATAAACATGCAATTGTAAAGCCTCTCATAAAAAAGCAAAATCTCAATGTAAATGACCTTAGTAACTACCGTCCCGTCTCAAATCTGCCATTTCTTTCTAAAATCCTTGAAAAAGTTGTACTCAGACGTCTTTCACAACATCTCCATGAAAACAATCTATGGGAAAAATTTCAGTCAGCTTATCGTTCTTACCACAGCACAGAAACTGCTCTGTGCTGTGTTGCGAGTGATTTGCTTGATGTTTTAGATAAAGGTTCTGTTTCTCTTCTGACATTGTTAGACCTTTCGGCGGCGTTTGATACTATTGATCACGGTATTCTCATTAAACGACTTAATATAACCTTTGGCTTGTCTGGGACTGTCTTGCAGTGGTTTGAATCTTATTTAGATGGCAGAAAGCAACAGGTTATGATTTTAGATAAACTTTCTCGTCAACATACATTGTCTTTTGGTGTTCCTCAAGGCTCTGTTTTGGGTCCAATTCTTTTTGTTTTGTATACTTCTCCATTATCTAATGTCATCACTGGTCATGGGCTGCGCTATCATCTCTATGCAGATGATACGCAACTTTATGCTACTGATAAAACTAAAAATCTCGAAAATATTGTGAAACGTGTGGAAGAATGTGTGACGGATGTGAAAGAGTGGATGGATGCAAACAAGTTGAAAATGAATGAGTCAAAAACAGAAGTGATGATTGTGGGAAATAGAGGGCAGTTGAAGGTGAATGATGGTCTTGAGGTGTTGATTGGGGGTGAAAAGATCAAAGTTTCAAAGACTGTGAAAAATTTGGGTGTCTATTTTGATTCAGAAATGAAAATGTCAGCTCACATTTCTGCTCTCTGTAAATCTTTATACTTTCAATTGAAGAAAATCAGTTCGATCCGTCAGTATATTGCAATTGGAACATGTAAAACATTGGTTGTTTCCCTCATTTTTTCGAAACTAGACTATTGTAACTCGCTGCTTGTCAACTTGCCTCAGGCTTCTATTAAACAATTGCAACTACTGCAAAACAGTGCAGCAAGATTAGTTTTTGGCAAAAAAAAATTTGATCATGCAACCCCTTTGTTGGCCTCTCTCCACTGGTTGCCCATTGAAAAGCGCACATATTACAAAGCAGCGTGTCTTGTTTATAAGTGTTTGGCTGGTATAGCACCGGCATATCTCACAGATCACGTGGTCATGTGTAAATTTGAAAATTACACTTTAAGATCATGTAATGACCAAACGAAAATTTCGGAAAAAAGATCAAGAACAAAATTTGGTGATAGATCGTTTGCTTGTTTCGGCCCCAAGATTTGGAATGAACTACCACGTGGTCTGAGGGAGTGCAAGTCTTTACCTACTTTTAAAAAGAATCTCAAGACACATTTTTACTGTATTTGTTTTTCTTGACTCTATATGAATCCTTGATTTGGCTATGAATTGTTATTGTTGTTATTATTTTATTTTTTTATTTTTTCACTTAAAATTGATATTTATATTGTAAAGTGCCCAGAGCTTGTGTTTTACACGAGAATGAGCGCTATATAAATGTGTATTATTATTATTATTATAAGAGATCTTAGACATATCTATGTGTTATTTTATTAATATGTCCAACTTTAATTTGCTTTTATTACCACCCTTATTCGCAGGTGCTTCGCCTCCCATTGAAGAACGGCCTGATAGTTGAAAAGGAAATCACAGAATTATTTTACGATCACGGAGATCTCATTTCCGGTTCCTCCGTTGCTGGTGTCTACAAAAATAAGCTGATGGTTGGATCCGTTGTGAATACTCTAGTAATGTGTGACCTGCCTTAGGCAATGACGTCGCATTAGTTTGTGATTTAAGTAAAGGGATTGAAAGATAGTGATGATTTGATTTTTGTAATGTATTGTGTCATTGTTATATGTTATGAGAAACCATTAAGTTGATAGTATTGCCAGGCAAATATGACTTTCTGTTATATTAACGTTTAGTTCTTGGGCGCACGTGAGCAAATAAGTGCACGTCGGTCTTTGTCTATTGGTTATTTTAACAAACATGTCAAGTTTAAAAGGCGGCAGCTCCGCATGTTTTGGTATTTTCCTTTGCGGATATCTGCAATATCACAAATTACGCTGACATTTTCCAGTTGTGTGTTTGTGTGTGTGCGTGTGATGTGTCTGTGTTTTATTACTTATATCTCTTTGAATTTCTATTCAACATCGTGTCACATCACCCAAAGATATTTACATTACTTTGAAATACATAAATATATAACCAGAAGTAGACTAGAGTTGTTTTAAACTGACGTCAATCCACGTGAGCTTGGGTGTGAAAGATTAATTTAAATCTAATAGGCAGTTAGTTCAAAACTCAAATAGTACGAAATTAGTGAACCTCGTTTACCTGGAATTTAGTATCTCAAACAACGATGAGAGAGAGAGAGAGAGAGAGAGAGAGAGAGAGAGAGAGAGAGAGAGAGAGAGAGAGAGAGAGAGAGAGAGAGAGAGAGAGAGAGAGATGTATGCTATATTGACGACGAAGTTCCGAGACCAAAGGATCAAAGTAAATGAAAGGGATAAACCCTTTCCTTTTAATTCTATTACACGAAGCATGCTTTGACATTAGTGAGTGATCCAATGATAATGAAAGACATAATTATTTGAGATGTTTCTAGGCAACAATTGAAATGTGTATCAAAAAGTATTTTAAATAAATCACTTGACCTGGAGCGTTTAAGCCTCGGATTGAAATCCTTCTTTGCCCAACAGAAAGAAAGCAATAAAAAACAAATCTGAAATGGATATGTTCATGCATTATCTAGCAAATCTCGTCTCCCAATAGATGTTTTGTAATACAGTTTTCATTGTCTTTGCTGTGTACTTAGGATGGGCATTCTGCGTGGGGCTCCTGACCTCCCATAGTGGGCAGGGAGGTACTTGCCGTGTCTTCTATCCTTCTGTGTCTGTTTTCCATTTGCTTTTTGTTTTTGTCTTGGAATGAAATTAAAATTGTTTTGTTTTTTTTCCTGACCCTGGCCAGAGTCCTTGGCCGGGAGGGAAACAGTCGAATGAATAGGTATAGTTTTGGGGGATTATATTTTTTTCCTTGTGAATCATCTCTCGGTTATGTACTTTTTTTTTTTTCAATTTAAACATATGATTTGTAAACATGTGAGTGTATTCCTCTTATTGGGTCTTATGCTGGTGAGACTCAAACTAAGTACACTGATACTGATAGTGTGATCTTGGAATCTACATCTGTTCCCTACTTGAACCATACACCCTTTTTCTTACTTTTTTTTCTCAAGTCCTTTTAATTGTACATTCTATAGTGTCTATACTTTCCAATTTTCTTCCTTTTTACTGGCGCTGGTATGACCTAAATGTGTTGTAAGAGCCGTAAAACCCTTTAAAAAACACACACACAAAAAAAAAAAACTCCAAATAAAAACAAGGATCCTCCCATAGTGGGCAGGGGGGTAAATACCGTCTTCTATCCCCTTATATCTGTTTTCCAACATGCTTTCTGTCTTTGTCTTGGAATGAGATTACTTGGTTTTGTCCTGGCCTAGCTGGGAGGAAACAGTCAAATATGCATAGTTATTGTTTTGGGAGATGATATTTTTTCCCTTGTAAATCATCTCTCTGTTATGTATTATTATATTTGTTATTTTGAATGTAGAATGTAAGCATTTGAGAGTATTCCTCTTTGTTGGATTTTGTCCGGATGAGACTTATAGATTCAGATGATCTCAAACTAACTACATTGGTGGTAATACCACCACTGGTATGCTCTTGGAATCTACATTTGATCCCTATTTGTTCCCAGTTCCCCTATGTTTTACTTTTTCTTGGGTGCTTTAATTGTAATTCTAGAACTTTTTATATCCCATTTTCTTCCTTTTTACTGGCGCTGATATAACCTAAATGTGTTACAAGCGCCGTAAAACCCTTAATAACAAAACAAACAACAAAAACAAGGATCTGCATTGAGTCTGAAACCATATTGGTTAAATACACGCCTACATTGTTTCTTTTACTTTTAGCTTTTCTATTTATTCACCAATGTTTCGAGTCGACAGCTTTCGGCACCTTAGATCCGTACGGCAACATTTATTAATTTACTTTGTGCTCTTAGAAATGTTACCTATAACAATTACCATTTATATTATTCATATTATTATCATCATCATCATTATTATTTTTAATACAGAAAAAAGATTAAAATCCATTCTCAGCGATCCATATCATTTCCGCTTTTGTCACTGTTTCCTTTTAGTTTGAAACAAGTCCTTGGTTTGAAATTTAATGTGTTGTTTTCCTCTTGTGTATTTAATGATTTCAATGTGAATGAATGAATGAAAAAAAAGAGACGAGGTCAAAATAACTTTACTCCGGATCGGACATACTGTCCTCACTCACCGTTTCCTTCTAGAAAAGGATGAAAAGCCCCTCTGTAGTAGCTGTACCTAACTGTGACCTCACAGTTCGACATATTTTGATAGAATGTACACAGAACAGATATGGTCACAACATTATGAAACCAGGGACTTGAATCCTCTGTTCCAGTCTGTCGATCCATTAACAATTTTAAAGTATCTGCAGGAATATGAACTCCTGTAGACGGGTGGTTGGATGGGAGCATCACCCTTGAATCATATACCTATGATGTTCGCATGGGTGTACGATCCGATAGTGATGTCGTTTCTTCTTCTCTTTACTAGCCTATCCTGCTTCTTTGGTTTGTGATTGTATTTTTGACAGGGGATATTTTTTTTCTCTGTAAATCTTCTGCCTGTTTGTTCTTGGTTATTTATAATTTAGCTTATGATATCTTTAGGTTATGATTTTGATTTACATTTGTACTATTTTTGTTAGATTGCTTGTTTTTTTTGTTTCAGCGGTCTCTCATATAACCTCAATTGTGTTGGAAGAGACCCAAAGCAACAAACAAACAAAAAAAAAAAAAAACTCCTGTAGAAATTGTAAACAAACATTTTAAATAGCAAACATGTAACTATTATGGTTTGTAAAAATTTATTACAAGAATATTAACACGATTGAGCAGCAATGGTCTCAAGAGGGATAAAAATTGATAAAAACTAGAAACGGGCGCTTAAATGACCTAAATAGTGTTGGTAGCGCTGTTAACACCTAAAAACAATCAATCAATTTGAATGAATAGAGGTGTATGGTGATGGATAGATTCGGGAGTTAATTACAAGCCCCTGTTGGGTGGGGTTCCCGACCTCCCATAGTGGGCAGGGAGGTAGGCACTTGCTGTGTCCACTATGTCTTATATCCACGTGTATGTTTTTCAATTGCTTTCTGTCTTCGTCTTGGAATGAGATTACTTGGTTGTGTCTTGACCCTGGCCGGAACCCTTGGCTGGGAGGAAAACAGGCAAATGTATAGTTATTGTTTTGGGAGTCGATATTTTTTTCCTCGTAAATCATCTCTGTTATGTATTGTTATTTTTAATATACGATTTGTAACCATTTGAGTGTATTCCACTTAGTGGGATCTTGTGCTGATGTACATGCTCTGTCTTCTATCCCCCCAGACCCTTTTTCCAATTGTTTCCCGTCTTTGTCTTGGAATGAGATTACTCAGTTTTGCCTGGCCCTGGCCGGAGTCCTGGCTGGGAGGGAAACAGTCAAATGTATAGTTATTGTTTTGGGAGATGATATTTTTTTCCTTGTAAATCATCTCTCTGTTATGTATTATTATATTTGTTATTTTTAATGTAGTAAGCATTTGAGTGTATTCCTCATTGTTGGATTTTGTGCTTGTGTCCGGATGAGACTTATAGAGCAGTAAAATTAGGTGCCCCAAACGTAAACAAAGGTCTAGAAGCATATGGCAAACATGTTCCTGTCTTGACAGCTCACGTATAGAAAAAAAATAACCTTTAAAATTTGGCTGTTAGGTGGCAAAAGAAACACATATTCCTAAATACTCGATCATGCATCAAATAATGTCTAGATATGGATATTTTATGGATCAAAAGGTAAAATTTATCAAAAGTTACAGTCTTATCTATTTTTAGACCAGAGCAAATTATTGCGCTGGTGTGAACAAGACGAGAATTATTCGGAGCCTGCTTTTCAGAATAATTTAGCCTTTTATTATTATTTTTGCAACTGTTAGATTTTATGTAAACATATTTTCAATACTGAAAGTGTATTGCCTACAACTCAAACTACAAAATTGGGAGACCTATATTGTGCGTAAATTATTCCGGTCCCTAACGAAAATCACTAGCAACTTGTTATTGTTTACGTTTGGGGCACCTTATTTTACTGCTCTATAGGTGATCTCAAACTAAGTACATTGGTGGTATGCTCTTGGAATCTACATCTGATCCCTATTTGTTCCTAGTTCCCCTTTGTCTTACTTTTTCTTGGGTGCTGTAATTGTAATTCTAGAACTTTTTACCATCCCAGTTTCTTCCAATTTACTGGCGCTGATATAACCTAAATGTGTTGCAAGCGCCAAAAACCCTTAAAAACAAAAACAAAACAAACTTTTAGGTGATTTCAAACTAAGTACTTTGATAGTGTGCTCATGGAATCTACATCTGTTTCCTATTTGAACACTGGGTGGGGTTCCTGACCTCCCATAGTGGACAGGGAGGTACTTACTGTGTCTTCTATCCCCATATATCTGTTTTCCAACTTGCTTTCTGTCTTTGTCTTGGAATGAGATTACTTGGTTTTGCCTGGCTCACTGGCTGAGAGGGAAACAGTCAAATGTATAGTTTTGGGAGATGATATTTTTTCCTTGTAAATCACATCTCTGTCATACACTGTATTATGCTTCCTTTATATTACAGTAAAACATTCGAGTGTATTCCTCTTAGTACTCCCATGGTGGGCAGGGGGATACATACTGTCTTCTTTCCCCTTAAATCTGTTTTCCAACATGCTTTCTGTCTTTGTCTGGAATGAGATTACTTGGTTTTGTCCTGGCCTTGGCCGGAGTCCAAGCTGGGAGGGAAACAGTCAAATGCATAGTTCTTTTTTTAGATGGTATTTTTTTCCTTGTACTTGTAAATCATCTCTCTGTTATGTATGATTATATTTGTTATTTTGAATGTATAATGTAAGCATTTGAGAGTATTCCTCGTTGGATTTTGTGCTTGTGTCCGGATGAGACTTATAGATGAAGCTAAACTAAGTACATTGGTGGTGAGCTCTTGGAATCTACATCTGATCCCTATTTGTTCCCAGTTCCCCTATGTCTTACTTTCTCTTGGGTGCTTGAATTGTAATTGTAGACCTTTTACTATCCCATTTTCTTCCTTTTTACTGGCGCTGATATAACCGAAATGTGTTGCAAGTGCCGTAAAACACTTAAAAACAAACAAAACAAACATTCCTCTTAGTAAGGACCTGTGCTTGTGTCTGGGTGAGACTTTTAGTGATCTCAAACTAAGTACTTTGATAATGTGCTCTTGGAATCTACACTGGTTTCTTATTTGAACCACTGGGTGGGGATCCTGACCTCCCATAGTGGGCAGGGAGGTACATGCTGTGTCTTCTATCCCCCCATACCTGTTTTCCAATTGTTTCCTGTCATTGTCTTGGAATGAGATTACTTAGTTTTGTCCTGATCCTTACCGGAGTTCCTTGACTGGGAGGGAAACAGTCGAATGTATAGTTATAGTTTTGGGAGATGATATTTTTTTCCTTGTAAATCATCTCTCTGTTATGCATTGTATTATGTTTAGTTTACATATTACATTATATGATTGGTAAACATTTGAGTGTATTCCTCTTAGTTGGGACCTGTGCTTGTGTCTGGATGAGACTTTTAGGTGACCTCAAACTAAGTACTTTAACGGTGTGCTCTTGGAATCTACATCTGTTCCCTATTTGAACCCGTTCCCCTTTGTCTTACCTTTTCTTTTGTGCTTTAATTGTGATTCTAGAACTTTTTACTATCCTATTCTCTTCCTTTTTACTGGCGCTGATATGACCTTAATGTGTTGCAAGCGCCGTAAAACCCTTAAAAACAAAAAAAATAAATATATTGAACCAATTCCCCTTTGTATTACCTTATCTTGGGTACTTTAATTGTAATTCTAGAACTTTTTACAATCCCATTTTCCAGCGTTGACATGACCTTAATGTTGTATTGTATGTGAATTTTTTACGTGCTCCCCCCTATTTGCATAGGGCTATGACCAGTTTAATGTACGTATATTCCACGTGGCCAATGTGATTGTTTCATTTCGCACCAGTTTGAAACGTTCAACGTGTTCGGGACAGCTGATGTCCTGGGAAAGTTTTTGAGTGACGGTGGTTTTCCGTTGTCTTTCTTCATTGTTATAAGTAGAATTTAAATTATTGCATTTTAAATTAATTGACTGAGTTGTTTTTGGCTTCTCTTTGTTTTTGCTTCCTTCCACCTTTATTTCCTCTTTTTGTTATTTTTCTGTATGCCTTGAATAATTCAAAAGATCTCAAAAGGTTCACTATTTCTGAATTCAGTGTATTATTAATTGTTTGTGTCGTACTGTACATAGGTGTCGGGGTGAATAGATATAACAATAATTAGGTGTTGTCATTCTCGATGTTCATCATCGACCGTTGTAAGGTAATCCTTATCCTACATTTAAATGTAGGCCTGAACAGGTCATATGCCTTGGCATAACGACTTGACGGGGAAGGGGGAGTGTGGCTCAGTATAGCCTTTGCCTGGAATCTACCATGTGGCCAACCGCAAGCCAAGTCTCCCTAACCCAATTTGCAGTGCTGCATTGCGACTGACACCTGGGTTGTTCCAGCCTTCCCTTGGATTATAATTATACCCTAAGACAAATTTCCACTTGAGGATGATAAAGGGAACTTTATTAATTACTTACATTCATATGTTGACGGAGATCACTTCTGTAATTAAACATGTAGGTTTCCCTCTCAGCAAAGGAATCCGGCCACGGCCAGGAAAAAAACAAATAATCATATTCCAAGACGGACAGAAAGCAAGTTGGAAAACGGATGTAGGAAGAATGGGAAGGGGTTTCGATACAATATGCCCAACACTATTGGTTAGTACTAGTACCAGATCCAAGCTGTTAAATTCCTTTTTTTTTTTTCATTGTTTTATACAGCCTACAACTTCCAGCAACTTAGCCCTTTGAATGATGTCATCGAATCCTACCTTATTTCATTTCACCAAGGGGTGCAACCAGATCTGCCAACCCTTCACATCCCCAAAAGTGGAATCAGAAGGCCTGAAAATCAGAATTTGAGACAGAAAATAGGAATTTCATTTCTTTCACCCCCCCCCCCCCCCCCCCCCCCCCTTTGCTCTTTAAAAAAAAAATTCTTACCATTATCATCATTTTTGAAAATCAGAATTTGAGAGATAATGGGGGAACAGTACAAAAAGGAAGAGTGAAAATAGGAATGATTCTGCCAAAAGCGGAAGGGTTGGCAGATATGGTGCAACTCCGCATAAATTATGTGGTACATGTTTAAAAAATTATTTCAATTGAATAAAAAGAAAATTATCATCAAGCTGGTCACGAAGTAAGTCCGTCAAAAATTTGAACGCCGTTTTGATCAAGGAAAATTTCAGTTTGAACTAATGTAAATTTGCCATCATGGAGAATCTTTTGACGAAATTTATATTCAATGAACGGGAATCCAGGAATTTAATGCAGAAAACTGTAATAATCTCTAGTTTATCTTATGGCAGTTAAAGGAAATAAAATGAGAGGCAGTATTAGCAGGCGATGACAGGCGATTCAAGGGTGGGTTGACAACGGGCGGTTCAAGGAGCAATTGGTAAATATCTCAATCAAACAAATTAGAACCCATCAATTTGTAATGTCCAATGTTCCCCTGTCCAAATGGAAATTCTACCCACTTCTTTGATTGCCCAAGATAAAAAGAGGCAACAGGTGTAAATATTGCAAAAACCAAATGGTGACGTTTAAGGGGTTATATAGAGCTTGCAGCACATTAGGGTCATTTCAGTGCAAGTAAAAAAGATGGTAAAGGAAAGGTACCAGAGACAAAGTAAGACATGAACAGAAGATTCCATGAATAATCTATTCATGTGCCTATTATGTCCCATCCAGGCACAAGCAAAGTTTTGTTTTTGTTCTTAAGGGTTTTACGGCGCTTCCAACACATTTAGGTTATATCAGCACCAGTAAAAAGGAAGAAAATGGGGTAGTAGAAAGTTCTTGAATTACAATTAAATCACCCAAGAGAAAGTAAAACAAAGGGGAATTGGGAACAAATAGGGATCAGATGTAGATTCCAAGAGCATACCGCCAATGTACGTAGTCTGAGATCACCTATAAGTCGCAGCCAGACACAAGCACAAGATCCAACAAAGAGGAATACACTCAAATGCTTACATTTCATTATACATTAAAAATAACAAATATAATAATACATAACAGAGAGATAATTTACAAGGAAAAAAATATCATCTCCCAAAACAATAACTATGCATTGACTGTTTCCCTCCCAGCCAAGGACTCCGACAGGGTCGGGACAAAACCAAGCAATCTCATACCAAGACAAAGACAGAAAGCATGTTGGAAAACAGATATAAGGGGATAGAAGACACGGTATGTACCTCCCTGCCTACTGTGGAAGTAGGGAACCCCACCCAGACACAAGCAAAGGATACCTTATGAAAGATACACTCAAATGTTTACAAAGTACAGTACATGATTCACGAGGAAAAAAATATCTCTCAAAAATGAAAGTATACATTTGACTGCCTCCCTTACAACTAAGGATTCACGCTTGGATCAAGAAAAAAAGGTGAGCAATGCTGATCCAGGACAAAGACGAGAGCAAAATGGAAAGGAAAAACAGATAGAAGGAAATCAAAGACAATGCAAAATGACCTCTTTGTCCACCATGGGACAAAGCAGCATAATACTATTTTACACAGTGTTTGGAATTGTGCAACAAACAGGACGATTCAAACACGAGTAAATTTATATAACAACAAAACAAAACACATATGAGTAATCTGTTGAAGCTTTATTTCAATTTAAAGCCCGAAGGCAACACCTGCCATATTATAATTCTAATATGTGCAGTGCATGACATAATCAGACAGACGGTGAAAATTTTGGATTTGCATTTATTTTTTTCATTTTCCGAAAGAATATGCTCCTCAGAGCAATTTAATCTTTATTTGAAGTAAATCGGATGATTTTTCATGAAGTAATGATCAGATGTATTGAAAGGTATCCAGCAACTTCTCTCAAATTTCATATTTCAATTTGACTAGCTGTAAAAAATATATATAGAAGTGAAATTAAGCTTTGTTATTTCCCAAAGATTTACAAAAAGGGTTGATTTAATCATTTACGACAAGAACTCAATTTTAAAATAAAAATTGATCTAACAGAACTTGGCAATGTCTCAGTACAAACCTTTTCACAATCCAACTGATTGTGTCATTCGCTGCAACATATATACAGTATACAGTCATGTGGGATTAAGACCAGATAAAATAACAATCGAACACAAGACAAATGAATGATGATAACATGATGAAAAAAAAAAAAAAAATGGACACGTGAAGCGCAGCACCAAATCCCACTGTGGACATCTATATCAGATCCGCAACTGAAAAAGAAAGATATAGACAATTAAAAAATCAACTGCATTTCAGGTTTATTTCAAAGGCAGAAAATATAATAAAGTAAGCGCATAAATCATAAAGCAAAACCCCCCTATTCTACCATGACTAAAACATTGACACACACGGAAAAACTTTAAAATCAGGATTTCATTTTCAGTGGCTAAGATTATAATGAATAATTTTCTTTGAAATGGGAAATTCAATCCATACACATAATGCTAAATTAGGAAACAAGTACATGTAGTTGTAAATATTTTATGAAAAAAATATCTGACGTAGAGTGAAAAAGGCAGCAAATAAAGCCAGCAGAATTGTGACAAAAACAGGACAATCATGGGAAAAAGAAATGAACTGAGTTGGCAATATGGCAAGGTACCACTGTAACCCTAAAACATGTTTTAAATTCTTATAGGCAAACTGAGGAACAATGTAAAAAAAAAAAGAAGAAGAAAAAATGGATCCAAAATATATAGGCACAAACCATTCATCGGCATTTCATCAATTTGTGTGGCATAGTACTGTTCAATGTCTCTCAAAATACGAATGTCATCATTCTTGACAAAGTTGATGGCCACACCCTTTCGTCCAAAACGACCTGATCGGCCAATTCTAAATACAGGGAGAAGAGAAAAAGGAAACAAATCACAAAACGTGATAAATCAATTTGCTAAGAACACCCAATACTACCCAACTTACTCGTGCAATTAAAAAAAAATTAATGAAAAAATTTCTTTTAAAAAAAAAATCTTTAAATACAACCCCATTGATCACCCAATGAATATATTAATAAATAAAATGTCAACCCAAATGATAAGTTTGTCATCAAGGTCTATCTTGAGAATGGGAAAGAGAAGACCAGGACAACCCTATAATCACTCAGCCATCCCACCCAAATCATATATATTCATCATACAATTTATATGAATCGTGATAGCAAAACTACAAAAGTGACAGAAGCTTGCTTATTTAATGGACACCAGTTCTGGGATAAATAATACAGATGGAGTTATGATCAAACAATCTAAGTCTTCACAGTATATGAGGAGCTTAAAGATATTTCAATAACTTACTGACATAATGCCAGAAACTTTCTAGGGCACAAACCTGTGAATGTACAATTCTCTGTTGTTCGGTAAGTCATAGTTGATGACCAAAGACACCTGCTGTACATCAAGGCCTCTTGCCCAAATATCTGTGGTGATCAGGACACGACTGAAAGAGATATAGTACAATTGTAGATCAGGAATACAAATATTTGTGATGAAAAAAAAAAAACAAAAAAAAAATAAACCCAAAAATTTTTAGTATGAAGAAGTCATACTTCCTGTTTGGACTGTCTACTTCTCTGTTGTCTGCTCTCCTTGAAATGTTTACCTCCTTCCAATAAATACTTAACAATACTCACAATTTCTTCATAAGTCAATGAAACATTATTCTACTCTTATCATATTCTGGTCTTACAAGGAAAAGCAGAATGTGAAAGGATAAGGAATTTTGAAATTCACGTCAGGAAGACAGATTGATATAAAACAGTGTATTTCAATACTCTTATGAACTATGAAGAAAAATTTATAACTGATCCACATGTCAACATAAAGTACCAATAAATTGAAATATGACTCAGTAGCAAGAAATTCCAAACAGATCAAAATGTAAACGGGCATGACAAGCTTCCAATAGAACTGGAAGTTACTGACTTACCTTCCACCAGAACGGAATTCCTTCATTATCTCTTCTCTTTCCTTCTGTGGCATCTCTCCATGCATTGAAGAAACGGTGAAGTTAGCCTCTCTCATTTTGTCTGTTAACCAGTCTACCTTTCGTTTTGTGTTGCAGAAGATAACAGCTTGCGTTATGGTCAGGGTGTCGTACAAGTCACAGAGTGTATCGAATTTCCACTCTTCACGCTCAACAGCAACAAAGAACTGCTTTATACCTTCCAATGTCAACTCATCACTGAAATAGGTAAAAAATACAAAAAAAGTTTCTATAGATAGTAAAAGATAAGAATTTAACTTAGTATCCTAGCAACAATGCTAAATAATGAAGAAAGAAAACAATAAAGGTTATTGAATTAGCATACTATCACCACTGATCAGTGAACAGGTCTATATACTCAATTCTTTTTAAAATATTGACAATAGTCAGTGCTGATGATGACAAAAAATGAACAAGGAGGAAAATTGTGAATGACTGCCTTTAAGCCCCATTTTTACTGCACTAACCCCCACATTTAGAGCAATTGAGATAATAAACAACTGATTATCTCAAGGACGCCCCCATTTGTCCGACATTTCACAGGTATGAAACAGGTTTAACCACAGAATTTTTTTTATAATGGAACAAACCGTTTGACAAGGATCCTGACGGGTTCAGTCATAAATTTTTCTGTCATCTCAAGGATTTCATGAGGAAGTGTGGCTGAAACCAATACAACCTGTGTTGCAGGTGGCAAGTATCTGTATACATCGTATATCTGTTCTTTGAAACCTGTGCAGAAAGACAAAGGGAATCGAACATAAAATGTAGGAGAGCTAATAAATGTGTATGAAAAGTTAAAATTCAAATAAGCACTTAGTTTTGGTGGTTATATAATGGTCGTTCAGAAGGCTTGCTTGCCAAAGACAACAAAGGAACCAAACAAATTCAAGAGTTGATTATCTTCAAAATTGGAAAGGTTATCAAATCCATTCATCCAGCCAGATTTTAAAATTCATAAAAAAGAGTGAAGTTCTAATATACTGCATACCTTTTTTCAGCATTTCATCAGCCTCGTCAAGAATAAGCATTTTTATTGATCGTGTTCTCATGTGTCTCCTCTTGATCATATCTACGGAAAGAATGCACAAAGGATGTTAAAAACAACAGGGTAAACGAAAAAACTAACTCTTTTATCAAGGAAAGTCATTATGCTGATGATTCACCACCACTGTTGGCTTTCTATAGAAACGCAACTAATTCCAAAAGGGAATTATCATACATTAGATTCCAATTAAAAACACAAATTATATGTGCAAATTAAACAGAAGTGAAAATGTTTTTAAAAGTCTAGTCATAACAATAAAAGCAATTGCCAATACTATTTTGAAATGGTGTTCCGAGGCTTACAAAAAAGCGGGAGCATCAAAAGTATAATGCAAAATGTATCATACATGCAACAGAAATCCAATCCTTAACATCTTTAACTTATAGATAAACCCAACTTTGAAAAATCAGTCCTACCAAAGACTCTTCCTGGCGTTCCTGACACTACATGCTGTCCATAATCAAGTTTTCGAATGTCATTTCCCACATTTGTACCTCCAACACATGCATGGCATTGCACATTCATGTAATCTCCAAGAGCAAGAATTACCTGCAACAATTTAAAAATGAGATTCGACATTGTACAGTTCAGTCCTCATGATTTCTTCTATTTACTTCATCATAATAGCAACTTTTTGTTTTTAAAAACAAAACATGATTAATAAAAAAGAAAAAAAAAAACCAAACACCCCCCCCCCCCCCAAAAAAAAACAACTAAACCTTTAAGGCTAAATCATTAATTTCTCTACATTCACAAGGATATCCAGCAACAACAATTTATGCTAATTTCAACAATCATTAAGCAAGTTGAGCAGTTTGCCTTTAAATTTATTTTTCTGGTTCAAAGCCAATCGACACTTGTGAAGAGAAATATGTGCTTATCATTTAAATAATGGGATATTCCAATACATAATATATTTAGATATTTTTATTTCAAAGTAATTTCACATGAAGTCAATTTAAACATAGAGAAAAGACTCCCCAGATAAATATGTTAAATTGAAACCATAAATTTTAAAATAATAAATTCACAAAAACAACACTCTTCGCCATGCTACATTTATTCCCCCAAAAGAACATAAAAAACTAAACTTACAGTTCTTACAGTTTTAACTTTACTCACCTTTTGACTCTGTAGTGCTAATTCACGAGTTGGTGATAATATTAGGGCTTGGAGCACTCTGTGTTGTGTGTCGAGGGACTGTAGGGTAGCAATGGAAAATGTGGCAGTCTTACCGGTACCTGACTGGGCTCTGAAATTCATTACAGACATTTCAATCAAATAATGGGATATAAAATGTCTCTCCAAAACAAAATAATTTGCTAAATTTATTAAGTTTTTCTAAAAAAAAAAATTTTAAAAAGGGGGTGGGGGGGGGGGGGGAGAGAGAGAGAGAGAGAGAGAGAGAGAGAGAGAGAGAGAGAGAGAGAGAGAGAGAGAGAGAGAGAGAGAGAGAGAGAGAGAGAGAGAGAGAGAGAGAAGGGAGGTTGGTGGGAGGAAAAGGAAGTGAAGAAATCTATTTGGCTAGCTCTAAGGGAAGTTAAGGGAAGAGGAGGCCCTGTATTTTATCATGATCGGACCAGATTGATTCAAAATTAATATGGTCATACTTAGGTAGTATATGTCCAGATAAATGCACATTGTACGAAAATATCAGAGGATGGAAGAAATTATTAGGCATTCATACTTTTCGATTTCTTATGACTCAATTACATGCATAGTTTCTTATATCTTCTATTATTGCATTTCATCAATGTACCAGATCAATGTCCGAAACACTAAATGATGACAGCAAAAAAACAAAAAGAGAGGGGGGGGGGGGTGTTGGAAAACTGCAGGGGTGTGCATTTATTGTTATTGACGTAATCTTGTCTGATGCTCTTGTAACACTCCCCACCTTGGCATTTTTTTCATGACAGGAATGGTAAAACTAAAAAGAAAATATAGTTTCATTCAAAATATGACATCCAGACATGCCAACTTTAAATTGGGCTCACAGGATTATCAGACACCGCTCAGAGAATTTTCAATGCCAAAAGAGGAATTTCCGCACACAAGAAAAGGGAATTGGGACGGTATCTGGCATTGGGTTTAAATATTGTATAGTTCTAAATAGATAACTGATTAGAACTATATTATGATATAAACACAATGCCAAAGTTTCCTTATTTCAAATGAAGTAAAGCTCCAAAAATAAATGATTGTAGTCCTGGTGGTAGTGATATTGATGATGTGGTGGTGGTGGTTGTTGAGGGATAATGATGGGGTGGTGGTGGTGGTAGTGTAGTAGTAGTGGTAGTGATGATGATGTGGTGGCAGCTGTAGTAGTAGCGACAGCGAAGATGATGTGGTGGTTGGGGGGGGGGGGGGGGGGGAAGAGAAACAATTTGACATCATTGGAATTTGACGGAAGTTGCCCGTAACCCAGAATTTTTTGCTCCAGACCAGATTTTTTTCAGGTGAAAGTTTTCGCATCACTGCTTATCATATTCATATTGTAGAGAACTTCATTAAAGTGGAACGCCTATATCAAGTGTTATTAAAGTATTGCAACAAGTTAAAAATTATAAGAAAAATAATGACTTATTGGACTAACCACTTACTGTGCAATAACATCCCTTCCTTTGACAACTTGCTTGATTGCTCTCTGTTGAATTGCTGATGGTTTCTCAAAACCTATTTGAGAATATTATTTTCAAGAATCAGACATAGATTACACACAAATGAGAAAGAAGATAGTGAATTACTAAACAGACTAATTTCACTATACAGTGAAAATAGTAAAGGAGGATATTTTTAAGGTATTTATCAGCCTATCAGACGCACTATCATCCATTGGGTCCCTACTATTATCGCTAGCGCTACTACCCACGGAATCCTCACCACCAATGCTATTATCTACCTTGTTCCTACCACCAGCGCCACTAGTATTGTCCACTAAGTTCCTACCACCAGTATATCACTCATAAACAAAGAAGAAAAATATGTTTTAGCTTTAGTGATATCATCAGTGAGATTCTGATGGGCAAAGGAGGCTATTTTCGTGGTATTTATCAGCTAATCAGACGCAATATTATCCATTGGGTCCCTAGTACTATCGTTGGCGCTACTACCCATTGAGCCTTTACCACCACTGCTATTATTATTATCCACCTTGTCCCTACCATCAGCCCTATCGTTATTGACCAACTTGTTCCCATCACCAGTAAATCAATCATAAACAAAGAAGAAAAATACGTTTTTTAAAACATGATTAAAAAGCTTTTGAAAAAATCCCCCAAAAAGACAAAGACGTAGTAAACGAATACACTGATGATAATGATAAAATATTATAAAACGATAACAATCGAATTTTAAATAGCGCATGTTGATAACACAATGAATGGTATCGATGTTTTTAAAAAAATATAATTAATACTAATAATAAAAACAACAACAATAAAGGTAATAATAATGATGATAATAATAATAATAATAATAGATTAATTTGAAGTATTAAAATATGTACAGTAACTATAACAACAAAAATGATTTCTTTCTCAATGAAATTTTTTTAAAATAAAAAAAATTGTCCACAATGGGAATCGAACCAAGTACTTTGAAGTTTGTCCTCTGCACCACGGAGCCACCTGACTGGTCATAACATTTAATGAGGTCTTTCTTAAACATTATTTTAGCTTCAATGCAATTTCTATTATCTGGTTTAAAATTTTGATTTTTTAAAGATTATTTTTTGTATTTTTTAAATTCTTCTATTAACAAAGCCGTATAGATGTCACAATATAACTTTTGCCACGCCCAAATATAGAAACACAGCATCGCTGATGAAATTAGGTGGAATGCACATACGTATAAAAACGATCCGTTAAGATACACCGTCAAAGGAGGTGCACAAAACACTCTGAAAGGTGAATTGCCAGTTTCACATTTTCAGTTCAAAGTGTCAAAAACTTACATTTCATTGATCCATTTCTTTTTTTTTTAAAAGCTGGATTTGGAATTCGAGCACTATTTACTTTCATCTTGTGTAAATGTTAAATATCACTTGATATTATTAACTTATTTGGGACACAAATAACCACTGGCATTTCTTCAGAATATTTGGAATGTTTCAGACCTTGTGTGGCATTTTGCATAAAACCCTTATGCCAACGAGATAAACATGTCTGCCAATAACGAAAAGGCCAGGCTTTTGGTTATATCGTAATGTTTTTATGCAACTCCGTTGACAGTGTATCTTAACGGATCGTTTTTATGCATCTGCATTACGCATACACGCATTCCACGCGATTCATCAGCGATGCTGTTTTATGTATTTTTGGACATGGCAAAAGTTATATTGTGACATCTGTACGTCTTTGTAAATAACAAAAAAAAAAAAAAAATAAATAAAATAAAAATAATCTAAAAAATCGAAATTTAAAACCAGAAAATAGAACCTGCATTGAAGGTAAAATAATGTTCTAGAAAGACCTTATTAAATGTTATGTACAATCAGGTGTCTCTGTAGCGTAGTGGACATGCTGTCAGACTCTAACCTTGAAAGTACTAAGTTTGATCCACATTTCCAGTGTGGATAATTTTTTTCTTAATTTCATTTTATTGAGAAAGAACTAATTTTTTATAAAATAGTTACTGGACATATTTTTAATCAATTATTATTATTATAAATTATACTTTTAAAACAACCCCAAAGAACATTGGTACCATTCAATGTGTTATCAACTTGCACTTATACGCATCAATTGTGATCATTTTAATAATATTTTATCATTATCATCAGTGTATACATTTACTGTGTCTTTGTATTTTTATTGTTTTATTCTTTTTTCTATTTCCATTTTCCTTTGTTTATTTTTGTTGTTGCTTTTCAAAAACTTTTTACCATTACCATGTTTTAAAAAACTTCGATTTTAATTTTCTAAAATTATTTATCTAAATTTTGGTTATTGTGATCAGTATTTGTGTGTCATGTTTCTTTTTACCTTTGATTTTTAAAATTATTATTATTTAATTATTATCAGTGTATAAACGTACATCGTTAATCACTAGGCAGCGTGCTAAACTACAATCTAAAACTATCTAAAACTCATGGACGTAGATGGGTCTATTCACAGAAAATAAGATGAGAAGCCTCTTTTTCCAGGGGTTTATTACTATTTTTACACCCCAAGTGGCAAATAAAAATGGTGTTTTATTAACTTGATTAATATCTATTGTCACATTTTAATTCGTACTTCCTTACAAATGGGTATTATATTTCCTGTCCCATCATTGTTTTCGGTTAGTCACCTTAACTTCTCAATTCACACATATTTAATATGTCCGTGTTTTATTCATTGTGTTTTGTCGATAAAGGAGAAACCTGAAACTTCCACAGTATCTGTCTTCATCTAATAAATTGAAGCTTAGAATTCAACACATCTCGTTATTTTTTCCTTCGAGCTTCAAGCAGCACCGCCAACAGGGGTGCATATTTTTACACCACCAACAGAGGTGCATAAAAACGGTGCGTTCTTGTACACCTCCAACAGAGGTGCATAAAAATGCCACCTTTGGTTATTGCCAGATCTCAGACAGATGTCTACCAATAATCGTTTTTCTTTATTGGCAGACATGTCTGGCAATAACGACAGCCTTCTTCTTATTATTATCATTATTATTATCTTATTAAACTTTTTAAATTTTAAAAGTAAAAGTAGGTTGGGGCTGGGGAGAATAGGTTTTATTAACCCTCTCGTGTTCAGATTCTTTTTGGGGGAGTAGATAATGAGTTCCCTATATGGCCATGTCAATCATGTAGACATCCTTTGATGATATAAGCCTACTCTTTGATATCTGTAGTCGCCTTTTCGTTTTCTACGGTCACTCATGGCTAAACTCCGCCCAGAAGCGATTTCATAGGTCCGTCCATCACCAAATTTCAAACTTTTGTTCTCGTGAGTTCATAAGTTTTTTGACCGAAGAACGATTGGCTACTGAACATCTTGACCCTTCAACGATTGGTCGTTCTGTCAGCTCACGTGTCAACAGCCGTCAACAATGAATTGAATCATCGTTGAGGCAGTGGAAGACGGCCATGGAATAGTTGCGTCACATCGCCACGTTGTTGAATAAATTATCCAGGCATGGTCGATAGGTAAAAAAGCCAAATTATGTTGTAGTTAATTTGAAACAAACAAAGTATATCACTGATCTCGTCTCTTTGAGATATAAAGAATGATATAAAAATCAAGAAAATCGGCCGATAAATAAAAAAGTTGCTAAAAAAAGCTAAAATAAACAAAAGCAATTTTTAAAATCAAATTTATTCGTAAAACAGTTGGTTTTCAACCGATTTTTATGAAACAAAGACCAATGTACTTCTTTTTCAAGCTGATTTCAGCAATGTGACTTTCAAATTCCTCAGAATTATATTTTTTACTTTTAGATTTTAGCTTTTAGGCCTACTCCATAAGGTGTTATATTTCTTGCATAACAATAGCGTAATACATCGACGGTGAGAAGCGTCTTTGTTTCGGCCAGCTGGATAGATAGCCTGTGATTGGTCGAAGACTTTGAGATGCTTGATTCACAATTCTACACGAACGGACCCCGGCGGTCTATCAAAGAGGTGTAACAAATTTATTTACCGACTTTTTTCTTGGTGCTAAAATTACAAAGTAATAATTTCGCATCAGAAAAAATAACTCTGAAGTTCCTATCTCTTTATTACAATAAAATTGATACCACGAATGACAAAATCGACCCACAAATAAGGGAGTTATAAATTATTCATAATATTTTTAAAAGTTTACAATAATGGTCTTCAAAGTCATTTTTCATCACCAAAGTCGTAATTTTTTACCGATTTTTACCAAACAAAGTGCAATGTCAATGATTTTCACCCGCAAATAAAATAGGATTTAAATCGCAATTTCTGAAACGTATTTTCTTTTCTGTCGGCAAATTTGTAAAAATCAAAGCTGAAAACACCCTGCGGCAGTGACAGGGCCTGTCATTTCCTTCACAACGATTGGATTTTACACTGAGGCCAGTCTTGACTACCCCGCCCATGAATATTATGTCGTTGTCGGTTTTTGTCGGGTTGAATCTTAATAAAGAGTTAATCCAACTCCAACGGGATTTTTCACTGACTTTAGACTTTAGTAGAGTTGACACAAAGTTGGGCACACTTCAAAGACAGAGTCGAGTAGCTAATAATAAGCTCATAAGGTGATTTCTAGACTTCTTGTTCATAAAAAATGTTCTCTGACTCTACTCTTCTTTTTCTTACACTTACTTCCTCTCACTCTTACTCAACTCCGCTCCACCAACTTCCTACTCCTACGATTGATTCTTCTATAACCATTTATTTTAATAAATCATACAATTCCACACATTGTAACAAAATCAGAAAAATTGACGGAGTTAACGTCTTGATATATTTTTCCTTCTTTGACTTTAACACGATATCTACAAGTCAAGAACAAGACACACGTCAACTACATAACTATCGAAAATAGGTGCTTTGAACATATCTCCGACTTTGAGTCATTAAAAAATATAATAAACTTACCATATGCATATATTCCTCTTAAAAGATCATCTTTAAGCCCCATGTGATCGAATGTTGGGGTAACATCCACCTCCTCACTAGTTTCGAAGTCAACATTTTTTATGTCATCGGTCATAATACGCCGTTCTGCCATTGTTGATGGTTTGTAATGAAATGACGATTTTGCGAGAACTTCACGGAAAGAGGGTTGACCGCAATCGTTGAAAACCGGAAATGACCTCTTTTCAAACATTTTTAATTCGCCTTTTTCATAGGCTACTGATTTTTTCGCCTACGGGCGTAAATTTGTTGAATCTTGAACAACGTGGTCATCGACGCCAAAACGTGGGACAAGGTGGTCATGAACACCAAAACAAAGGTGGCAGAAAATGGGATTAAACCACGTTGGAATGTCAATATGGCAATGAGTGACGAAAAACCGCGAACAAGTTAGAAAAAAGAGAGTTGCTTAGGCCGAAGGCCTTAAAAAAAAAAAGAAGGAAAAGACAGGTTCAGGCCGAAAATTGCTGGATATGATCATAACTTTGATCGTTATATATATAAATCATAAACAATCAAAAATATATCAATTAAAATCTTATTCATCAAATTTACAATTTAAGTTTTGGAGATCCCTGTCGGTGATATTTTTGAATTGGTTTATATTTGGAGTCTTTGGTCATAAATTTCAAACTGTTCCGTGTATCAGCTGTTCATTTAAAAAGAAAATTGCCAAATAGTTGTGAAAGAATAATATGTGATTAAAGATTTCATATTTGTCTGCGGCGGACGAACTTTATATGAGAGAACTTAAAAAGTGTATTGATTTCAATTTTATCAAAACTATGGACAATTTTGTATAACACTTTAAGACTGTCGCGTTCTGTAGGATAGATCCTGGCGAACCGACAGAAAGTAATAAAGTTTTAATTTAAAGAAGATAAGTAGTGGTAGAAGTGGCACTTTAGATAGGGAAAGATCAGGTTCATATTAATCGCACCGTTAAAGCAGAAATACTGTAAGAATAAATCAATTAAAGTAGCTTCACACAATAACACATAATTAAACTAATGTATACCTAATAGTAAAATTTAATTAAATAAAAGTTAGACGAGGAGAAAGTCACTTTTCACCCTCTCTCATTAAGAAAATCGATTTAGTGTTGTTTGTTCCTTATCTGATCCGTAAAGGGTGGTTTTGAGTCAAATGCGCTGGTTGGCGGACTGGTTGCTGGCAATCATTTGTTTGATTAAGGCGGTGAGGGCGGATTTTTGCTAGGTTAATTTATTGGATATTTCTTATAGCCTTGATTTGGTTATTCACTCAGAGACATATCCTTAGCTATACCGGACACACCGATGGATAGGTAAACTGATTGGTGGGTAGACAGATCTACGAATACACAGGAACAAAATTTTTACTGAAGTGCAAAATTCTGTCATTCTATTATGAGCAATGATATTTAAAGAAAAGGATTTAATAATAATTCTGAAAACTTATATAGCGCTATAACTCCGAGACACCAGACTCTAAGCGCTTAAATTACAAATATTAATTTGGCTGAAACATACTCATTCACACACACAAGCATACATACACACACACACACACACACACACACACAACACAAACCAGACAGACCTATCTTGCTTCTCATACAATCTACTAAAGACGAAACAGATATTATGTTTTAAGCGAACGTTTAAAAATAGACAAAGATTCTTTTTCACGAACGCTCTGTGGTAAGGGGTTCCAAACAGAGGGTCCGAAATGAGAAAATGATCTCATTCCAGCATTTTTCCATATTCGAGGGACAACAAGTTTGGTGGAATCAGTGGCCGAACGTAAGGGGCGGGGTTTTGAATATCTTTCAATTAATTCCGAAAGGTAGGAAGGGGCAGTACCTTCAAGACAACGATACACCAAAACACAAACTTTGAATTTAATCCTTTTCTCAACAGGCAGCCAATGCAGGTCATGAAGCAGAGGTCTGGCAGAATCGCACCTACGCTTCATGAATACTAGTCTGGCAGCGCTGTTTTGGACAATCTGAAGACGTCTCAGATTATATTGCGAAACGCCAAACAGTAAAGCATTACAATAATCCAATTTTGATAGTACGAGGGACACAACCAGGTGTTTGGTCACATCCTCAGATATGAACCGTCTAATGGAAGCAATCTTTTTTTGTTGGAAAAAGGGAGATCTAACCAAATTATTAACCTGATGCTCCATCGACAGTCCAGAGTCTAAGAATGTGCCAAGGTTTTTCACTTTGTCAACCATTTGAATAGAGGCACCCCCCCAGCTTCAATTTCAATTAACAAACCATTGATATCACCACTGATTGGGGGGGGGGGGGGGCAGCGTGGCTCAACGGTATGGTCTTTGCTTCGTACCCGAAAGGTGCCGAGTTCGATCACCCAACACCGCGCTGTGTGGCCTTGAGCAAGTTACCTCGCCATAACTCAATTTGTGGCGCTGCACTGCCCCTTACATGCCAGATGTCTCATCCTATGAGTCATCCCAGTCGTCCCTTGGAATAGACCCAAGAGACAAATTTCCCCATGGGGATAATAAAGGGAATTTTATATATTTTATTTATTTTTTATCTCATGTTGAGAATAATACTAACGGGTTACAATAATGTTAGTGGGATGCAGGGGTGTTGGGATGGGGGAAATAAGTAAGCAAATAAAGAGCATCTGCTCAATTGTTTCATTTGATACAGGGAAAAAAGTTGCCTTCCTTTATAAATACATAATATTACTATTGCGCATAGGCAATAGTACATTTGCAAAATGTAATTCATTCATTTGAAAGGCATATATATAAGATAAAGAGCGAATAAAATATTTTTGTTTATAATAGACATGAACATAGAATTAAACGAATGAGAATACGTACGAAGCCTAAAAAGTGTCCACCAATGAAAGCATTCAGCGCCATTTTGTTGTTGGCTGAGAATGTAGTAATTACCATTCATTCGGTATCTATGTCAACATAACGACACAAGAAAAACAACAAACAATATCAAAATCCACAATAAAATGTTTCAGAACTGTTGCGTATATTTATGGCACAACGAAGCTGTCAAAAAATGAAGTTAGAGAATGTGTGTAATCATGTATTATAATAACCTGTAATGTGTTTTCCAACCACCACATCATCTACTACTACAACCACCACCACAATATCATCACTAACACTACTACTACAACCACCAGCACCACATCATTATCACTACCACTACTACTACACCACCACCAGCACATCATCATCACTACCACTACTACAATCACCACAACCACATCGTCATCACTACCACTACTACTGCAACCACCACCACCAATATCATCATCATTACCACTACTACCACAACCACCACCACCACTACTATTACAACCACCACCACATCACTACCTCAACTACTACAACCACCACCACAATAGCATCACTACCACTACTACTACAACCACCACAACCACATCGTCATCACGACCACTACTACTACAACCACCACCATATCATTACCATTACCACTACTACTACAACCACCACTACCACCATATCATTACCATTACCACTACTACTACAACCATCACAACCACATCGTCATCACTACCACTACTACTGCAACCACCACTACCACCATATCATCACCATTACAACTACTACTACAACCACCACAACCACATCATCATCACTACCACTACTACTACAACCACCACCACATCATCGTCACTATCACTACTACTACAACTACAACCACCACCACATTATCATCACTACCACTAATACTACTGCAACCACCACCACCATATCATCATCATTGAAATATTTTTTTTTTTTAATTGAGCTTTATATAGTGCAATATCTACTAAATGTGCTCAAAGCGCTTTACAAGGGGTCCCTGGTCAACATTTAACATGTAGGACGAGACATGACGCCTGTTAGGCGATATTACAATTTTTCGGACAAAGACAACTCTGTTAACGGCCAGGTACTCATTTTACACCTGAGTACGGTGAGAGAATGTGAGTAAAGAGCCTTTTCCAAGGACTCAACTATGTGCCGAGCGCGAGGCTCGAACCCAGGACCTTCCCATCCGGAAGCGAGTGTCATACTACAAGACCACATAGCCGCATCATTACCACTACTACTACAAACACCACCACCACATCATCATCACGACCACTACTACTACAACCACCACCACCACCACCACCATATCATTACCATTACCACTACTACTACAACCACCACCACATCATCATCACTACCACTACTACTACAACTACAATCATCACCACCACCACATCATCATCAATATTACTACTACAACTACAACCACCACCAACACCACATCACCTCACTAACGCTCAGTACTACAATCACTACCATTAGGTTTTGGAGCTTTACTTCATTTGAAATAAGGAAACTTCGGAATTGTATTTGGCATTGTGTTTATATATCATAATATAATTTTAATCAGTTATCTATTTAGAACTAGATACTATACAATATGTATGCCAAATACCACCCCAATTCCCCTTTCTTGTGTGCGGAAATTCCTCTTTCGGCATTGAAATTGAGTGTGAGAGAGTCCTCACTACACACATAAACAACAGAAACAATTTAAAAACAAGACTATGACACGCAACCACTCACACACGAGGCTATACTATTTATCCTTTTCTCTATATAGAATAGGACAAGACAAACAATAGCTTGACTCTCGCTACACTTCGCATTGATGTTTGTCGTCTCACGAGTTCAACTCTCGGTCGACCTGTCAATATTCCTTTTTGCCTCGGACGTAATCATTAATAGAATGTTGTGTGGTTTTGACCGTGAAGAAAACCTTAAGAAGTCACATTTATATCATTTTAGAGAGATCGTTTTGAATAATTTTGAGTTAAACGAGCGAGCAGCAACTTGTTTTCATGAACGGCCGATCAGCGCTTGTTTACTATAGTAACGCGATTCCCAGCCAACATCAAAATGGCGGATATTATTCTCATTGAGGCCGCTGGTTGGTTAGCCAATAAGAGCACCGTACGGTTTCCATTGGGTAAATTCCTTGGACATGAATGAATTATCAATTTACTAACAGTATAGGTATGGTGTTAATAGTGTGAGAAGTTCCTCATCTAGTTTAAATAAAAATGACAGATCGGAATAGAATCTGGAATAGCTTTTATTTCTCCTTACAATGTTACATAATTTTCAAAATGAGCAGACATAATATTAGATTTATTTACAAAGATGAATGGCCTCCAATGAACGCTGACTTGAATTCAGTGGACTTCAGCATTTGGTCATTGATGGTTTATAAGAGCGGTACAATATTTTACACAGAAGCAAAACTAAAATTCAAAATTAAAAAAGATAGTATCGACTCACTATCTAAGCTATTAGAAAAGCAATGGTTCATGGGGAAACAGTCATAAAGTAAATTGAGGAATAGACAGATCACATTCAAATTTGAGAATTACGTCCAAATTCTTTCGATAGTAATATGACATTTATTGTGTGATGCGTTTATTGATACAATCGTGGAATACAATAATTTCAGAATATTTTCTTGAAATAATTGTTCATAAATTTCATGAGAAATGGGGGTTATAGTAAATTTTCAGACTTGCTTGCATAATTTATAGTATTTCGGCTGCATGCTTTTAAACTTTTCCGGGCTTGTTTTTTTCCCCTTTTCTCGCCCTCAATATATAATATTGATAGAGACAGTCGTTATTGTTCGGCTTGTAGAACAAACAAAATTAAAAAAAATAAAAATAAGACGCCCAATAAGCGACTTGTGTCATGTTGATATTAAATATTACGTATATGAAATAGACAAAAAGTTCCGTGCGATCTGCTGAAAGTTATGAAGCCTCGGGAAGCGGGAAGCGTATTGAGGAATGTGAATAAGCTACATGCGACGTGAACTTGTTTGTATAGGCAGTATGCAGTTGACGTCACTCAGGTCTTTGTTATTGTTTTTTGCCATCCATGTCTATGAGTAATTCTCACTAAAACGTATGCTATAGATAGTATGCGCTTGGCGAAGAAGTTCACAACATTGCCATCCGGAAGTATAACGGACCAACACACAAAATTGTGTGCAACCATGAACGTTTATAGACAGGTTAATACAGTTTAGTGAGAATTACTCATAAACTTGGATGGCAAAAATCAATAACAAAGACCTGAGTAACGTCAACTTCGAACTATCTATAAACATTCAAGGTTACACACAGTTTTGTGTGTTGGTCCTTTATACTTCCGGATAGCAATGTTGTGAGCTTCTTAGCCAAGCGCGTTCTATCTATACCTATCTGATGACAATTTGTTACTGCTCATTGTTGTAATAGAAATACTCTCAAACCAACGCAAAATGTTATATATCACAATAATGTTTAATCAAGCCCATATTTGCGTACCGTTATCAGATCTGCTCACATGTGCACATCGGGTACACGGGAATGCGCTATCCATGTCGCGTTTAGATCCATGCCTTTTATCAGACTGGTGGTGAAGAATTTCTTCCCAGATTTGGCATACTTATCTTTTACAAATTACAAAAAGGAAAAAAAAAAAAGAACAGAAAAAAAACCCCAACAAAAACATAACAAACCATCTCCCCCCAACCCCCCCCCCCCCCCCCCCCACACACACAAAAAAGTACAAAAAAGAAGAAAAAAAACAAACAAAAAAAAAACAAAAACAAAAACAAAACAAACAAAACAAACAAAACAAACAAAACAAACTACAACCAACAAAACAAAATAACAAAAAACAAACAAACAAAAAACAACAAACACACATAACCAAAAAATAAAAATAAAATAAAAACACCCAAAAAACAAAACAAGAGAAACAGACAGTAAACAAAACAAAAATAAAAAACGAAACAAAAAGTAATTGTAAAAAAAAAACAAGAAAAAACAACAACAAACAAACAAAGCAAAAACAAAGCGAAACAATGAAATAAATCTCCACCCCCTCCGCAACAGAAAAAAAAAAAAAAAAAACCCAGCAAAAAGAGAACAACCGTCGAGCTCTGTTCACCTAGGCTTAGAGGCTAAGAGTCTTCAATGGCGGTTCTAGCCTATTTACAGTGGTGGGGCAAAGAGGATTCGGTCATATATATATATATATATATATATATATATATATATATTATATATATATATATATAATATATAATATATATTATTTTTTATTTTTTATTCTTTTTTGTTTTTTTTTTAATAAAATTTTTTTTTGATTTTTTTTTCGCCTTTAAACAAAAAATATTTCAACCACCAATAATCACATTCACAATGAAATGACAATACCAGTAGATTTTAATTCTTCCAAACGTAATCAAAAATGAATCACGAAAGAGAATACAACTAAAAAATAAAGCGACGAGACATAATGCGACAACACCTTGACAATACAAGTCCATTTCCTTCACTCAAAAAATTAAAGAGATGCTTTAATCCCTCAACGGCGATATTAATATTGCTTTTACATATTTCTGGTTTTCAGTAGTACGTAGTAACCTTAAAGTTTTCATGGAGAAGCAACAACAGCGATATGACTCGAGTTTCATTCAGAGCTCAAATTGCATAATTTTTACTGCTGTCTTGGTGGTCAGAATGATTGTGCCGGTGGTGGTAGTGGTTGGAATAGTGGTAGCGGTGGTGGTGGTGGTGGAGGAGGAGGAGGAAGACGAGGCGGTGAGGGGTAATTATGGTAGTGGTTTTGGTGGTGCTGTTGGTTAGAATGATAGTTGTGGAGACGATGACGGAAATTGTATGATGATG
>NC_088360.1:34452719-34465219 GCF_034508935.2 Berghia stephanieae
TAATAATAATAATAATAATAATAATAATAATAATAATAATAATAATAATAATAATAATAATAATAATAATAATAATAATAATAATAACAAATGATAATAATAACAATAATAATACGAGTATTACCATCATCATTACTACCACCACCAACATAATTACGTTTCCAATCAGTTTTTCTCGTTTTTTAAAATTTGATACCTATAATAGACGAAAATTCCGGTGATTTTGTTAAAGGGTAGTTAAAATATCTACGATTTTATTAACCCTGAAAACTACGATTTTTATTTTCCTATTTCAAGTAGGCAGGTCTGCTATTAAGTATGAGTTCCATAGTCAAAAAAAAAAAAAAGACAAACAAAAACAAAGTTTATTTAATCTTAGGCTTTCGCCAATAATTCATACAATACAATTAAGACAAAATATTGCTACTAATCTCTCCTCATGCATTCGTTAGACGATAACAATAACGACCGTGTTATCTTTACTCCTTACCCAACCAACCCCTAGCTTCCCGCCTCTTCATCACGAACTATCTTATGTATGTATTAGCTTTAGGACGGGCAAGTACGGAATCTGCCCACCCTTCCTTTAAACGTATCTATTTCCTCTTAGAATTCAACTCTCTCTTTTCTCAGAAGAGTATTTCTCGTATACTAATTCAATTGTTGAGAAAACCAAAATGGTGGTTGTATTTTATATATTTATTTAGTCGTGACCTTTGAATAAAAGTGTTTTGTTTTATTAGAGGAAATGCAATAGAAAATTACATTGTTTTGCAAAAATATTTAGTATGGCAATAAAAATACAGCGGTAATTACTTTAAGAATTTGAAGAAAAAAAAAAAGAACAATTTAATTTGTTTAAAAAAAAAACAAAAAAAAAAATCAAATAAGAAAACAATTTAAATAAATGAGTTTTGAGAAGCACTAAAGAAAACGAGAAAAAAATAAATTTAAATGGTTAAACAAATATATAAAAACAACACAAGTTAATACTAAATTGATATATTAGTAAATTAATAAATTAAATTCAATACTGGAATCTTCCCAATGTCATTACATCAATGGTACCAGCACAAGTAAGGCAATAAATTAGAAAAAGTACGTTTGCCAAAATCTGCATTTAGTTTATAAGGTGGGCTCATTTGAATTAGCCCGACCTAGTACTAGAGAGGCCAGACAGCAAACTCGGAGTTCAGCGTCAGGCGACGTGACGATGGGATGACGATGTGGGTGGAGTGGAGTGGTTGGGGAGAGGGGGGGGGGGTTGATTAAAAAAAAGAACAGGAGCGTATCCTGGTTTATGTATTACGGGGTGCATGGTGATTCTCAATCTATCAAAAATACACACAAATTGATTTCAGTACGAAGTATCAAGTTTAAGTACTAACTTTTGAAATTATCTAATTTAAATTAGATTATTTCGGACCTGGTAATACAGCATATAACTTGAAAAAACAGGCTGGTATTTGCCCACCCTGCCCATTATTACCAGCCGTCCCTGAGGACTAAAATAGCTGCTCCCTACTCAGTGTTTATTGATTGAATCAAGTAATTATTAAACAAATAAACAAAAAGATAGAAAGAAAACATAGATCATTTATATAAGGCAACACCCACTTAACGTGCTCAAAGCGCTTTACAAGGGGTCCCTAGCATCGGGCCCTAACCGTGTTAATACACGCGGGTCCCTAGCCAACATCATTTAACATGTAAGACGAGACATGACGCCTGCTAGGCAATATTGAACTTTTTATTTTCGACAGAGAAAACGCTGCTAACGGCCAGGAACTCATTTTACACCTGATTACGGTGAGAAGATGTGCATAAAGAGCTTTTTTCAAGGACTCAATCATGTACCGGTCTGAGAAAGATGTCCCCCCCCCCCCCCCCCCCCCCCCCCCCCAAACAAAACAAAAAAAAAAGGGAAAAGAGAAATAATCAACCCCCCCTCCAACCCCAAAACAATAAAATAAAAGAAAAAACAAAACAAAACAAAACAAACTAACAACAAAACTAATACAAATAAATCCCAATCCCAATGGCATTGCAAAACTGGCAACCATGGTTCTTTTCTTCTTTTTGAATCGCCAAAAGAAGTAATTAGAGTTTTTTATTAAACCGATCAGGAATAGCAAGATGGCTGTGTCACCAATGTAAACATTTATTTTCCACTTTCATGTTGTCACGACTCAAGATTAGCGACTAGGGTTTGTTTCCATTTTATTTAACTCTTTTAAAACATGGATTGGGGCTAATTAAAAGTTCTGCATATCATGTCTTCAACACCCATCCCTTAATTGTTAGACATATGTTTAGTTCGATCATTGAGTTACTTCAGTTGCTCTTTCGATTCTGTCGTCGCCCACGTCAGGGCAGCAGTTTCGTATATAGGGGCCTAATCAATTTTCTAATATAAATATAAATGTCATCACGCATTATAGACCCGGGTTATAGGAGTGCATGGTTGCACGTATGATTAATTTTGTTCATCATTATGGTTATCGTTTGTCATTATTAGAAAGGTAAAGTTCAATTTCAGTTGTGGTGAAAGTGAAACGTTTGTGTCTTTGTTTTTGTATGAGTGTTTGTTTGTGTTTGTGTGTGCGCGCGCGCGCGCGCGCGTGTGTGTGTGTGTGTGTGTGTGTGTTTAAAGTCTTGTTATCAACTTACTTAGACTTCTAATGTTTTTGTTATAATTTGTTTTTACTAGGCCAATGAACTCAAGGTAAACATTTATCTCGTAATGATCATAAGAATAAGAAGACGTTCTTTTCGCTCTTATCTATCTATCTATAACTATAATAAATGAAGAATTTCTAGAAATAGATAAACGATCCAAGTCACCGTGTTAGTGACAGTACAAGATAGCAGTAGAAGGGATCAATATTACACATCTTTATCTGGTAAAGTAAACCCTGCGATTCATGTATCAATCCCTTTCCAGTGGCATGCTGATAATGTAGAAACCCAGATATGGAAATTATCACTGTCCCTGTTTAAATAACACGTATTTACCATATTTAAGTCGTCACAAATGCCGGGGCCACCTCATAATAGTTAAGTGGCTAGTTTGTGCAGGATGATGGCAATTCGTAGACTCTGTTATTTTACTGTTAATAAATTTTGATTGATTAACAACACTGAAGAATAAAGTTTGATCATGTCCTTAGAAAAGAAGTCAGAGAAACAAGAGGAAGATGTTATTGATTCAATGGGTGATGGTAAGATACTATTAAAACATCTGTTGAAAATTCAATGACATGCTAGAATTTAAACTTATACTATTGTCTCATGATTCCTTTTTTTTTCTTTCAAAAGACCCCGAAGACCTATATGATGAATTAGACAACATGAATATTCAGGTCATTGGGCGAATTCGCCCCCAAACTGCTGGAAGTGGGGCTCCTTTGCATCAAGAAGGTGCAAACAGAATAGCAGCAAGAGCAGGAGGTCCATATTTTGGGTATTTATGATTTCCATTTCTTTCATGCATCATGTAATATGAAAACAGTTAAGGTGTTAGAATAAATCTTAATCCCCCCCCCCCCCCATGAATGTTTGAATGCAGGATCCAGTGGATATTTGTGCTTAACTAAATGGTTTACTTGGATTTTAATTAACACTAATTTAGAAACAGAAATGTTATTTTAAAAAATGTGAACATCATCATGTTATAACAATGTTAGAATATAATAATGATATGTTGTAGCATCAATGGTGGAGTGGTGCTGTGTATTTTAATATGTTGGTCAATCACCGGATGGGTGACAATGATTTCAAAACTGGCGTAGCATTGTTTCTTTGGGTTAGGATTTTCCACACAATACCCACTCAACTCCAATGTGAATGCGTTCTTGGTTATTAGCAGTGGTTGGTATGGCAGGAGTGCTATTACAAAGAGGACTTATGACAAACAATATTGTATGATATTGAAAATAAGTTCCGCATAGCCTTTTAGGAAATAAAATAAGCACTAAGAAGGACAATAAGCAAATTTTTATCCATTGCATGTGCTCTATAAATGATCAAATTTCCTTTTTTTTTAGAAATATTAATTTGCTTATTCTTTTATAGAATTGCCTCAAATAGTTACATTCAGTCTAAGAAAACCAGGAAATGTGATTTAACAATTAAAAACACTTTAATCGTCTAAGATATAAAGAACTACATATTATTTATACCTGAAATGTAGGTGTCCTAAGGATAGATATGTTTTAGGTCCTTCTTTTATGTCGTTGTCTCTTCTCACAGATTCCACTCCCTCCATTCCCAAAGTCACACAACCTATGATGTATTCAAAAACTCTCTGCAATCATCTGTTGACATTTTTCTTGGGGGTTGCAACACTTGCCTTTTAATTGGAGGAGAGAGTGGATCTGGAAAGTCATATTCTCTTGCTGGTGATGGCAAAAGCAAAGCTGGTCTTCTTCCTATGATTATTGACCACTTATTTACAAGGCTTGCTAAAGGTAAGATTTTTCGTATATTTAATGTGGCTTTGTGATCTAGTTGTATGACACTAGCCTTTAAACCTGTAGGTCCTTGGTAAAGACTCTTTTCACACATCCTGTCTCCACACTAAAGTGTAAAATGAGATCCTGGCTATTGGCATCATTATTTCTGTCGATAGAAATGCCTTACATGCCAGATGTCTCATCCTATGCGTTAAGTGTTGCTTTTGACTTGGGACCTCTTGTAAAGCACTCTGAGCACATTAAGTGAATATTGAGGTATATTAAAGGTTAAGTTTTTTTCTTTTCTTTTGTATCACTGACAGTTCTGAGAATTTACAATAATTTTCTTGTAATTGGATAAATTTTGAGGTTTTTGTTAAATTTAATTAAAGTACAGTAAGTGCAACATCTTTATAACAACATTGTTGGGACCAGAGAAAAATGTTGTATAGAGAATTGTCATTATAGAAGAGTAACCAAAAAAGGTGAAGGGTAGGGATGGTGGAATAGTTGCTTTGGCTGTCTTTTTCCAGCCATCTACTGTGGTGGTTTCAAGCGAAGCCGGCTATTTTGAAAGTAGTAGTTACCATATTGCCTCTTGAAATGACAGAGCCAAGCATTATCTGCTTGAAATTTCGTCTTCCCAACTTGTCAACAAGTACTTTTGTCTGGTCTGTAATGCTGTAATGATGCCTGAGTCTTTTAAGCCATGACACTGCAACTGCCCTTTTGGTGACAATTATCACACACTGTGGTATGTCAGATTAGAATCAACTCTAACTCAGCCTAACATTGTATTTAATGTTAACTTTAAATGATTTTGCCCCCGAAATATTCCTTGTCATATGTTTTATTCTTTATTAATATTACTATTTTGATCTTTATTAGATACTTATTATATTATTTTTATTCCATGTTTACCTTTTTAAAAAAAAATAATGTGCTTAGAGAGCCACAATCCAGATAAGAAACTCTCCCTCAGCAATCCACGAGTGACAATGCAGATGTATGAAATTTACAACGAGGTCATCAAGGATTTAATGTCTATTCCATCTCGTGGATCAGGATATTTAGAAATCTCTGAAGACGCAATTAAAGGAATTCATGTGCGGGTAGGTTTTACCACTGAAATGGAAAGGCTGAGAGGAATTCATTTTTTTCCTCTTCATCAGTTTATGAGACACATTTAAATTGTCAGGTGTTAATCTTGTTATGCTTTAAGAACAAATACTTTGCCCTTTAAATGTGGTCTAGAATATATTTTTTTTCACCCCATACAGTATGGTCAATAACTTGATCACATAATGGAATTCGCACTGAACTGAATTTTCAATATTTGTAGGCTGGAAAATATTGATAATGTGTGAAGAGCCAATGGCAAAAATCATTATAAGTTTATGATGTCAAAAACTAGGAAGCGATTGAAAGACATTGAAAACAGTAATGTGCGGCTATGTGGTCAAGTGTATGATTCTCGCTTTTGGATCGGAAGGTCCTGAGTTCGAGCCTCACTCAGCGCACAGTTGAGTCCTTGGAAAAGGCTCTTTACTCACATTCTCTCACCGTACTCAGGTGTAAAACGAGTACCTGGCTGTTAACAGCGTTGTCTCTGTCCAGAAAAAATTGTAATATCGCCTGACAGGCATCATGTCTCGTTCTACATGTTTCGTGTTGCTGTTGGTCAGGTACCCCTTGTAAAGTGCTTTGAGCACATTTAGTGGATATTGCGCCATATAAAAGCTCAATATTTATTTTAAAATTTAAAAAAATGCGTTTTGTCTTAAAATTGACATAAGTGGAAGTAAACCTACTAGAAGACATCCAATAGTAAAGGGTTGTCACTCTATTTTGTATCTTCTTCTTCTAGGTTCCATGCCTGGTCCAGGCTTCGGATACTGCATGAATTATCTCTCTCCATTCCTCCCTGTCTCTTGCTTTTTCAAACAGCTCTTGGATTGTTAGGTTGGTGAAGCCCTTCAGTTGGTCTATGAGTGTTTTTCTTTGTCTCCCCCGGGCGCGTTTACCAGGTATTTTTCCACAACTTGCCAGGTATTCCTTCTTATCTTTCCTTACTATGTGTCCGAAAAAGGATAGTTGTCGATCCACTATTAAGGGCATTAGTTTCCTTTGTTGGTATGTTCTATTTTGTATAAAAACTCATAAAACCCATCTGTCTTACCTTATGCATCCTTCGGTCTTTATCTCACAGTAGTCTTTATTTATTGGCAAGAATGAAGAAAGTGGGAATACCCTTATGGTTGGATATTCTATAAAATAACTTTCAAAATTTTGCGCTTTTCTATATAATTCATTTTTAAAAACGTATATATATATATATTTACTTCTTTCAATTGTTTGATTTTATTTATTTGTTTCTCACTCTCACTCTCCCCCCCCCCCTCCCTCCCTCTCTCTCTCTCTCTCTCTCTCTCTCTCTCTCTCTCTCTCTCTCTCTCTCTCTCTCTCTCTCTCTCAACAGAACTTAACAGAGGTGTTTGTTAAAGATGGTACAAAGGCAAATGACCAATTCCGGCAGGCCTGGGGTCGTAGAACAGAAGCTGCTACTGACTATGGCCCCTCTGTCCACAATGCTGCTATTATCTGTCATCTAGACCTAGAAGTGGTGAGTTGGGTTTGTTGCAAATAGTGACATTTTATAGTGATAACTATTCTACATCATCTTCGAAGTAAAGATTTATTGCTTTTTGCTATTTATTGATTAATATATATTCTTTGCTCTAGAGTATATCAAAAGTCTTCACGAGCATTTTACGACAGTATAAAATTCTAGCAGTATTTGACATTTACTTTTTATGTTCATTATAATCTTTTCAGTTTTCGGCTATTCTGCTTTTTTTTTTTCATGAAAAAAAGTCCTAACTGAAAAGATTGTAAAGAACTCAAAATGTAAATATAAAATACCCTTTGAACTTTATACTGTCGTAAAATGCTCCTCTCACCTGGTCTCTTGATATACTCTAGAATAAAGAATATATTTTTCTTTACAATGAATATTTTAAAAAGCACTAAATCTTATTATTATTAATAATATCATTATTATTATTATTATTATTATTATATTTATTATTATTATTATTATTATTATTATTATTTATTATTATTATTTATTATTATTATTATTATTATTATTATTATTATTATTATTATTATTATTATTATCATTATTATTGTTGTTTTTGTTGTTGTTGATGTTGTTGTGGTTGTTGTTGTTGTTGTTGTTGTTGTTGTTGTTGTTGTTGTTGTTGTTGTTGTTGTTGTTGTTGTTGTTCTTCTTCTTCTTTTCTTCTTCTTCTTCTTCTTCTTCTTCTTCTTCTTCGTCTTCGTCTTCGTCTTCTTCTTTCTTCTTCTTCTTCTTCTTCTTCTTCTTCTTCTTCTTCTTCTTCTTCTTCTTCTTCTTCTTCTTCTTCTTCTTCTTCTTCTTCTTCTTCTTCTTCTTCTTCTTCTTCTCTTCTTCTTCTTCTTCTTCTTCTTCTTCTTCTTCTTCTTCTTCTTCTTCTTCTTCTTCTTCTTCTTCTTCTACTTCGTCTTATCCTTCTTCTTTATAATATAATATTAAATATACAATATACAATATAAATGTCCACATTTCATTTCTATCATATTATCATTGGTAATTTTTGTTTTACAGTCTTATGTCAATAATCTAGTCAGCAAGTATCCAACAAAGTTACGAGTTCAGATCCTACACCAATGAAATGCACTTTACTCGTAAGGAATTTAACAATCTGGTATATTCCAAACACATTTCTAACTGGGAACAAAATGGTCATTTATTAAAGAATACTATGTATTACTTTGACACTGCAATTTACTTTCATAATAATTAATTCTAAATGGAAAATAAATACCTAATCATAGCCTGTGCTCCAATTATATGACAAAACAAAACGATAAGTTAGTTTGAGCTTGCTAAAAGTGTTAGTGACTTTAATTCATTGGAAGCCTAGAGTTAGAAATCACGCAAGGGGGGGGTGGGGGGTCGCAACTTAGTACCAAGGAAGGGTGTGTGTGTGTGTAGGAAATTTTGGAATGAGACATTTTGTCAGATTATTGGCATAAGACTGCGTTTTTCATAATTTCATATTTTAATTCTGAAACATATTTCTTGATTATCTCCCTTCAACCATAAAGGAATTCAAATGGTAGGTGACTTTTGTTGGAATAAGTTGTAGATTGGCTGTTTTTAGTAAATAGGATGCATAATGATCACGAACGATAGATATATTAAAAAAATTTACTGGACTTTTCTAAGAATTGGTACGAGCTTTTACAAGTGATTACATTTATGTTAAATCAAGACATGATTTTACAGTTCACAACATTTCCAAATAATATTTTATCATTGATTTGAATCGGTTTTGAATAAACCTTTTATTTCTTAATTAAAAAAACAAACTAAACTAGTATTCATTTTGTTCCTAATTGTGTCACTGTAATTTTTTTTGTCTTTTTTTTTGTTCCCAATTAAAATAGTATTAATCCTAGAATTTTGAATTCTTAGAATTTGAAAAAGTCTTATATAATCGGTTTCAAATTAAAAAAAACAATGTTCTGTCTCGAATTTACATTACATGACACGTGCTGTTAAAGTTTACTCACAAAGTTTACTGGACTTTTAAAATTTTCTGTCCAACAGACCCAGGGCCATTTAAATCAATATGTTAGCATAAAGCTATTACTTCATCATATCCCCTCTCCCCCTCCCTCCCCCCCCCCCCAATTAAATATAATTGAAAATTGAGTCCTTTAGTTTAATGAAAATGAAAATGTTTTATAGAAATTTATTTTTCCATTTTTTCCTATGTTATTTGCTTCTTCAAGACTTTTTAATTAAACCTATTTTGATTGTTTTTTTTTGGGTTTTTTTTTTTCTATGACTTTAGTCTATGTTCACATCGATTTTAGTCCATACTTAATGCTAGAATTGATAAATGTTGCATTTATTTCTCACTGATCACCCATAATTCTTTTTTGTTTTTTGTTTGTTTTGGTCATCTATTTTAAAAATTAAATTTGTTATAATGCATGTCACAGTTTCTATTTGTCATCTGTTCCTTTTTCATCTAGAAAAATTTTAGCATTTCTTGAATTTTGGTCGTTTTTTCCATTATTATTATTATTATTATTATTATTAGTGTGACACTTTTTAAAGAAAATTGTTCAAGGTCTTGCAAGGTTTTGTGTGGCTATGTGGTCTAGTGGTATAACTCTCGCCTTCGAATTGGAAGGTCCAGGGTTCAAGACCGACTCTGAGTGGGGCATAGTTGAGTCCTTGGAAAAGTCTCTTTACTCACTTCCCCCCCCCCCCCCCCCCCCCCTGTACTCATGTGTAAATTGAGTACTGGGCCTTTAACAGAATTGTCTCTGTTTGAAAAGATTGTTATATGGCGTAAGAGGCGTCATGTCTCCTCCTACATGTTAAATGTTTCTGTTGGCTGGGGACCTCTCATAAAGCGCTTTGAACACGTTTAGTGGATATTGTGCAATATAAATGCTCTTATATATATTTAAAAAAAAATAATCTCGTCCTCTACCACACCCCCCACCCCCAAAAATTAAAAAAAAAAACAAAAAAAGAATAGAGTCAATGACAATGATACATTCAGAAATTTATTTTATATTCATTACATACTATTGTTCTCCCATATTCTTTGATATAATGTATGTTTATAAGGCGCAGATACTGTCTTGGCAACACTTGCTGGGAACTGTTTTGAATTCTTCATTTTGTTATTTATATTTTCAGCCCTTAACTTTTCCGTGCCATTTTATTTTATAAACTTTATTTTTTCCAAAAACCCTAAAGGTATACATAAATAAAACATTATTTTGAATTAATCTTACTGTTGTTGAACATGTGGAATGAATTAGCCGAGGAGGTATCACCAGAGAGCTTTATATTAGCAAGATAGATTTAGAATTAGTTTTACAGGGCAAATAATGCATCCTTGCATTTTTCTTTCAGATTTTTTAGGCGTCAGTTATGTAGAACATTCAAAGCTGTGTTTAATAAGGCGTTTTTGACATGCTTTAGTACCTTTTCAGTCAGACTTACTAACATGACAAGACGGAACAATCCGGTAGAGATAAAATTACTACTCGTCAGCTTTCATTTCGAATTTAAATTTAAAAGGCTTTACTTATTTTATAGATTAGATTTTACATACCTTTTCCACTCAATATAATTTTTTTGGTCTATTTCTTTTCTTTTTCTTTTTGGAAGCCAGACATGGAAAGGTGGGAGAGGTGGGGGGGGGGGGGGGGGTGGATGGTGTGAAAGTAATATGATTATGTCAAGATAAAAAAAAAGTCGTTTTAATATCACGCGAATGAAGCACAAGGAGGTTCAGAAAAAGAAAAGAAAACTGAAGTTGAAGAAAATGAAAGAATTAGAATGATCTAGATAGTTTTGTGGTTTCATAAAATCAAACATTTAACATTTTCCTTCTTTATGGAGTAATTTTCCAAACATTATAAAATTATCAAGATTTATTTAACCTTTTCTGGATGGACTGAATTTGCTCTCTCTCTCTCTCTCTCTCTCTCTCTCTCTCTCTCTCTCTCTCTCTCTCTCTCTCTCTCTCTCCACCCTCTCTCTATCTCTCTCTCTCTATCCACCCTCTCTCTCTCTCTCTCTCTCTCTCTCTCTCTCTCTCTCTCTCTCTAATATAGAAACATTTTTGTAGAGCTTTTAAATTTTGTAATTGAAGATGTTGATGATATTCGTTTATTAGCTTGCTGTGCTTTGCTCATCACCATAGTAGTCTACATTTATATTGTGCATGAGGTATCAGCCACTGCGGCCTTCATTGTCGTCGTCGTCATCATCATCATCATCATCATCATCATCATCATCATCATCATCATCATCATCATCATCATCATCATCATCATCATCATCATCATCAGAATCATCGACACTAGACAAGTATTGAGCGAAATATTTCCATCACAAATCCTTTTCATATGATTTTTTTTTTTCTGGGGAGGGGGGCTGTAACTTCAATTGGCAAAAGTATACTTTTGATCTATAGTCATATAGCATTTCTTGGCTGTCGCAGAATTGATCAAGACTGTTCTTTGAAAACAATTCTCAGCTCTTTGCAAATACAATTTCATTTTCCAAGTTGTTTCAAAGTTGTTCTACCCGTATATTTAAACTATACTCTCTAATCTCTGTTTTAAAAAAAGGTTCCTCTAGCTTCAAATCAGGGAATATTTTTAGGCCAGATGTTGATAAATTTTTAGCCTCTTTATCTTAACACTTTTTATTTTATAGACATACTTTTGTCATATAATCCTTTTTTTCCCGTTGCTGTAACGTAGCATACCTGGAATCTGCTTTCTCATTTTTCCTTGCACCTTGTCTTCCATTATTTTAATCTTATTTCCTTTTGTCAAAAACAGGAGGTTGTCACTACAAAAAGAATTCAGTCAGGTTACTTGTACAGTATGAATGGAAATCTCAATTTGAGGAATTAATGAAACAGTAAAGTGTATTCGAAAACCCTTGTTAGATGCTCTTTTTATAAGATGAACCTTTTGTTAATGCTCTGTGCTCTGACATTATTTTGATGTTTCTGGAAAATTCCTTTTTGAAAGAATGATCTCTTTTAAGCATGCCAGTCTCGTAAATAAATGATATATATTTTTTAAATTAACGCAATGTTTCCGATGGTTTCCCTTAGAATGGAGGGATAAGACTTGGGTTCCTAGACTTTTGAAAGTTGTAATAAGTTTGAAATAATCTCTCTTCATTGAAAAGATGAATATACGTGTATAATATCTAGTTAAGGTTCATTGGTTGGAAAAATTACAGAACAATTTACCGTATACTCTATGAGGAATACGGGGGAAAAAAAGCGGTGCTGAATTATAATTTTTGATTCTATTTTGATACTTTGTTTTTACAAATGCAGGTTTTATCTTTTCTCATTAAAAAAAAATCTATTCTATGCTGTTACTCAGCAGTCAGTTCCTGTTAAACCAAATATTAAAATCAGCTGAGCAACTAGTAAATTCCTT
>NC_088360.1:34475219-34490219 GCF_034508935.2 Berghia stephanieae
ACAATATGGGTTTTTTAGGCAGTGTACTGGGTGGGGTTCCTGACCTCCCATAGTGGGCAGGGACTGTGTCTTCTATCCCCCCTATATCTGTTTTCAAACTTGCTTTGTGTCTTTGTCTTGGAATGAGATTATTTGGTTTTGTCCTGGCTGTGGTCGGATAACCTGGCTGAGAGGGAAACAGTCAAATGTATAATTTTGGGAGATGATATTTTTTTCCTTGTAAATCATCTCTCTGTTATGCATTGTATAATGTTTAGTTTACATATTATATTATATGATTGGTAAACATTTGAGTGTATTCCTCTTAGTTAGGACCTGTGCTTGTGTCTGGATGAGACTCTTAGGTGACCTCAAGCTAAGTACTTTGACGATGTGCTCTTGGAATCTACATCTGTTCCCTATTTGAACCAATTCCCTTTTGTCTTACCTTTTCCTTTGTGCTTTAATTGTAATTCTAGAACTTTTTACTATCCCATTTTCTTCCTTTTTACTGGCGCTGATATGACCCTTACGGCAAGCGCTGTAAAACCATTAAAAACAATAACATTAGGCAGTGTCCTCTGCATCTGTCTAGGAGAACTTTATAGTGTGGAGTTACCTAGACACACGGACTGATTGTTCTTACATCTTTTCCTTGTTTGAATATGTCTCTCTTGACTCATGTTTACTTTGGGGCTTTATTCCCAAATAATCTTTAGATTCGTCGTCGTTTGACTATCTCATCATTTTCTATTTTTCTTGGTGCTGAAATCATAAAATAGGTTGCAGTCTCGTGTCTTTAAACAAACTGAACACCCATAAAAAAAAAAAAAAAAAAAAAAAATTGGGGAGGGAAACAAATTAATCATCCATGTATCATATGTATATTCTCAGCACGTAGGCTACAACCCCCAACCATACAGGTCTCGATACACTATCGTAGAACTCCCAGGGTTTGAAAAACTTCTCAGCGATTCTGGTTACCTCAGTCTCAGAGAGGGCCCATCAGTCAGCCAGGGCTTGGTCGCCCTCAACCAGGTTGTTACCTCCCTTGCCAGCCATCCCAACCCCGACAGAGTCATCAAAGCTTACAAGTAAGTGATAAGTAGAAACCACATCTACATACAATAAGAATCTGACAGGAGGTGTGTGAGATGGTTTACCTTGTTAAGTGGACTTCTGTTGTTATAAGTGTTGTGAGTGTGTCTATGTAAATATTGTATTGTTATAAATGTGTAACCAAATGACAAATTGCCACTTTTTTGAGGACAATAAAGCTTTATTATTATTATTATTATTATTATTATTATTATTATTATTATTATTATTATTATTATTATTATTATTATTATTATTATTATTACAACCAAAACAGCAACGAGTGAAACAGAGTAGCTATTTACCGTGCCATTAATGTGACTTTATTATAAGACTAGGTACAGTATAGACGTTGTCATTGATCAACATAATTTTGTATGGAGGGTTTTGGCTCAATCTGTATAGTGCTGGACTAGCATGAGTAAGCTGCTATGAATCCACGATGGCTTTGATGTTTTTTATTGCTTTCCTTTCTTGCTTTAGGCACTCTCTGATAACCAGCATCCCATCCAAAGGGTATCAAGTTTGCATAAAACATCAGAATGCTCTTACTCAAGAGGCCCTTTATAACAACATACATTCTTTTTATATGAGAAACGAGTGACAATTTCATTTCATACCTCACCCTTTCCGTACCAGCGTTTTTACAACATATGCCACTGTCTGGCACTCATTCACACTAGAGACGAGCTGGATAATGTTTGTAGTGATTTATCCAAAAACACAACGTCGCTGTCAAATATTACAACAATATTACATGACTTTATTATAAGACTAGGTACAGTATAGACGTTGTCATTGATCAACATCATTTTGTATGGAGGGTTTTAGGAAAGGTCTTGAATGTTGAATTCTATTCTATTTTTTCCCTCCAATACCAGCGACTCCAAACTAACACAAGCTCTCCAAGAAGAACTTGGTGGCAATTGCCATACCAAAGCCCTGATTTGCCTCAAGCCTGAATCAGACCAGGATATTGTCACTGCCGTGCTTAAGTTCTGTAACAACCTCTCTCAAGTCAAAAACTTTCCTATCGTCAATGACTATCTAGCCCAAGTAAGTAGTTTCATTACAACCTTTTTGTTGTAAGCTTGGATTCATTATGAATTTTAAAGTTTCTTACAGCACTGTTCTTGTTGATTTTTATCATTAATGTTTTCAGCCTAGTGTGTATATCTGCATGTTCTTGACCTCTGTCACCTTTCTCAAACTCACTCTCAGAGCCTTTTGACCCAAGACAGAGCCAAACTCATTGACTTAAAGCAATTGACAGGAGGAGGACCAGCCATGGCGACAACAGCTCCTTTTGCAGGCGACCCTGCAGCCGAAGTCAGACGTCTACAGACAGAAAATGTAAGTCAAGTAATCAGTAATAATTTGCAAAGTAAAACTCTGATGGAGCCAGCTTTTGACTATTAAATCTTGTTAGAACCAGACGTATCTAGTAACTACCGTGTTAGTTGTCCTCATATTTTACTAAGTTCTTGCATTTATATATTTATATTGAATCGTGTTGGATACAACTATGGTACGAATAGTGCTCGACATGTAGCAATGGAGCACCTATAAAATACATATTAGCCTGCTATTTGTCTCCTGCTAAGTTAATGTTATTTTCCCTTTTTAGACCTTGTTCACATTTGTTCAATAATGACAATCTATATATATTTTTCTTTTTCAGTTGGTTTTGAAAGACCAGAATGAGCGCCTAACTCTCCGTGTGGACCAGCTCAACAACAAATTTGGTCATGTGGCCAACACAAAGACTGACTTATCACAGCAGCTACTTCTAAGTGAAGAAGAAAAGTTGAAGGTGCCTTTTTGTATTCATTGAATATGCATTTATTTTTAAAATTACAATCATATAGAAGTTTAGATCACCTCATCCCACATGTGATAAAGTTAAGTATTATATAAAATCTAATGAAAGTCTAAGAGTGTATGGAATAGAAGTATAAATTATATGATTTTGCATTTATTACAGTGCAATACACTCAATGAAATTCACTAAAATACACTTTGATTTTGTTTATTCTCGCTTTTAACCAATTCTCTGTTATGAATCCTTTTTAAGGTGTCACAGTCATTAGTCGAGATGCAAATTGAGAACAACAAGATCAAAGAGGACGCAGAGGCAACAAATTTTGAATTGACCAATAAGGTTTGGATTGTAATGTTTTGCCTCATTTGATAAGTCTGATTTAATTGTTAATAGAAAAACTTAGAATCTTTGAAGGATTGGGGCAGATGTTTTATTAAATCAAAATATTGATACAAAACAAAAGCACTTTTATTTTTATTTAAGGATAATTCTGTTGACATTATAATTTGATTCTCGTAAGTCTTCAGATTGTGGGATTATAACATACTTTTTCTTCCAAGAAGTAGAGGTGAAAAATAAATTTCCTACAACAACAACAGTCCTACCTATAAGTTAAATCAACGTATTAAATGAAAACATCTCATTGTATTAATTTGCTTGATTAATAGTCTTTGCCATTGGTAAATCAATAAAATTTCAGGATTCAGTTCTTTGACTATTATTTAAGAAAAAAGCCTAGCAGCTTCTAACGTCTGGTTTTTCATCCTATATCAACACCTTACTTTTAATCTCTGCCATGACCTTTATCCTTCGAGTTTGGTTTGATCTTTTGTGTGTGTGTGTGTGTGTGTGTGTGTGTGTGTGTGTGTGTGTGTGTGTGTGTGTGTGTGTGTGTGTGTGTGTGTGGATATTTTCATGGTTTTGACTTTCTCTTATCCAGATAATTCTATTGGAAAATCAGCTTGTGGAAGCTCAGAATGAAAGAGACAGGCACATACGCGCAGCTAAAGCCACTAAAGAACGACTGAATGAAATGGAGGCAGACAGGAAGGAGATTGCTGATGAATATGTTGTTCTCAAGACAAACTATTTGGCATTGAGTAATGAACACAGAAAGGAGGCGAGTATTGTCACTAAACTATATGTATATATTTAATGTCTTACGCAATGAAGAATCTTTTTATTTTATTTTTAACCCTCTCCTTACCAACTATAGGAAAATTGTCACATTCGTTACGATACAACCAACATTTTTCTTATTCAAATTTCTCTTGTACATCATAAAATTTAAGGAAAATGAACAGTGTGTTGTAGAGCATGTTTTGCTAAAGAAATTATGTATCTCAAGAACTTTACTGCTATTGTGTTTAAGTGATAAAAAATCCATTTTGTGTTAGTTGGGTGTGATGTTTTGGGGAAAATCCTGAAAATGGCTGTTAAGGAGAGGGTTAAACTTCAGACCTGGTTAGATAGTTTTAGATAGAGAGTGTTGATTTATGGAGTCTTGGAGGCATTGTTGTAGTTGACAACCATATATTATGGCATTTCAGTATACATTCTAGGAAATAAAAACAAAAACTGTCAGACTCTGTTGCATCTACCATTAAAGTTTTAAAACTGTTTCTAAGATATTGACTTTTATTTATTTATTTATTCGTTTTAAAAGAATCATAAATAATATATAGATATTCAGGTTAAGGTTTGAGGTGTATGTTTCTACTATTCTAATACAGTCTACCAAAAATGAGAACTTGGCAATTGAGTTACTTAACCTGGTCAATAACAAAGCTGCTCTAATGAGACAAGTAATGATCCTAACCAACGCTGACCCCACCACAACCGATGACCCAAATCTGGAAATTGCACGTGTCAAAGCCCTTGTTAATAAAAACACATCCGGAAAAATCAAGGTAAGGGTTTCTGGAGTTTAATAATTTATATACTCAAAATGTTGATAGCTGATATAGGCATTTTAAAGTTGCTAGGGAATGGGGAGGAGGAGGAGGAGGAGGGGGGAGGAGGAGCAGGAGAAGTAGGAGTGGAGGAGGAGGAGGAGGAGGAGGAGGAGGAGGAGGAGGAGGAGGAGGAGGAGGAGTAGGAGGAAATTGGTAAAAAGGTCTCAAAAGGTTTAAGGTTTGATGCCGTGTCATATTAGTTAACACAATACTTTCAGCACGACTGTTTTAAATAGGATGAAGTTTTACTAGGAAAAATAAATGCCTAACTGATGAAAGCTATGGACTGTACTGTAAGAGTATTGAAAAAAAATTAATAAAACATAACAAGGAATGTTTTTTGTTCAAATCCTTTTTCAGCCAACAACAAAAACGATGTAAATTATAATTAGACTTTTTTAGTCTGGAAAAAAGGAGCAGATATCATCTTTTTGGCAAGACACAAGTAGACCTTTATTCTTTCTTTTTTCCATTCTTTAAATAACATTTTACTGTATAAAATTGTTCAGTTTGTTTAATAGAAAATAATTCTGATACTAAGACGACTATGAACGTGATGTCTTACTTATGTCACTCTTTTTTTAAATATTTCTTTTAGGCTGATCAGATCTTGGGGTCACAACAAGATCGTGAGCAAGTTGAGGAAAGGGTAACAAGTTTCACATTGTCGTTTTGTTTATTTATCATGATAGAATTAGGAAAACGTGTTAAGTTTAGCGTTTGCTTCTGCAATTTTTTGTGTATGTCTATATAGTTAATTGAAACAACCAATCATATCGTTATTATTTATTAAGAGCTAGTGTTAGAAAAATAGTAAACTTAATTAACAAAAGAAATTTAAAGGAAAGTAAAAAAAAAAAAAGAAGAGAATTGAGCATATAGTAATCTTGTAATTTACGTATGATAAACTTTGTTAAGATCTTTAATAGTGTTGTTTGGGACACAAAATAAACTAAGGATATCATGATTTTTAAAATAGTATAATCATAGAAAGGAAACAATGGAGGGAAATTGTATGAAAACAATTAAATGAAGCAAGACCATATTTTTTTTACCCACTTAATTTAGCTCTTTGCCAGCCAGCGTAAGTTTGACAACGAGATAAACAGATTGAAACACGAGTACAAGGGTGAGAACAAGAAATATGAAACACAGATGTAAGTTGATCAAATGACTTGCCAATTTGAAAATGCAACATTTGTATACCGGAATCAATAACTAACCCATGAGTACCCAAGCTGTTCCATAGTTTTTCACATAATGTGTCTCTTTTACACTGAGAACCAATAAAATGACACCACAACAACAAATTCAGCTAAGCACTTCTTGATAAATACATTGTTGTCATGAGATTAAGGAAATGGAATTTTTGAAACTTATAAACCATAGTCAACGCTTCCTTTTGAAATTTCATCCAGCAGTTTATAGAATTGATAATGAAGATATTTGTGTTCTTCATTTTACTATAATAGTGCGTCATCATAATATAGAGATGTTAAGGTCTTAAGTTTGAAGCTTTTTCTAGGTAACCCTATAGCCAGTTGGTCGAGCACTCGTTTCACATATAAAGGGAATGGGATTGAGTTATCGGTAAAGTGGCGATTTTTTGGACCCAGTAGCAAGCAATTGCTACATTCAGGAACGTTTGGTCTCTGAAGGTCTCCTTTTTGGGCATTTAGCACAAGCCATTTAGAAATTTTCATAATCCTTATGGAGATGGAAGTAAAATATGGAGGCCAACTTGGTGTCTAACAAAAATGGTTTTGTCAAAAATTATTCCAATTGTGCCTAAAAGACCGCATGTTCTTCCTGTGTAATTTTATACTGTCCTCCGGGTGGAATAAATAATGTAAAGTATTTACTGTTAGCTTATATTGCTATCGATAATGGACATCTAAACAACAATGGTGCATAGCAGACGTTTATAATTAGTACTTGTAGAATTAAAAGTATATATTTTTTTCAAATATTTTGCTTTTTCATCTTTTGTATTATTATTTCTTCTCTATTCAATGTCACAAAGGAATGGGTTGATGAAAGAGCTTGCCGAAACTCGAAATCTTGCCAGGGAAAGACAACAAAAGATTTCAGAGTTGAACGCAGTAGGTGCTATAGATTATTATTTCATTCATTCCTCATAGACAGATTAATTTTAATTGGTTTTGTTCTGAGATTGTAAAAAAAATTATATCAATAAAATTGTTTGCAACTTGGTAACTTATAATTATCCATGTAAGTCTGTTTTTTTGTGTTTTTGGAGAAGAATTTTATATTAAGACAATTAAGAAGATACGTTTTTTTCTTCTTCTTTTCGTTTTTTTCTTTCTAAAATTTTTTTTTTTGCTGTGCCGAATATTGATAGTTATTCATCACAAATTTGTGGAACAAAAAATGACTTTTCCCCCCTTTTTTTATAATCCTAAAATATTGTTAAATTCAACTGCTTGAATTATTCACATTGCACATTTTCTTGCTTCACTAAATAACTATTAAGTAATTTTGTTTTTAAGAAACGGTGCCACTATTAGGAATAAATAGACAGCTATTCAACTAATATCTGTTTTATTACCAGGTTTTCTAAGTCAATAAATCCTATATTTGCCTAGATAAAATCCAAATCCTTCATTGTGTGCATGATAAATTTTGATATGATTTTAGTCATTCAATTCTTACCAACCCAACTCCCAAGGTAAATGTTCAATGAAAAGATAAATAAATTAAATTTTTATATATGAAGATGATCTTATCTCAACTTACAAAAGAGTAAAGGCAAGATGTTCTTTGTGCTGTCAAGATATATTTTGGTGTTTTCAGAAACTAATCACCCTCAGAGGCGAGAAAGAACACCTAGACACTCAAACAAACAGATTGCAACACAAGGTCAAGGACTTAGGGGATGACTTCCGAGCCAGGCTTGTCAAATATGTCGAAGACATTGCAGTCAGTTGTATTTACTTATAATTTTTGTTTTTGACCAATCAAATGATCCTAATTGTAAATTGAGTGGTGATGGTGATGTTAATAATAGTGATGCTATTGATGGTAATAATGATGATGACGACTACAACAACGACGATGATGATGATGATGATGACAACGGCGATTACGATGATGATGATTGTCATGGTCTCAAGTGAGTAAAGAGCTACTCGACTATGCATAAAGATATATGTAGAATGAGGCCCCAGAATTTACTAGTTACTATAAATGAAAAACAATTAACGATTTGTTTACAATGAAATAAAAATAATGATGAAATTTAATTAAAAGAGATAAACAGTGATCGTGGCAGTTACAAATAGAGATATGAATATTTTACGTAACTTATGATAATATGTCAGGTTCGTAAGTTTACGTTTCCAGGCAGTTGATGGGCTTGGATGATCTATTCCTCTGATAACAGGATCGGACTCGTAAAATTCCACTTCCAGGCAATTGGTAATGGGTTAATATGTAATCCTTTGACAGCGGGCTCGGGTTTGATCCTTGAAGATTATACAATCAAAGTTAAAAGCTCCGGCGTCTTAATGGTGTAGATATAATATCTACAAAGTCCCAAAAGATAAAAATCTTACAGTATATAGAAGGAATAGAGCGACTGGCCGTCCGGCATAGATTGTGAAGAGAAGTGAGTGTCAAATGTTAGACCTATCAGCTTTTATAATAAGTGGCTACGTGACAGAATGTAGAACGAAAAGTATTCACTAATTAGAAATTAATTCGAGGGACGGCTATAAAAGGAAAGACGATCTAATATTAGAAGGTAAAGTTTATCTAAGCCTACCGAAATATAACTGGAGTGAGATGAATTCAGTTCTTAATAAAATAAAATTTAATAAGATAATTGTGAACAACCTTTACTGTGACACCCCCCACCCACGTTTAAAATATACTCTTTAACCATTATGGGAAAGATGGATTTTACAAACGGAAGTAAATTTACTATCATGATACTCTAGCATTAATCCATTGTTATGATTTGTGCTACAATTAAATTATTTATTAACTAGACATGGAAATGTTTATATTAACGTAGGTATATGAATGGGTGACAATAACAATGAAAGATTGTGATTACAAATCATTGTGATGAACAACATGATGGCAATGTGATTACAAATCATTGTGATAAACAATAGTGATGGCAATGAAGCATGATTTAAGTCGATGATATGAAGGTAATTTACTGAATGAAATGAATGAAAATGTAAATGGAATATTGACATTTCAATTATTAATCATAAATGAGTGAAAATTCATAACAATAATAGTAAAGAGAAGATTTCCCAAATCATGAATGGGTATGGTATATATATCCAAACAATACTCAATGTTACATTAAGTTGGGTCATCATGTTTACAAATAAAATTATCGAAATTGTGCGTTCTGATTTGGCATAATTTTCGAGGTAACTAACAGTATGCATGAGAGGTTAAGTTATACCCTTCTCACGTCATTACACTAATCGAGAAAGTAGGTCGGCGTGAATATTTTCACAGCCTGGTATGTGAGAGATACTGAAAGTGTAATTTTGCAAAAATAGACTCCACCTTAGTACTCTACTATTATTCATTTTGTTATTTCTTATGTACGTGAGTGGTTTATGGTCCGTATCGACCACAAACTCTTTTAGCAGTAGATATCTGCTGAATGTCTTTAAAGCAAAGACGATGGCCAGTCCTTCACGCTCTATTACAGAGTATCGTGATTCTCTGTCCAATAATTTTCTGCTTGCATATAAGCAAGGCATTAGAGTTCCCTCATGCTCCTGTAATAGTACACCTGCGATGCCCTTATCAGACGCGTCAGTTCTTACAACAAATTCTTTTGACATGTCGGGTAATTTAAGAATTGGTTCTGAACAGAGTAATGCCTTTAATTGGTTAAAGCTATTCTGACACGCTTCTGTCCAAACAATTTTGTTCGGTGACCCATTCTTTGTCAGATTTGTTAGCGGTGTCGCGATGTGCGCGAAGTTGTAAATGTATTTCCTGTAAAAATTTAGGAGCCCAAGTACTTTGCGTACTTCTTTTTTTGTCTTAGGTGGTTGCAATTGTGCGATTTTTGTTTGTTTTTCTGTCTCGGGTGTCTGTGTCCCATGACCAATGGTATGACCGAGAAAATCAATTTTGTAAAATGCAATGCTTGTTTTTGACGGTTTTGTTGTTAAAGAATTACGTTTTAATGCTTCAAGCACTAATTCTAAGGTTGTCATGTGATCAGTCCATGAGTTTGAGAAAATACATGCGTCGTCAAAGTATGAGAGTGTAGACGGGATGTCTTTTAATAACATACGCATCATTCTTTGGAATGTCGATGCGGCTGTCGATAATCCAAATGGCATATAGTTAAATTCTAACAATCCTAATGGTGATTGAAATGCTGTGTATTTCTTACATGATTCTTTCAGTGGAATCTGCCAGTAACCTCTAGAAAGATCACATTTTGTCATGTATTTTGCTTGAGATAAGGCAGCAAATAAATTCTCTTGATTTGGTATTGGTTCTGCATCAAACACTGTTGCTTCATTTAATTTGCGAAAGTCGATACATAGCCTTATCGATCCGTCTTTCTTTTTCACTACTACTATTGGTGATGAGTATGGGCTTGAAGAATATCTAACTATTCCTGTATCTAGCATATCCTTAACTTCCTTTTCAACTTGTTCTCGTGCGTGAAATGGAATAGGATAGTTTTTCACGTTGATAGGGGTAGATGTGGTTAACTTTATGTCGTGTTCCACTAATGTTGTATGTCCGGGTGCGTCTGTAAAGACTGACTGGTACTTTTCTAATAATGACCTGATTTCTCGTTTCTGACATTCGTTTAGTTGAGGATTGATTGTGACGTCATTAATTGTACTATTTTTAGAGTTACCGTGTTGTGGGGTGTGTTGTAGTTCGACATCATCGCTGTGAGTTTCGATGATTAATCCTACATTTGCAGCTTCCACATGGTTAAATATTGGTTGTGATAATCCGTCTCTATCGAAATATTTTTTTAGCATGTTTGCATGGAATGTCTTTGTTGTGTTGTTAATTTGAATCTCGTAATTAACACCAGATCGTACTGCTAATACCTTGAATGGTCCTTTCCATGTAGCTAAAAGTTTACTCGAGTCATCGGGTAAGAGTATTAGTACTTTGTCACCAATCTCAAATTTTCTTGACTTGCTTTTTCGATCAGAGTATTCCTTGTATTTCTCTGCTTTTTTTGGTGACGGATTCCTGTGCTAGCTTACATGTGTCCTCTATTCTGTCTTTCAGGTTTCTTACATATTCGTAAGCAAACATAATTTCGTTATTGTCCTCCTCATTCCCTTTACAAATGTCGGCTACTATATTGATCGGGCCGCGAGGTGATCGTCCATACATCAACTCAAATGGGGAGTAGCCTGTAGATTCTTGGGGTATTTCTCTATATGCAAATAGGATTGCTGGTAAGTATCTGTCCCAATCATCTGGTTTTTCTGCTGACACTTTTCTTAACATATTCTTTAGAGTGCCATTAAATCTTTCACAAAGACCATTTGCTTGGGGGTGGTAGGGAGTTGTGAATGAGTGTTGGATTCCCATGAGTTTCATGGTTTCTTGCATCATATGTGATGTAAATTGGGGTCCATTGTCCGACAGTATCTCATTTGGTATGCCTATTCTAGTAAAAATTGTCATCAATGCTTCAGCTATGTGATCCGATGTAGTTGATTTCAATGCTATCGCTTCTGGCCACCTGGTTGCGTAATCGACTAGTGTTAGTATGTGTGTATGGTTTCTATCTGACTTTGTTAAAGGGCCTATAATGTCAATTGCAACTTTTTGAAAAACTTTTTCAATAACTGGGGTTGTCTCTAATGGCAATCTCGGTATTCTGCCTTTTGCGACTCTTCTTTGGCATGTGTCACACGATTTCACATATTCTCGGACGTCTTTAGTAATTCCAGGCCATGTGAAATTCTCGGATATTCTCTTCAATGTGGAAGAGCTCCCAAGATGTCCAGAAGTTATTGAATCGTGCGCTATTCCAAGGATTTTGTTTCTGTAAATACTCGGCGTGACCAGTTGTTTAGCTATTTTGTTTCTTTTCCTATGTAACCTGAACAGAATATCTTTTTCAATGATGTATTCAACTTTTGATTTCGTCCCTTTGTTTGCGATATTGAAATATGAAGTTAAAGTCGGGTCCTTTTTCTGTTCTTCAATGAACCTGTTCCTGTCAAATTGTTGTGGTTCTAGAGAAATAGTCATTGGCTTCTCTGTTGTCTTAGTCATCTTTCTTGTTTCTGCTAGACAAGCTGTTTCTTGGGTTAATGACCATTCTTTTACATCTGTTGGGTTGTCTTTAAGACCTTTTATATTGCCAACAATAACATCAGCGACGGGGTTGGGAAGTATACAGCATTCCACTATTCCTGTATAGTATGGGGTTTCTATGTACACGTTAGCTGTTTCAAAGGTTTCGACTGTGCCACTGAATGTGATGCATTGTACCGTTTTCCAGTTTTGTCTTCGTCATTGATCAAAGATGCTTTTATTCCTACTGTACTGCATCCTGTGTCTCTCAATATTTTGCAATCAGTTCCATTAGCTTTGCCTTCACAAAAAAATAGCGATCCTGATTTGTGAGTTTGTGTTAAAAGTGACATACCTTTCACGCAATACACATTTATATTTTCTCCTGACATTACTCGTGTCTGATTGTTTACACTTGTTTGGAGTGATGCATTTGCAGTTTCTTTTGGATATCCCACGATTTTGTAACATTTGTCTGCTGTGTGGCCTTTCATTCCACAATATTGACATTTAATTATGGGTTTGTTGGTTTTCTTATACTCAGTATTATTGTCAGTGCTATTTCTTGTTTTGTTTTGATAGGGTCGGCTATGGTCTCTATTGAACTGTTTGTTCCATGGTTTGTTACTATGATCATCTTGTTTCACTTGCGTGTTCCGAGTGATTGATCGGCTCGTTCTATTTGAGTACTGAACTTTAGGTGTACCTGGACTCTGAGCAGCAGCAGCGTAGTATGGTTCCTTCAATGTTCTGCTAAGGGGTGTCAATGGATGTGCGCTGTTAAAGTTTTCTGCGTAGATTTTTAATTTGTCCAAGTTTTCTGGCTTTCTCTCTTTAAAGAATGCGACTAAATCTGGGTTGCAAGCTTGATAGATTCTATTCTTCAGCGTGAGATAGTAAAGGCCTGCAAAGTCGTCTTGTTTTACGTTTGCCAACTCAAGCCACCGATTTAGAAATTGAGTAATTCGGTTCACGAATGTATTAAAGTCTTCTCCACTTTCCGGTTTTGCAGTGTGAAACCTTTCCTGGTAACCATCTTCCGTTAATCTAAATCTTTTTAGTAGAGCGTCTTTAATTTTACCATAGTCATCTGCATCTTCAGTTGTTAAGATATAGAAAACTTTTAGCGGTTCTCCAGATAAGCAGTTAATCAAGGCTGTGGCCCATTTGCTTTCTGGCCAACGATAACCTTTAGCCTGAACTTCGAATCGGTGTAAGAAGGATTCTAGGCAGTCTGAGCGTTCATCGTATGTTGGCATGCGTGGAAGTTTCACGAAAAATTCATCACTATTATTATGTTTTCTTTCATGACCGGTTTTTGTTTTTTCAATTTCCAGCATCATTTGGGTCCTTTTGGTTTCTTCTTCTGCTAAAGCTATTTGTCTTTTTAGTTCCCTTTCTTGGACTCTTTCTTCTCGTTCTTCTCTACGTATTCTTTCTTCATGTTCTTTTTCTTCTCTACGAATTCTTTCTTCATGTTCTTTTTCTTCTCTACGAATTCTTTCTTCATTTTCTTCTCTACGAATTCTTTCTTCATGTTCTTTTTCTTCTTTTACTTTCTCTTCGCACCATGAAAATATTCTTTCTTGGGGTATTTCTAAGTCCTTTGCGAGACTTAAGTATCTTTTAAATGCTTCCATGTTGCAATAAATTAGTTACGATATTTTATATATATTATATTGACAGGATACTGTTACTGACTGTTTTATTTATTTACACTTACTGGAATGAACTGTTCTATTTTTAGAAATCTCTCTCTCTTATTTCAACTTATTATGTATGTTGAATTTGATGCCTTTTATCGTTATATCTTATAAAGCAATGTGTCAATACAATGCGTAGTTATTATGACTTGTGTCAATAACAATGTGTCAATCGCGTGTGCTCTAAACTATGTTACTACGAAAAATGTATCACCAATGTGTGTGACTCGTCGTTAGTTTGTATACAATTATTCGCAATGACGCTAATATACTAGAGTGTGATAACAATAATAGGATGCCAAAATAATCCCAAGTTATCTATCACTAAATATAACACGACGGCTAGTAGACTCCTTTTATTATTATTTAGTTTTTAAAGACTCACTTTTCAGAACATAATATATAAGTGGTTTTCGGTAACAGTAATATGCCAAAAATGCATTTAAAACAAATCACTATGCAAAACAAATCACGATGTCTATAGTTACTATGTGATGCCCAACTCATGTAAAAGAGAATAATGAAGGATATATTTACCAACTCAATTCGTGGCTGGGACCTCTCTCTTGTTCAATGGTTGTTCAACAATTGTAATTAGGCATTGAAGAGTGTTTAACAGTGATGTCTGAAATACAAAACAATAAAATATCGTAAGATTTACAATAGTTACAAAATGTGTTCACAACACTGAGTGAATGGATGATAGGTGAATGAATGGTTATGGAATGTAAACATATTGAAAACAATTCATGAATGAGGCAAACAACAAAATGAAATGAGTGATATAATAACAAAGTGGACAAGGAATGAATGAATGAATGAAAAACTGAGTGAATAAATGAATGAATGAATGGATAATGTATGAATGAAAGAATGAAGGGAGGAATAAATGTATGAATGATTGGATAAATGGGTGAATAAACGAATGAATGGATGAATGAATGAATGAATAAATAAATGAATGAACAATGAATGAATGAATAATTTATAAATGAATAAATGAATGAAGGAATGAATCAATAAAATGCTATTCAATTTGAATGAATGGATAAATTGCTATTCCATTTCAATGAAGAAATGAAAAAGAAAAAAAAAATTAATCCTGTAAATAGGGAGTTCAATTAAAATATGATCAAGTGGGGCAATTAAGAGT
>NC_088360.1:34495219-34535219 GCF_034508935.2 Berghia stephanieae
ATTAAAATATCCTTTAGTTTAAAAAATAACCCCATGTTTTATCCCCTTTTCACTTAGTGCCTTCAGTGACTGTTGAGGCTTGGACAACATTGTATCATGTATTTAATACTACAACCAATATCAGGGCTACGGTCTTTATTTCCTTGGTTCTTGTGGGTTCCAATCTTGGTGAAGACATTTTTAGTTTATTTTATAAATATTTTTATTATACGAATACTTTTTTTTGTTTCTTAGAAAGTAAAGCTCTTTTCGGTACATTTAACTAGCAAGTTGTTAAACCCAGACACATTTTCACTTAGCTGTGATAAACTTTATATTGACAATTATGTAAGACCCTTTTAGGTTCTCAAGCATAATTATATTTGTTTATCCTCTACTTTTTGACTTTCATTGCACACATTTCCACATGACAGCCACAACAAATTTCTATAAAAAATTGCATCAGTAACTATTTTTAAAAAATTAATTTTGTTTGTTTGTTTGTTGCTTTAGGTCTCTTCCAACACAATTGAGATTATATGAGAGACCGCTGAAACAAAAAAAACAAGCAATCTAACAAAAATAGTACAAATGTAAATCAAAATCATAACCTAAAGATATCATAAGCTAAATTATAAATAACCAAGAACAAACAGGCAGAAGATTTACAGGAAAAAAAATATCCCCTGTCAAAAATACAATCACAAACCAAAGAAGCAGGATAGGCTAGTAAAGAGAAGAAGAAACGACATCACTATCGGATCGTACACCCATGTGAACATCATAGGTATATGATTCAAGGGTGATGCTCCCATCCAACCACCCGCTTTTTTTTTTTGTTTTTTTTATTAATAAAAATTGTTTGAAACAGAAATCAAAAGACGCATTTGTTGACAATTTTTCGTTTATACAATGAAAAAAATATTTGTCTGGTTCCCTCCTGGCAAAGGATCTTAGCCAGGGCAAGGGTGACCAAGGAGTCTGATTTCAGGACAAGGACAGAAAGTAATGCGAGAAACAAGTATAGCAAGTTAGTGACCTCACCAGCCCACAAGGGAAGTTAAAGGCACCCATCAAGAGCGGAAATATATCCTGGTATTTGGTAGTTTCAAATAATAGCTTGTTATCCTTCACACAGGAGGTTAGTTTATTACATCATACTTTGCATCAGGTCTTACAGATTCAGCTATCCAGGCACTGTTAAGTGGACAGGGAGGTCAGACAATCCACCAGACTCTATCCAGATTCGAAACTCCATTTGCTTATGAGTCGAGTGCTTTGTTATTAGAGCAACCAGGAACTTTAAAAAATGAATTTAGAAACACAGAAAAGATAGAATAAAAAGACTGTATATGACACAGACCTCTCACCTGCTTTCCTTTGTTTTGTTTGTTTTTGAGGCTTTTTTGGTGCTTACGACACACTTAGGTCATTTCAGCACTGTTAAAGACGAAGCAAATGTCAAATAATTATAGATTTACAATTTAAAGCATACATGAAAAAGTAAAGAGAATGGGGAATGGTTGTTTGTTTTTAAGGGTTCTACGGCGCTTGCGGCACATTTAAGTCATATGAGCGCCAGTAAAAAGGAAAAAAAAAGGATAGTAAAAAGTTCTTGAATTACATTTAAAGTCCCAAGAAAAAGGAAGACAAAGGGGAATTAGATCAAATAGGGAACAGGTGTAGGTTCCAAGAACACACCATCAGTGAACTTAGTTTGAGATTACCTAAATGTCTCATCCTGACACAAGCGCAAGTCCCCACTAAGAGGAACAAACTCAAATGTTTACAAATCATAATATATGTAAAACAAAAAAAATAATACAGTACATAACAGAGAGATGATTTACAAGAAAAAATATCATCTCCCAAAACTCTAACTGGGGGTCCCTATAGCTCAGTTGGTAAAGCACTTGTTCACATGCAAAGGGACTGAGATTGATCCTGGGTCATGGCCTACTACGTCATGTCCTGGGTGCAGTCGAGATTTTTTCTGATCCCCCTGTCCACCCAGCAGTGATTGGGTAGCGGGGTCTGTTAGATAGGGAGGAAAGTACTTTGTGATAGACTAGCGTCCTATCCAAAGAGTACCAAGCAATTGCTATTGTCCATTTCACGCCATAGAAACCGGGACAAACTCTGGCCAAATGGCTCTTAACGAAGGAAAAGTCTAACTACAGTGCAGCAACGAAAATCTCGAAATCAAGGAAATCTCGAACACATCTCAACTCCCCGTTTTAATCCCTCTATTTTCATAATATCAGCAACACGAGAATCTCGAACAAACTGGATCTTTACCTTTGCATTCGTTGATAGGATTCTTTTGCCTGTTTCAATTGAACTGAAACGAAAGCTGCCATTGCTCTCCATTGAGGATAGCTGTTTGTATTGTTTGTTTTTAAGGGGGGTTTTACTGTGCTTACAATGCAACACATAATTTAGGTCATATCAGTGCCAGTAGAAAGCAGGAACATATAATAGTCAAAAGTTCTAGAATTACAATTAAAGCACCCACGAAAAAAGTAAGACAAAGGAAAATTGGTTCGAATAGGGAACAGATGTAGATTCCAAGAGCACACTAGCACTAATGTTTGTTTGTTTTTAAGGGTTTTACGGCACTTTTGAGTCATATCAGCGCCCGTAAAATGCAAGAAAATGGGAAAGTAAAAACATTCTGGTTGTACAATTAACAGGAAAAAGTAATGTTTTGTGTTTATTGTTTTTAAGGGTTTTATGGCGCTTGCAACACATTTAGGTTATATCAGCGCCAGTAAAAAGGATTAAAATGGGACAGTAAAAAGTTCTAGAATTACAATTAAAGCACCCAAGAAAAAGTAAGACAAAGGGGAACTGAGAACAAATAGGGATCAGATGTAAATTCCAAGAGCATACCACCAATGTACTTAGTTTGAAATCACCTACAAGTCTCATCCAGACACAAGCACAAAATCCAACAAGGAGGAACACACTCAAATGCTTACATTATAAGTTCAAAATAAAAATAATAATACATAACAAGGAAAAAAATATCATCTCCCAAAACAATAACTATGCATTTGACTGTTTCCCTCCCAGCCAGGATTCCGCCAGTGCCAGGACAAAACCAAGTAATCTCATTCCGAGACAAAGACAGAAAGCATGTTGGAAAACAGATATAAGGGGATAGAAGACACAGTATGTACCTCCCTGCCCGCTATGGGAGGTCAGGATCCCCACCCAGAGGAAAAAGTAAGACAAAGGGGAATGATTCAAATATGGAATAGATGTAGATTACAAGAGCACACTATCAGTGTACTTTGAGATCACCTAAAAGTTTCACCGAGATACCAGCACAAGATCCCACTAAGAGGAATACACCCAGATGTTTACAAATCATATGTTTAAAATAAAAAAAAAATAACTACAGAACAGAGAGATGATTTACAAGGAAAAAAATATCATCCACCAAAACTGTAACTATATATTCGACTGTTTCCCTCCCAGCCAGGGTCAGGACAAAACTAAGTAATCTCATTCCAAGACAAAGACAGAAAGCAATTGGAAAACATACAGGGGGGATGGAAGACACAGCAAGTACCTCCCTGCCCACTATGGGAGGTCGGGAACCCCACTAAGAGGAAGACATTCAAATGTTCACAAACCATATATCGTATGAAAACAAAACATAATACATGCATAACAGAGAGATGATTTACAAGACAAAAATATCACCTCCCAAAACTTTATTAACTATACATTTGATTGTTTCCCTTGCAGCTGGGGTATCCGGCCAGGGCCAGCGCAAAACCTAGTAATCTCATTCTAAGACAAAGACAGATAGCATGTTGGAAAACATATAGAGGGATAGAAGACACAATAAGAGCCTCCCTGCCCACTATGGAAGGTCAGGAACCCCACCCAGGAGGTTAACTGTTATTTAATGTGTTTTCACGTGCGTGCATGTGTGTGAGAGAGAGTGTGTGCGCGAAGTATGTTTGAACAGTTTCTTATGCTTTTACACTTTACTCTATCTCTAATTTGTTCCAGCACCAGTGGGAGACTAGTGAGTCACTGATGATATGAGACCATCGTCTACTTATAGTACTATATAGATGTCGCTGCATGAGACTGTCACTGTTATGTATTAGAATCAGCGTTGTCTCCGCTGGAAAAAATTGTACTATCGTCTAACAAGCACCATGTCTCATGTTGCTATTGGCCGGGACCCTTTGTGAAGCGCTTTGAGCATGTTTAGTGGATATCGTGCTACATATAATAGCTCAAGTTTTTTGTTTTGTTTTTTATTTTAAACACAGAACAGCATACATCACTAAATATCAACACAAGAATTATAATTATAATGTAACAATAACCATCATATGTGGGTTGATCATAGTTTATTGTTGATAAAGTTAATATATTTGACATAAGAATCACAAGCCATTGATTAATGAGTAGAAAGAGAAAAGCAACATTATATTATATACAATATTGGTACATCTTTATGACAGTTATATGAACAGATATTCAACTATTCACACAAGATTACCTAAACCATCTTATATGAATATTGTAATAGGATTATGATCGCATTTATTTTAATATAAAATAAATGTACATTTTATCAGGACTAAAACATATTCTGATTAAAAGTCATGCATCAACTTACAAAACAACAAGTAATGAAGAAAAAAAAATTAATATAATAAAAACATTTGTAAAACTGAGCAATAATTCACCATTCGCCCCATATGTAACCTAACTATTATGGATGATATTAATTAATTATCAAACACAATAGGACCCGTCTTCATTTCATATGGGTCAAAATGTTATGGATTAAAAAAATATAGGCATATATGTATTTCAGAGATTTGAAGTGAAATTCTATCCATACTGGCCTTACCCATTTAAATTTTATTTGGTTTCAAAAGTTATTTTTAAAGTGCTGCTGCAACTTTAAATGTGTACCAGTGCAAATGAAAAGGAAAATGGTAAACAACACAGTGGCTCCTTAAATATGCATTTGAATGTCAGCGACACTTTTCTCAAATTATGCCTGAGAAAAACTAAAATAGGTTCAAATTAGAGTAAAGAATAGAAGCAAGTTTGTGGTGATAATCAATCTGTCTTATACAGCCACTGGCAAGAGAATGGTAAATGCCCAGATGGTTTCTAATACAAACGCAAAGAGATGATTGAGTTTTAAAATAAAAAGTCTCCCAGAAAAACCCACACCAGCCTATATCTTACTGCATCCTTCATAGCACCTGTGCTGAAAATAAATGGTTTCATTCAAGGAAAAGGACAGAAATCAATATAATAAAAAAGAACAACAGATAAGGGGAATAAGAGACTTTCCAAATGGCCCCCTACCTAATCCCTTTTATCGGCAGTGCGTAGATTGGAGTGTTAAAAGAAAAAAAAAAAAGGAAAAAACTTTTTAAGGGTTTTACTGTGCTTGCAAATTTTAAAGACTTTTTAAACAGGGTTTTACGGTGCTAGGAACATATTTAGGTCATATAAGCGCCAGTAAATGGAAGAAAATGGGATAGTAAAAAGTTCCAGAATTACAATTACAGCACCCAAGAAAAAGTAAGACAAAGGGGAACTGATTCAAATAGGCGTTTGAATATTCGACACCCCTGATCTGGAACTCCATTCCAAGATATATCAGAGACAGCAATGATGCAGAATTCTTTTAAAAAACATCTTAAAACGTTTCTTCTTAATATCTAACACTGAAGAATTATATTGCTTTGTTTCATACTGCATGTTTGTAAGGGTTTTTACGGCGCTTGCAACACATTTAGGTCATATCAGCGCCAGTAAAAAGGAAGAATATGGGATAGTAAAAAGTTATAGAATTACAATTAAAGTACCCAAGAAAAGGGAGGACAAAGGCGAATTAGTTCAAATAGGGAACAGACGTAGATTCCAAGAGCACACTGTCAGTGTACTTAGTTTGAGTACCTAAAAGTCTCACCCAGACGCCAGCGCAAGATCCCACTAAGGGGAATAAACTCAAATGTTTACAAACTATATATATATAATACAATGCATAACAGAGAGATGATTAACAAGACAAAAAAATATCATCTCCCACAACAATAACTATGAATTTGACTTTCCCTCCCAGCTTGGGCATCCGCCAGGGCCAGGACAAAACCAAGTAATCTCATTCCAAGACAATGACAGAAAGCAAATTGGAAAACAGATACATGGGGCGAGATGATACAAGTATGGGAGGTCGGGAACCCCACCCAGTACTATATGTTTGAGTGGTTGTATGTTTCAGTGAAAGTTGTCACGTTACCGTTACTAAGCGCTTTGAGCTTGTTGAGATATGGGGAAAGGCGCTATGTAAAAACCATATATTATTATTATTATCAAGTGCCTACCTGCCCACTATGGGAGATCAATATAATGAAAGAGGAAAAGAAGAAAAAAAAGGATGGAGAAGCAAAAATAATAAAGTTTATAAGAACAATACAGAGATGATTATTGGCAGTGAATATTGATGCATACATTTTAAATACATAATATTTAACTGAACAGCAATGTATATTTTCTTGAAGACATTATATAACACGATAATAAAAGAGGTATTAATTATAGTAATGATAATAATATAATGACAATACAGCTGCACCAATAATAATTGCTCCTACTGATGATAAAAATCAAGAACTAAGAAAACTACACAATTTAGACCATTGAAACATTTCATACAGTTAACATGAAGCCTTTTCTCTTGATGAGTAACGGAGCACTAAAATAAAATGAATATCATTGTGAGGGCACTGGCAACTGTATTTAATCTTACAAAATATTGAAAATTAAAACAAAACAAAAAACCCAACAAACAAGCATCATCAAAAAGATTATACAATGCAAGAAACATGAAATCAAATAAAGTAAAAATACACTAAAACCATGACATTGGTCGGGATTCTATCCTTTATCATTACAAGCATTTCAATTTTTAAAAAAATTATATTTCACTTTAATTCAAGTTTCTCTCAGTTTTATGTTTTAGTTTCTATGACATAAGGTCCCATCAAAAGGTCAAAATTAAAAGCTGCAGCTGTTTCAAGAATGAGATCAAACATAAAAATACCACAACTTAAAAGGTAGCGTTTGATTTTACTCTCATCTGTCATAATAGTGACTAATGGTAGTTGAAGCAGGCTGATTTTTATTTGGGATGGTCTTTCTCTCGTATTTTTCTTTCTTGCTTTTTCTAGCACTATTTCAAACACACTTTTTCAGATCTTTATGTCATTATTAGACACTGTTTTCCCCAAGAGAGCAGTGGCCCATCAGCAATGTGACACGGGGAATCAAGCTTCAAGTGCATCACTGTTACTGTTCTCTTGATGAAAATGATTAGGTCTCCAGTTATATCCAGATGGAGGAAATCAGAGAAAATCAGCCTCATCCTTGAAGGGTCAATACAAAAAAATCAATACATGCTGCAACTTTGTAGCTCATTGTACTTTAGACAATTAACATAAATATTTTTCTGTCACGATGTTTATCCTTTCTTTAACTATAAACTTTAATTGAAAATCAAAACAATCTGCTGCTCTACATGTACTGAGTTAGCGAACTGAAAATGTTTTAAATGTTTTTAGGGGGTTTACAGCAAGAAGAACATTTGTATGTTAATTCAGCACCAGTGAAAAGGAAGGTGATAAGGAATAATTTATTGATCTGAAGTTAAAGCACCAAAAGAAAAAAATTAGACATGGGGACTAGTTCAAATAGGGAACAGAGGAGATGACAATTCCATCAGTGTGCCAATTGTGATATTACCTAAAAGTACCATTCAGCACAAGCAAAGGATCCTGCCATGAAGGATACACTCGAATGTTCACAAAGTAAAATATAATCAAAATTAAAAACAAACATAGCAGATAAGAGAGAAATGATTTACATGGAAGAAAAAAACCCAACAAAAAACCATCTCTCAAAAAAGAAACAATACATTTAATTGCTTTCATCTCAGCCAGGGATCCTCACCAGGACCAGGGAAAAAAAAATGAGCAAGCTCAATCCAGAACAAAGGCAGATAACAAAATGGAAAGGGAAAACAGCTAAGGGGGGGGGGGGGGGGGGGGGGGGATAAAAAACACAGCAAAAGTGATCTCTCCGCCCACCATGGGTGGTCAGGAGACCTGCCCATTGAATTGAAAAGAAATTGCAAGCAACGTTTTGTTAGACCTACATTTTACTTGAGGATAAAGATTATTTAAAAATACATATGTTACCTCCCTCAATATACTCAGATCTGCATTGCTGCCACTTAAACTTTCACATCAAATAACAACATCAATAAATTAATGAAAAAAGCCCAGATAGTTTTAAAATTTAGGCATTAGTTTTAAAATTTAGGCATATTCATATTTCCAACGAGAACTGATGACAAATGCAAAGCAAAGCACAAAAAATACAAAGAATAATTAAGAAGCACCATATGAATGGAAATTAATAACACATGTTTGATGCTTGTGTCAAAAACAAACAAAACACCAAAAAAAAAAAGAAAAAAGAAAAGAAAATAAAACACGACAACAGCAACAACAAAAAATAAGAAAAAAAAACTCTTTTTGAGTATTAAAAAAGCAATGGAATAATAAATGGTATGGTTGATTTCTTTGTGCTGCAAGTCATATAAATTAAACAGATAAAAAATCAAATGGGGCAACACACAGCTTTGATTATGTAACACAATTTATATTATTATTGATTGACTGTATTTGACACCGGATTTGTTTGCAGAATGTAAAACAACAATTAAAAGATGGCAGGAACTGGCATTAAACACATAAAAACGTCACAATAGCCTGGAAATGAGGTTTTCAATTAGAATGTGAAACTGGCTGCCACTCCAGTTTTTCCTTAAGACTACACCACCTGCAATGTCCTCGTATCTTATCTCTTTACAATAGCCGCTTCCAACATTGTTATACATCTTATATTATCTATTAATGTGGACCCGTGTATAACATATTAATAACCTGTTCTGTGATATAATTATCCTGTGCTGATTGGTGACAAAAAACAAAACAAACAATCCAAGATAAATCCAGTGCATAACATAACGCTAAAGCTACTTTTAGGATTTGTGTTTATAAACCATAACATTTGTTTGTTTTTAAGGGTTTTACGGCACTTGCAACACATTAAGGTCATATCAGCACCAGTAAAAAGGAAGAAAATAGTAAAAAGTTCTAGAATTACAATTAAAGCACCCGAGGAAAGGTAAGACAAAGGGGAATTGCTTCAAATAATAGGAATAATGTTGATTCTAAGAGCACACCATCAAAGTCCTTAGTTTGAGATCACCTAAAAGTCTCATCCAGACACAAGCACAGCTCCCCACTAAGAGGAATACACTCAAATTACACAGTAAGTGCCTCCCTGCCCAGTATGGGAGGTCAGGAACCCCCATCAGAAACTGTGAGATTTAACATGGGTGCAAGTAGGCAAAAAAAAAAAAAAGAAAAAAGTCTGAAATCCAATTGTAACAAATTAAAAAAAGCCTGAAACTTATTTTGAAATGTGACCTATAGCCTCAAAATGGTATTATGTTGGGATGATTTAGATACCGGAAATTAATTAAAAGCCAATTATAAAAGCCAGAAATCCGGATTAAACCGATTAAAACGGAAATCTTGCACCCATGATTCAACAAGATGAAGGATAATCAAATTTTTAATGAAAATTTCATTAAATAATCGGGTGAGATGGCTGAGTGAATAAGTTTGAATAAGGCATTGTATTTCCACTTGAAAGACCTATCCAAAATTTAAACCCCCCAAACGGGATGACACCCAGTTTGTTACAAAGTGCATAACAACAAGTAAATTGAGATACTATAGAGAGAGAATTTACAAGGTTAAAACGCATCATCTCTCATCAAAAAATTCATTTATCTAAATTAATACCTCTCAGAAAAAGACTCCCAGCAGGACCCAGGCAAACCAAAACAGTCTCATTCCAAAATGAAACAAATTTTCTTGGAAATGAGGAGTGATAGAGGATAGCAACCATGTGGACCCGTGTATAATTTAGCGGTCCAGGAGATCGCACAGTCTCCCACCATTCTTCAAGAACTAAAGAATTACACTTAAATGATAGGATAGTGTTTTGAATGAAGATGAAGTGCAAACACAAACTGTTTCAAGATGAACCTCCCTACACATTCAAAATATAAATGAATAAACAAAATAATTACATTAAAATATAGAAGTCCATTTTTGTTTTTTGTTTTTCCAAAAGACTGAGTCCAAAACTTCAAAACGTTGCAAGATTGTTACATGGTAATCCTATTCAAAAGCTATCAATGTAGAAAGAGTGAAGACTTACCCCTCCCCCCCTCCCAGCCTAAACTCATTCCTAAAAAAAGCAAGAAATAAATATTAAATCTTAATCAAACAGATAAACCAATAGCACCACCAATTTTTGAAAAAATATAAAAATCGACTTCAAAATACATTTAAAAATAAATTTGAAAAAGATCATTTCAAAAGTGCCAAGCATGTTTGAAAATGATGCTTCCAAAAATATTGAAGAACTTCTCCAACGCCTCTGCAAATAATAAATAAGCATCCTAGTTTTTCCACCGGGATTTGTGACTTCATCAAGTAGATGTCATTCGTGGGAATTTTATGGTATTTATGATACTTTAAGGAGGTACGGATTATAGGTACCTATATTTTATTATATTTGTACATGCCAAATAAAAACCAAGACAAAGGGTCAAATAAAAAACAAAGGCATTCTATCCACGTTGAAAAATAAAGTCTCCCCCAGACACCAGCCAAAGCGGACTTCATCAAATAGTACCGATGAACATTTAGGAGAAATGACAAAGGAGACGAGATATTCATAAAAGGAATTATAATCTCTTATCAATAGCAAAATACCCCAGACTGGAATGGGGCAAAACAAAAAGATCTGAATCCAAATCCAGTGCAAGGCCACAAAGCCTCATGTACACGGAAGGGAAAAAATATTTAAGAGTATAGAAGGGACGGCAAAGGTGGATCAGTATAGAACCCACTTGCTCAGAGGTCAGGGTTTCTGATACACTGAGGGGATGTCCTGCCACAGCAACCAAACAGAAGATTTAAATGGCATTTAACAATGGTATTAAAACAAACAAAAGGTAATGAGTTTCTACTTACAATATAATCTAAGATATGATATAAATAACATGATGGCCCTGTTAGCAAAGTTTCTCAAACTTGATGAAACTCAAAACCCAAAATATGACTTTTGATTTGAGTGATAGCAATAATACTAATACTCTTGTTTTATTTCATTATGTTTGCATAATTTCAGGTTACTTCTGCACCAGTAGACCTTCCAATAGCAATCTATCTTGTCTGAGACACACAATATAGAAAACAAATGATTTACAAGGGAGAAAAAATTTAAACCCCTACAAAAAAAAAAAAAAAAAAAAAAAAAGGACTTAGATGTGGTGTCTCCCTCTACTCTTAATTAAAAATCCCAGTTAAGTCAAGAGCTAAATTGGGTAGTCTTGTTCCAAGAAAAGAGCAAAAGCAAAATGAAAAAAAACAAAACAATTTAGCGGAAAAGAAAATACAGCAAGTTACCTCCCTGGCTCACATGGGAGGTTAGAGGATCCAATCCACGTATTCATAATAAAAAAAATTGTTTGTAAAAATCAACAATTATCTATCATACACGGTGTTGACTTGTTAGACCATAGCACCATAATGTTACCTCTTAATTTCCACAACTTACACACAATAGCCACACATATTATCAATTTTTAAAATATCTTGCTTAAATCTTTTGAGTTTTCGAAAGAGTATATTTCCCTTAGATCAAAGGTATGTTATAAGTGAACGGTATGCTGAAGAAAGTACCAGCAGACTAAACTCAAATAAGTTGGTTTTCTAAATAACTATGTACAGAATTGATCTAGAAGTATCCATTGCCAAAGTTTGAAAAAATAATAAAGTCAATCCTATATATTTACTAGTTTCATCAAGTTTGGAATAACTTAGAGACTGTACAAAATGTTACAAGGTCACGACATAGTAAATTCTTAAATAATCCATTACCTCATAAACCGTAAATTAAATCATGGATTACAAAATATGAATGATTCCTAGACAATTCATGTTTACAGTTTCATCACTGTAGATATAATTGGCAGCATGTGTCCTTTGACCACATTTCTCTATAAAAGGGAGTTTTCTTCAGTGTTATCTTTTCAAATGTAATGGCAGTTCTTTACAATACAACGGTGAGATTACACATTTTAAAAGTTAAAAAAAACAACAACAAAAACAACCAATAGCAATGTACATGCTTCATACATATAAATCTCATGATAACAAACACACTAACACATTTATGGAATAAACTTTAAATCATGATGTGACATTTAAATTCATTATCGCCATAAAACGTAAATGATGTATGAAAAAAAATAATCAAAAGGTGACATTAATTATACAACAAAAGAACAATAATACAGGCAGGATAGATAGAATTGAACATGTGATCTTTTAGCACTGTAAAGATTTCAAAAGTAAGATGTTGAGACCTTAATGAAGGCCAAATATTCAACATTTAATGTGAATAAAATTCTAGCTGCAAATGAAGCCAAAATGTTTGTCTTTGAACAATAAATGGATATAATATTGAATGAAAATAAGGCAATGGTGTGAAAATGTTGGCATCTCTTTTAAGTAAAAAGGTTTTCTCAAAATGACCAAATCATAAGCAATCAGTATTGAGTTGGTTTTTTGTTTGTGTTTATAAAAATTCTTAATTTCTTACTCCGATGACAACAAATCTTTCTATTCCTTTTTTAAAAACTTGTAATATGAATATAGGCACCATAATCATGAAATCCTGGCACATTATCTGTGAGAAATTAACAATTATGTTAGTTTGTTTTTAAGGGTTTTACGCGATTGCAACACATTAAGGTCCTGTCAGTGCCAAAAAAAGGAAAAAAAATGGGATAGTAAAAAGTTCTAGAATTACAATAAAAGGACCCAAAAAAAGGTAAGACAAAGGGGAATTGGTTCAAATAGGAAACAGATGTAGATTCCAAGAGCACACTATCAAAGTACTTAGTTTGAGATCACCTAAATGTCTCATCCTGTCATAAGCACAGGTCCCCACTAATAGGAATACACTCAAATGTTCACAAATCAAATATAATAAGTAAACAAAACAATAGGAAAAAAATATCATCTCCCAAAACTAACTATACATTTGACTGTTTCCCTCTCAGCCAGGGTATCCGGCCAGGACCAGGACAAAACCAAGAAATCTCATTCCAAGAAAAAGACAGAAAGTATGTTGGAAAACAGATACAGGGGGATAGAAGACACAGTAAGTGCCTCCATGCCCACTATGGGAGGTCAGAAACCCCACCCAGAACAATTATGTTATTCATCTAATCTGCTCTAAAAGATTTACATCTTTTAAAATAATACTTTGCAAGGAAATTCACACCCCACAAAATATTACAGAAATAAAATATCTGCCCCAATGACCATTCGTGCGAAGATCGAAATGAAACAATATTTATTGTCCATCCTGAGCATGACAAATGTTCTTCAATTACTAATGTATGCACTGTTTTTCTTGAACTCTACTTTCATTACAGTATAGATGTGATTTCCCATTATTTTCATTGTTATTGTTAATAAACCATTTGCCTCATGTCACCAATCATATTTATCTTGGTTTAACTCCCATTAAGTCAGAACTAGAATCTATCTCTTCAAGATAATAATTTTATCCAATCCAACCCAATGCAGACCGACATAGACGCAACATTTTTGTGCTATGGGATGGTGTTATGTCATGGCTCAATTTCACATTAATTATGTCCTTTTGTTAAAGAAATGTTTTCTTAGTGAGAAGCATTTTTCACATAACTGTCAGAATTTCTTAAATTATAGCAATCAAGTCAGCAACAATGCATTTTCTTTTTTTTTTTTCGTTAATGATTGAACAATATCTGAAAAGAAACAACACATTCTTATCATTTTTATTTTTCTTGGAGTGAACAGAAAGGCACTGTCATTAAAAATGTGCCAGATAGTTTGATTTTAAGAGATACACTGCGCTTGCAACACTTACAACCGTTTGATTAACTTGTTTGACTTTGAAGCCTGAAAGTTATTAATCATTGAGCTAATGTTAGAGATAAGTGTACAAGGGACCCATAGGGTCTAAAATGTGGAAGACAAGGAGATCATCTCAATCAATATGATTGGATCAATCTCCGAAAATCATTAGAATATTTATGAGGTTGAGGTGTACTCATGCTTAACTCCTCATTATTTTCCTTTCCAAATACTTAGTGGAAAATTGAAAGTGAAAGTATTTATAAAGACTCATACAACAGCAACAATCCCATTAGATTTGAAAATAAAATCCTTACTGACATTAAATATTCTAGTTATTACTCATTATCATGTTGCAGCAACCAAAAATATTCATAACGTGAGAGTTAATTGTCATTAAAATGAAGAATCACTCAGCACGATCATATCTCTGTAATCCTCTTATTATCCTAATTCTGATTATAAAATCATCCACCAAAGGATTTTGAATTGGCAAAAGACTTCACAAATTGTAGACCAAATCTTTTATGTACACTAAATATAGGGACACAAACATCTACTTTTTAGGGGTCCCAGCCTGCTTGTATAAAGGGAGAGGATATCAAAAGAGGCTGCATGAAAATGCATTGAGGAACCATAAACCATATATTTTACATTAACTTGTTCAAAAACGTGGGCTCCATCGTGAATCATGATTTTAAAAAATTCTTTTTTTGGTATTACAGAGCACCAATAGCCTCAATTTTACATATTCTGAGAGATTTTCAAATTTGTAGACCTCGTAATAAAATCATGATTATCAATACAGAATGCAACAATTATATGGTTTTATATAAGTTAAAAAATAAATGCATAACTTTTCTTCACAGAGTTCATCTGTTCAACAATGTAATGATATTGATAACAGCATTTAGCAATACAATGATGATTTAATACTGTTTCAAAAAAAGTACCTAAAAATCTGAGCTCTTTGAGGTTTTACGGGGCGTTTCGTAACAGCCAATATGATAAAAAAAAACAAACAGGTTTATAGTCAAGTAAAACCCAAAGCAAATTGCCGTCTTTTACATTCTCAATTTGAAAATTTTTGGACTATTTTTGTATGTACTTTAGGGCTCTGCCACTCCTCTAAAATGGCAAAAAAACAAATTTAAACATCAAAATCTTGAGCAGAGATGACAAAAAACAAAAAATATAGACAGTTAATTCATAAGCGACCTGGAAAAAGGACCTGGAAACAGTCAATGTCCTAGACTTATATTGTTGTTTTCATTACAGACAACAATGTCACCAAAGAAAAAATAAGCAAAAAAAATATTCTAAGAATACACTCGACCAAAATAATACTTTTCACTCCATTGTAGAATTAAATTGTCATTGATTAAAAAAACAAAAAAACAAAACAAAACACAAAACAACCTAAAATTACGACCCTGAGTGAACCACAACTTTAACAAGAGAAACATCTCAATAAGTTAGAGACAATCATGCTGCAATTCCACAATCTTTAAAATATAATGATTTTCCTTTGGTGAGACTAAAATCAACACAAAATTAATAATAAAACAACGCAAATGAAGAAATGTGAAGTGCATTGAGCATTGTGAATTAGAAGTGCCCTATATGTTTTATGTGCTTATTTAAAATCAATTGTTGCTGTTTTTTTAGTTTTTTTTTAAAAGGTTTTATGGCACTTGCGACACATTTAGGTCATTTCTGCGCAAGTAAAAAGGAAGGTTATGGGATAGTGAAAAAATTCTAGAATTATAAATAAAGGTACCCAAGAAAAAAAGGGAACAGATGTAGATTCCAAGAGCCCACTATCAGTGTACTTATTTTGAGATCACATAAAAGTCTCAAGACATCAGGACAAGATCCCATCAAGATGAATACTCAAATATTCACAGAATATATCCAAAAAGAAAGCAAAACCAACATTACGTAACAGAGAGATGATTTACAAGGGAAAAAAAAATCATCTCCCAAAACTAATATTAAACAATTGACTGTTTCCCTCTCAGGTAAAGACTCAGGCAAGGGCCAGGACAAAACCAAGCAATCTCATTCCAAGACAAGGACAGAAAGCAACGTGTGGTAACCAGGTATAAGGGGTTAGAAGACATAGCAACTGACCTCCTGCCTACCATGGGATGTCAAAGGACCCCAACAAGAAAATTATTTAAAAGATATATAAACCCTCAACAAATAATATGTGGATGTTCATCTGAAGTGATGAGGCGAAAAAAAAAAGCTATTATGTGATTCAAGCATTGACAACATAAGAAATATGGCATGCAATATCCATCATTGAGGCATGTGCGTAGGGGAATTGATTTGTAAACACACTCTTCAATTTGTTACTCCTAGTTTGAAGTAATATAACGGTGTTGACCTTTCCTTTATGATTAATGGGGGTAAATACATGTCAAATAACTCACACACCCTGTTTCTATTTATTTGTAAACTCTGACCATGATCACAATTTAAACGGCTTTGTTTGAGCTTAATGAAACCTGGACATATAAGGTCAGTAAAATTGAGGCATTTTTCTCTGTAAGTAAAAGAGAACCCAATATTCATTCCAAAAACAAAATATTCATATATTATTTTCCTAATGATTGTACATCATAGTTCTATTTTGATAAAGACAAACAAAACAAAACAAAAATTAAAAAAATTAAAGGCTTTCAAAGCTTTAGGCCATAAAGATTATCGATCAAATCTGCACTTTTTTGTAACTCGTTCCCCCTCCTCCCCCACCCAAAAAACAAAAACAAAATAAATAAATAAAAAATCAATAATACGAGGATGAACTGGTTCAAGTAGGGATACTAAGTTGTTCCTAAGAATCCATCCAAAAACAAACAAAAAAAAACCCCACAAAAAACAAGCATCTGATACTGGACATAAGAGATACACAAAAAAGATATTATACACTTATCAATACCTAACAAAAACATATTTCAGAGAGATGACTTGCAAAAGATTATAAATTATATTCAAATTAAAATGAAAAATTCACCTCTCTCTCTCTCTCTTTCATCAAAAGAACCAAGGCACAGTATATGGAAAACCAATCAGCGTTATTCAAGAACATGTCACAAAAATTATAGGGGAAGGGCGAAGAGAAGATACAGCAAGGATAGCCGATATTGCACCTCCCTGGGCCAATGAGGTAGACATTACCCAAGCCTGAGGTAATCTTCACTATTTCATTACATCTGTGACACTTCACTTGCTGCCTCTGTACCAAAGTTGAAAGCAATGGTTCTTATAATCTAATGCCATTATAAAGGGTAATTCTTTTAATTTTCCAAATATCTTCGATCATATCAACGCATTCAATTGCAAGGGAGCACAAACAAAAATAAATTTGCATGATGAGAATTATTGGATATGTCAATAATATAAAATATGATAAAAAGTTTAAATGAATGGTAATTTCCTCTCTCTGCCATTAGTATAATTTAAAGTCAATATATGAGTTTATTCCTATATCCCAATATGACTGCAAATTAAATGATAAACATAAAAGCATTTCATGTCTTACAAGCTGTAAAAATTGATTTGATTAATTAGAGAATACAGAAATCTGGCCTAAACCTTGTTAAAAAGGTGAAAGTGACCGGAAGAACCCCCCCCCCCCCCCTCCAAAGAAAAAAAAAAAAAAAAAAAAAAAAAAAAAAAAAATCAAAAACCAGAAAAAAATGAACAAAACAAACCCAAACCAAACCAAGCAAAAAAAAGAAACAACAAAAAAACAAAAAACCCCAGAAAACTCCATCAGCAATGGTAATACTTCTGCCCAATTACTGACAAGAAATTAAATTGTGTTGTAATGACAGTCTACTTTAGCTCTGAACTCTCGAATCTCTCTGGTGTTATATGGCAGGAAAATAAAAGATTAATGCTTATGGTATAACAAGTGTCATTGCGCCTCTTAACATATAAAGTTTTAATATACACATCACCCTACAAAATACAAATTATACTATTTTAAAATATAAATTTCTATTTGAAAAGAAGATCCAATAATTATCAGTTGCATCTGGGAACATTGACTGACTGCCAGGGACAAATTCAGACACATACTTTTGGCCAATTCATAGAATAATAAAATCTGCTTAGCCTTAAAACATTTGCTCACGTTACCAAGTTATAGGCTGATTTTAACCAATATCAAACTGGCTATACAAACTGGTAATTGGAACACAGAACTGTTTGTCTGCGAGACGTTTTTTTCTATATAATTCCTACTGGTTAATCTGAATTATTTCAGAGCCCGTTCAAACTTATTTTTTTCTTTTCAATTAACCCTGAAAAAAATGACTTTTTGGAAAGCAACAATAATGGTTTTATTCTAGGTTCAAAGTCAACAGTGACACTGAATCACTTACAATCAATTTCATTTTATCCTATTTGTTAGACTTCATATATTGAGTGGTTTGGAGGAACAATGAAAAATTTAAAAAAAGGTAATGATGCAAATCATTGCTTGATTTTGACAAGCATGACGCATGAATATTAAAGTGCGCAATGTGTGTAAACTATGATTGGAGATGTTTCATATATCTTTGATATATATAGGATGTCTGAGGGTTATGAGTGTTATCATAGTTTCATATCAATATGTACTTATTTAATGGTCACATTTCTTTCAAATCTGTTATTAAGATGAAATGAATAAAATAATGAATATTATGAAAATCTAATCTATGGACAAGCAAGTCAAGGAGGGTTCTGTATCACTCATCAAATTATTACAATTCTAAAAATGCAACCATGGTTAGTCCATGCTAAGTAATTTATTCCAATTATGAAGGTTATCTGAAGAATTGATTAATTGGAACGATTTCTTCAAAACGGTGTTGTGAAGTACCAATGCAGTGGCTTCAATTGTATAACATTTTTATACATAAAACAAGACAAATTCCTTCGTCACTAGTGAATAAAAATAAAAACAGCTAGCACCAAAGAGTCTAATAGTTTCAATAAGTAATGTCACTCACATCAATTTACGACCATGAACTTACCCAAGGCTGGGTAATGCAGTGACCAATAATTGGTACTGTAAATTTTTTCAGAATAAATGGTTTCATAAACACAATCTGCAATACAGACAATGCCCATTCAATCATAACCAAGGGAAACACAAATACCATCTAATGACTGGGGTGACAGTTACAAAGCCAGATAAAGATTAAAGTTTATAATTTTGACAACCTGGTATAGTCTGCAATAAACAAGATTCTTATTTAAAAGTTTCAAGCACAATGCTCCAAGACCTGTTTTGATACAAAACAACCTCAATTTGACCATTTAATGTAAATGATCTCTTAATTAGCAATGACATTTTTTGATTGGTAATCAAATGCTTAACTCACTCAACCCTAACACCGACCATATCCATAGTTTATCGGGTCACTTTTACCCCATGCCTATCAATTACCTATTCTGAGACAAATTATAGGCATAGTATCAAAGAAAATGTTTTTAGTTTTTACATGTTAATGATAGTTGAATAAAACTATCTATGCACATGCTCATTTTTAATAAATATTTTCCTGTTTTGAAAAGTAGCAAAGATCTCTAGGGTTGAGTGAGTTAAGAAATATATACATTTCCATTTCAATGATTTGGTTCCAATTTTATACCATCTATCAGGATTTAAAGACTGGTCAATAATATCACAGAATGTATTTTAAAACCAAAGACGCAAAATGATGATAAATCATTGTGCTAAATCAATTTGCATCAAATTCTTAACGTGACATCTCTGTTTTTTTCTTCTCAACAATATTTACATTATTACAGATTAATTCTTCATTGTGAAATATAATTGTAAATCTTATCTCATTCTATAAACAACTGTATTGGAATAAAGTGTATGGACATCTTTTTATTTTATTATTTTTTTTCGCAAAGTTATACCTCAATTCATTTGCGACATCAATATGAATGCAAGTTTAAAATACATTTGTTGCAAGTTCTACCCCATTTGAACCAATTGAAATATATATGGCTAATTTAAAAATCTAAGGGAAAGAATTGTTTCAATCAGTTTTTCTGGGTTGAATTATGCAACCCCCACCCCTGATGATCTAGTATAGAAAATATAGTTGTTAAAGCTTTTTGAAGTGTAGAAAATGTGGGGACCTAGTATCTACTTTGTCAACACTTATTTGAACCTTTCAGAAATTATTTCTGCTGTTCTACTAGATCGTCAATTGAAGTTACCCTTAGCTGAAATAAAAAAAAGCTAGGAAAATTATTTTCTTGTAAAGACCAAAAATGAAAATATTTTGAAAATATATAATAAAGCTTCTCTTTATCAAATGGTATCACCCTTAAATCATAGAAAAGGATACAAATCCATCTAGCTTTCCCTTATCTTTTGCTGTCAACCAACCTGTACTTTAATCTTAAAAACAATCGTCAACAATACTGGCCAAAGCCAGTTGTATGATTCAAAACAGTCTGGTTTTTCTTTAGCTAGAAAAAGGGCCTCCCTGGTCATTTTTCGGTTCATTAATATATATTTATATGGGACAAGAGTAGAAACATTTCTCACATAGGGCATATGAACAAAAACACTCCTCACTCAAATTGAATACATAATTTCCATCAAGTTTTGGTGATACTACCAATCATACCTTCTGCCTATCATCTCAAACAGTTTGTTGTTGCATGGTCTGAAATAGTCTTCTAGTTTTTTTTCTACATCTAGGTCTATCTCAGGATGCACTCTCCCTTTGGCTGGAGACAAACATCTCTCTCTGGTTTTCCAGGGAAAATTTGGCTTAGCCACCTTCATACAGTAAAATCCTTTAGTAGCATTGAAAACAAACTGGCTTTTGTTAATTTGATGATCTAGTCCGAGAAAGTTCTCCACATGGTGCATCTCTTCCCATGGACGGACCCTAATTTTCTCTCCATCAATAAAGAGAATCTGAGATAAGTTGAAGTACTCTAACCATCTTTCTAAGTGTTTGCAGTACAGGGAACGTTTGAGTGGACTGTACGATTTATTGATTTCACCAGAAACTGGGTCAATTACATAATGTTCAAACGGGGGTACTTTGTTTGGGTCTTTCTCCCTCAACTGAAAAAGATTTAAGAAAACAATGATATTCTACAAATTGAAAAAAAGAAATAAATTCTCATCATTTCAGCTATAATTATATGGGCACTAGACTAAGTCCCTCGTTTATAAATGAACTATCAAACCGAATTGTAACATTTTGAAAAGTCCTTTTTGTCAAGGAAAAAGTGACCTTTATGATGATAGTCTAGTTAAAACCACATTTAATCCAGTTTTTGTAACCCAATGCAGAGCCACAAATGCTTCCTACTCTTTTGATGATAGAGAATAAAAACTTTGCAGCAATGAGGAGTCGTGGATTGGTGGAAGACGTTGATTGAAGGGCATCCCTCTCTCGCGGCCAGCCAGAGTTATAAAAGTAGGGTCATTGGTTCGAATCATCATCGCTGCAGTTATAGTTCCATATTGTCTTCTGACACTTTTCTACTCACTTCGTTTCTTGTTATCATCAACATAAGTGCCTGCTCCACTTATTTTTCTGAATTACTACTCTTTTGATAGGACAGTGGTCTATTACATAGTATTTTCAAATAAATCACCTTGTCTAATATAAAGCATTTTTCACCAGGAGAGTAAGATGGCTGAGTGGATAAGATATTGCACTGAGGCAGCAAGAGAGCGTGGATTTGAGAACCTTCAGCATGAAACTTAGCCCTTTATTTCTCACTTTGCAGTGCTGAGCAGTGGGCTGATGCTAGGATTGCCTCCTTCTTGAAATATCTAGAGCAAAATTTCCCATAAGGATGACTAGTGGGAATTTTTAAGAAGTCTGATTTATTCCCAGGAAAGGATAGTGAAAATAAAAACCCAAACAAAAACCAAAAAAAACAAAACAACTAAACAAAAACAAAGCAATCTAAACTGAGTGTAGATTTCAACCAGGTTCATTTACACAAGAGCTAGCAAGCCCTCTCATAAAATCTTGACTTGATGTATTTTTCTTCACATATTGAGAAGCATGTGACCAAGGTTTTTGAACTAGTGTTTATAAACTCAACAAATAATATTAATATAATTTAAAAGCATTGAAACAAACCCCAGAGCTGCTGCACCATCACAACTGCCACCTGGTCACAGTTATTCTAATCATTCTACTCACCTTGAGCTGTAAATAGTCAGATAAAGCACGGTCTACAGGATTCCTCAAAATGAGCATAAGTTTGATAGAGGAATTGAATGTGTAGACCCGTTTCGGAACATTCAAGTCGACAAAATAGTTGGGTGTCTTCTCTAAGGTAATCTGACCTGGTAAGGACTCTGGCATCTGCTCCTTATACCAGTCATAACCATTGTCAAAATTCCTAAAAATGAAAATAAACATAAAGGAAATAGTCAAGTCAATATATGGTGATAATAAAATATTTAAAATCAGTCATAATGCAACTACAACAGGGGATTGCAATTGACTAATATGTTGTAATTCGACAATTGTGATCAGTTCTTCTTCACTTTATTCATTTAGGAAATGAAAGTATTTGGATCTCAAATTTAAAAAGTAGAATAAGGGTTTCATCAGAATACTCAAATATACTTTTTCTTTACAGTTCAACTCAACGTGAGAACAAAATACGTTTACTGCACAGTTCCCACTCACCTATCAAAAAAATGTGACTCATGCCTGGCCACTTCTATGCCGTCATGAAGGTTGAGAAAACGAAGAAGAGCTCTAGTTCCTGCCTTTCTGGCTCCAATTACAAGGACTTGGGGTAATCGTTTTTTGTACTGTGATTTGTCAAGTTTGGAATGATGTTTGCCTGCAACAAATTGAATTATAATACCTAGATCAAAAGTGTAAGAGAAACAACAACAAAAATTAAATCACCTCATCCGTATTGATAGCTCTGGTTTGTTTAGAGATTGCAACTGTCAAAGATTGTGATCTCTTTTCATGCAATTTTGCAAATGAAGAGTCAGATAATATGACTGGATTCCAGGGCTTTAGCAGTCTAGTGTGAAATTATATGGAAATAGGGTTTCTGTTGAAATGAAATGGCATTAATATGGAGAAACCTGCACCAGATAAATGTGTAGGTTTGTAATAAAACCAATTTTGTGGATGACCCAAATAAAATTAACCTTGGTAATTTATATGATCTAAACCCTCATTGTTATAGCAAATATCAATAAATAGCAAATACTAATATTGTAGCTTTTTAAAAGAACAAAATACATAACAAGGTAAAGGTTCAACCCTTCTTTTTTGTTATTGTGGTTTTTAAGGGTTTTACGACTCTTGCAACACATTAAGGTCATATCAGCGCCAGTAAAAAGGAAGAATATGGGATAGTAAAAAGTTTTAGAACTACAATTAAAGCATCCAAGAATAAGACAGACAAAGGGGAATTGGTTCAAATAGGGAACAGATGTAATTTTCAAGAGCACACTAATCAGTGTTCTTAGTTTGAGATCACCTAAAAGTCTCATCCAGACACAAACACAGGTCCCCACTAAAAGGAATACACTCAAAAGTTTACAAATTATATATAATACATAAACACAACATAATACAGTGCATAACAGAGAGATGATTTACAAGGAAAAAAATATCATCTCCCAAAACTAACTACATTTGACTGTTTCCCTCCCAGCCAGGGCCAGGACAAAACCAAATAATCTCATTCCAAGACAAAAAGCATGTTGGAAAACAGACATAGTGGGATAGAAGACACAGTATGTACCCCCTGCCACTATGGGAGGTAGGGAACCCCACCCAGAAACCTTCCTTTAACCGAAAATTAAAAAAAAACATAAATAGAACAAATACATGATATATATGCCTGCTCACAATTAAAAAGAAATATATTCTCTATTAATATTAGCTTTATTGTTGACAAAGGAAGGGTTTCGGTCAAAACGTTTCATGATATGAATTTTTCCATTTATTTGAAACTGCAATTTTGCTTTTTATTCAATGTCAAATGTATTGGGCCTGCCATATATACCAAAGAATTTTTTGTTGGTGACTATATGCTAAAAAAAAAGCAGCCCTGAAAAGGCAAATTCAAAACATCAAATTGTATGTGAAATACATAAGCAGGCCCACTTCGATTCAAATCACGTCAACTAAAAATATGATGAAAAGATATGATAGCATGTTTTAAGGACAGTAAAAGAATCATCTGCCCAACTCAATGCTATCTATAAACTGTGATTCAAGGTGAAAGATAATGAGCAATTTTTTCCCCCTTAATGGAGCTGAATAACTTACATTTGTTGAATCATTGGTATTAATCTCACCCTATAATCATCACGGTTCAGTGCACACATAAAATTAACAAAACAATGATACAAATGACATGAGGAATAGGCCAAATAAGATCACTGATTATAATCTGCTTGTGCAGCAGGAGAGAAAACATACATCGGAGAAGGAATATATAGAGTGGAATCAGATGAAATAATTTCCTATTTCAAATTCACGTTTTAGTGGTCTTAGATAGATAGATAGATAGAGAGAGAGAGAGAGAGAGAGAGAGAGAGAGAGAGAGAGAGAGAGAGAGAGAGAGAGAGAGAGAGAGAGAGAGAGAGAGAGAGAGAGAGAGAGAGAGAGAGAGAGAGAGGAGAGAGAGAGAGAGAGAGAGAGAGAGAGAGAGAGAGAGAGAGAGAGAGAGAGAGAGAGAGAGAGAGAGAGAGAGAGAGAGAGAGAGAGAGAGAGAGAGAGAGAGAGAGAGAGAGAGAGAGAGAGAGAGAGAGAGAGAAGAGAGAGAGAGAGAGAGAGAGAGAGAGAGAGAGAGAGAAGAGGAGAGAGAGAGAGAGAGAGAGAGAGAGAGAGAGAGAGAGAGAGAGAGAGAGAGAGAGAGAGAGAGAGAGAGAGAGAGAGAGAGAGAGAGAGAGAGAGAAGAGAGAGGAGAGAGAGAGAGAGAGAGAGAGAGAGAGAGAGAGAGAGAGAGAGAGAGAAAGAGAGAGAGAGGAGAGAGAGAGAGAGAGAGAGAGAGAGAGAGAGAGAGAGAGAGAGAGAGAGAGAGAGAGAGAGAGTCCTAAAAAAATTCTGTCCTTTGAATAATTTCAGAAACCTCACACTCTCCACTTGCAACCATTTTGGTCCAAATAAAAGAACGCCCAACATCTCACATCTCCTAAAACTTCATTTAAGCCATGGGTATTATTTGCTCTTATGTAATTGCTACCTTTGGTCATATCAGTACCAATCAATAATGTATACACAAATACTTTTATGGAGATGTGAATTATTAAGAACATCATATTATATGATAATATAATATAATATCAATGTGCCAAGAAAGTGTAAAGAAAGCATTGGAAATCATTATGATCTCTGGCTTGTTTACATAAATCACCTGAGAGCTGGAAAAAAATAGCATACATTGAAAATAATAACAACAGTAATTTCAATAATTTCGCAATGATTAAATATGAATTAATGTCTAGCTGCTTTCTGGCTCCTTGAATAAGGATATTCGTTCTGCGAATAATAAAAACAGAAAAATAGATTAGGATGTGAGCTGAACTGATCATGTTCCATCCATAAGCCAGTGGACGCATTAGTTTAAGAGTTGAGTTGAATATTACTGACATGTAAAGATAATGATCTATATATATAAACTGTGTTTACAGCTACAAGTATAATAGATGCTATGATCTTTAATATTAAGTGTTTGGGGTCAGTAAAGAGAATGAAGCAATGATCAGCACATTGGCCAACCTGCTGGATGACAACTTAACCGAGTTACAAGCCAGAGTGGGTTATTGGACAAAGGCAAGGGAGTAATACTGTAACATGTTGGTGGCAACAATTAGGAAAGATTTGTCCATTTGTTTCTGAATGAGAATTCCCTGCTACAATGTAAGAATCAACTTGCTTTGTTTAGTTTTACATTTGTTTTTCTTCTGTTCAAAAATTTCTGACTGTTGGCAACCACTTAAATTAGCCTCAACGCATCCAATCCCCACCCCCCATGATGATCACTCCTTGGCCGTTTGGTGTCCAATTATGAAACGTTTAACTTATTTAGACTATCAGTGACTTTTATCTTATTATGTAATGCACTGAAGATATTGATCATTTATGTAATCAGTGCAAAAAGAGTATTATTAGAATAATTGTAACATTGGTAAATCCGAATCCTTTTTTACAAGACAAGTTTGAATATTTATTTTCAAAGAACAATTTGTTATTAAAAGCTGAAAAAAGCAATGTTCATTGATAGCGTCAGTGTCATAGCAAACTACTAAAGTAAAGCATATGACATCTCTGATACATATAAGCTATACAAACAGTAATGAAAATCACTCTAATAATTATCCACATCAGAAAGAAACAATTGTGTCCATTATTAAGATATTCAGTATGACTTAAAGAGTAACAGCAAAACAGATAAAAAAAGAAGCAAGTAAAAAACCAAAACAAAACAATGCTACCTGAAATACGTCCTCTTGGTTTTCCTGATTTGCATGCTGTAACAGATTATAAAAACAAAACTTAAAATATGTGTATCTCCCAATCTTAATTGCACATTCATTTTAAGAGAGGAAGTCATCCATAATAAAAGTAGATCTAGGATGTAGATGTGGATTTGTGGTCAAGTTGTATGATATTGGCCTAGGGAGCTGTAGGTCCTTTGCTCAATCCCACCCTGGGTGTCACAAAGCTAAACCCTTGAAAAAGGCTTTCTCAAATGATCTCACTGTACAATGAGATACAATATATAATGAGAACCTTGCCAGTAACAGTATTGTCTCAGTTGAGAAAAAAAATTGTAGTAGCGCATTACAGTACTACAGACATGTTTCATCCTACATATTAAGTATTGCTGTTGGTTTGGACCCCTTATGAAGTGCATTTAGTACATTGATTTAGTATATATTGCGCAACATTACTGCTCAAAATCAATTATTAAAAAGACCCCTTTTATTTAGAAGCAAAATGGACAACAATCTAAGGTAAAATATGATCATCATTTACCAGCTGATATCTTTCTTTTTTTAATGTCAAAGTAAAAAGCTACATCCACAATGGATTTACAACTTTACATACAGGAAGTGAAAATCTTCTACTGATTTATCTTTAAACGCCATCGTTTAACCCTTAAACAACAAGAACACATTTCTTTCAGACCATTTCATCACGTATTCCATTTTAATGGCAGACCTAACTATAATTCCCATAGGAAGTGATAAACTCGATCTGGGGCTGATTTCAGTGGAAGTCTCATTGTAAAAACGGCAAGAGTTATGATGTAAAAATAGAATATAATCAAATTCAGCCTTGAAAAAGTAAAGCTCATCATAAACATTACATCATGGACCCAAGTTCGAACATGCAAGGTGTAATATGAATAAAATTCCAAGCTTGTGTCAGAAGATCACCACAGTTTAAGATGATGACAAACCTGGGTTTCACATTTTCTGAATTTCCTAATATTTACATCTCCCATCAGGGGTCAGAGGAAGTGGCCAAAAATATTTTGATCTTGTATTTTTGACCCCAAATACATCATGATCAACATCAAGTTTACAATATTATATTTGTTGCCGAAAAGCCTATTATATAGTTCTTCATGAATTTTTTTAGGAAATTAAAAACCAATCTATATTATTAACATAATTTCATTTTCATCTCTCCTCATCCTATATTTGGGGGAGTGGTGGCAAAAACAAAAAAAAAAGTTCTGTTAAAAAATTGTTTGTTTCTTTTTACTCTGGAATTGAGGCTCTTTATCTGCATACAGTTATAATACATTTGATATATTAAAAAACAAAAACAAAAAAAAAACATGCTTCCATCACTAAAGTTTAAATTGTAAATTTTGGTCTTTAATCAATTTATTGCGCAGCTTGACATACTCTGATATGCCATGGAAAGAATCGCTGAGGTCAACAATGGGGCCCAATGGTGCTTACGAAAGCAAAAGTAAACCTGAAATATCCCTGGGACAGCACTGTGATGATGACCTCCAACCATTGATGCAAATGTGTAAATGGCTAACATTCAGCAGAAAAAAAGTTTAACAAGCAAATGGATTGTAAAATAGTTTTGAATAGAGTCAAAACTTTATTCAATTAAAAAAAAACCTTATATACCACGTTGGAATGGAAAAGTTGTTAGTAATAAAATTCTCAAAGTTTTCTTGGTTATCAATTTCGGGAAATGGCTTCCTGTGTAATTTAAAGGTAGGGGAGTAAAAGGGAACTTGAAGGCAGAAGACTGCAAATTTGTTAGATGATCTGTGAGAGAAAGATTTTTTCAACATGCTATCAGCATTTGCTACACCAACAACAAATAGACAAGTTTTACAACAAAAAAGTGGTTACTGAACCAATAGGGTTTATATTACTGAATTTAAAATAAATCTATTTTGTGATACATGCTAACAGCGGCAATTGCTTGCTTCTCTGTGACTTTGAGAAGGCTAGTCCACTGCAAAATAGGAATAAAGAGATCAGCAGACTTGCCAACTTTCAGAAACAAAATTCGGGTAAAGTATCAGGGAAATTCAAATGAAGATGAAAAGTTTTCTGGTAGTAGTGGTCATCATTATCCTCATTATAGTGGTGGAGGAGGTTATGGTAATGGTGATAGAAATGTAATTTCAAGAGTATTTAAGAACTATAAAAAATAATCAGGAATTTCTAAACAAAATTGAAAAAAATAATGATAAGTGTTGAATTGTAAGCTCCAATTTATTAGATGAAGACATTTTTGTGTTTTCACCTAAACTACGAATTCGCACATATCTCATTCGCCCATAGTATTTTATTCATCATGCTTTGTAGATAAAGGAGAAATCCAAAATGTCCACAGTATTTGTCTTCATTGAAGCTTACAATTAAACACTTATCGTTATTTTTTCCTTCAAGCTTCAAGCAGCAACATTTTAAATAATTGAGAGAGTTGGCAGGTCTGCGTCAGAGAAAATAAAATCTTTGGGACCAATATGGTCCTTATGCTTCTATGACACTTGCTTTACCAATGTGTTATTGGGTCCCTCCCATATAATTAGAATTCACAACTTTTAAACTCGAATAGAACAATAAACAACACAAGCTATTTTGTTGTGAACAGAACAATATTGAAACTATTGTCTAGCATTCCAACCAACAAGACAAATGATAAACATTTCCCTCATGGCTCAAGACAACCAAATTACAATCGCATCTCCCTAATCCGGAACTCCACAATCCTGATGTCTCCATTATCCAGACAGGTTGCCTCGGAACAGATTTTTTCCCCTTCATTTGTACACTTAAGGGACTGATTCCATTATCCGGATGTCTCTGTAATCCGGACATAATGCTGGGAACAGAGAAGTTCGGATTAAAGTAAATAACAGAAACACTGGTACTACTGGTACTCACTAAAAATGGTACACAGACCAAAAAGGCTTTGAGAGTAATAATAAATAAAACACATTGCCCTAATGTGACTTACTTCCATCAACAAGACAATCTGTCATATTCTTTGTGAAAATCCAGGTATTGGATTGAGAAACAGTCAAAAGTATAATCCCCAGGGCTATTGCTAAAATAACCACAAAGACAATGATCTTGGACTTTGAAAATGAAAGTTTTGGACACTTTGATAAACAATTTGATGAAACATTCCCATCCTCTGTGTCTGGTACCAGTGTATAGCGAACCATAGTATCCTTTTTCTTCATCACGCACGCCCCTTTTTCATATCAGACAAACTTCTTCCTCTTTTCACATAGCTTGAAATCTGGAAATAAAGGGATAAGAGAATAAAAGAAAAAAAGAAAATCATCTTTAAACTTGCGTTAAATAAATGAAAATAAAAACAAGATTTCATATATTCAGGTTAACTAGTACTTCAGGAAAATATATTTTTAAAAATTTCATGTAGATATCAAATGTAGAGTGATCCTCCATAAAAGGGGGCTATTACTTAATTTAGAAGAAGAAGAAGAAGAAGAAGAAGAAGAAGAAGAAGAAGAAGAAGAAGAAGAAGAAGAAGAAGAAGAAGAAGAAGAAGAAGAAGAAGAAGAAGAAGAAGAAGAAGAAGAAGAAAAGAAGAAGAAGAAGATTCCTGTTATGCCTCAATACTGAAGTTAAAACAGTAACTACAGTCACAACTGATAATTGTAACACTGGTTTATCGGAACAACCGCTTAATTGGAATGATCTTCCTGTGACAAGACTTTTTCTATATTATTTCTACTGCATTATTTATATAATTTCTAATCCGAATGCATACAGCTTAATTGGAATAATTTCTGACCTTAAGCAAACATGAATTAAAAAAAAAAGCCCCTGCACAAGATAATGGATTGGCTGTGAACCACTGAAAATTTTGGATATTACGGAATTCTGCAGATCCATGGAAAAAATTTGAGATTTCTGCGTATGCAATCAAATGCTACCAAACCATCAATACTAATTAATAATAATAATAATAATAATAATAATAATAATAATAATAATAATAATAATAATAAAATCAACTACCATTCTTCTTTATATACTACTGTCAATAGTTTCCCAATAAGTATGATGTGTGAAATAATTGTACATTATCAACCTTTGCAACTTAAAGCAAGAAGTGTCACGGTGTGGGGAATCACATGAAATAATCACTCACTCATTGAAAACCCTTGTTACATTCATTATCTATGTAAAAATATTGCCCACAGCATTAAATTGTTTTGTCTGAATACCAGAGCAGTTATTGAGTGTGAAGCTAGAGACTCCCGATGATGACCAGCAAAGTTGTCATCTGTTTTAAGCCAGAAAGACAACAGCTTCATGGTTAGAAGACAATTTTGGTGTCTTAAATTATTTAATTAGTTTTTAAAATGTGGTTGGCTTGTACTTTTATAACAATCCTCTCAGCATAATATTAATGTGATGTGATTTTTTTCATGGATGATCCGACAGTTAACCACAAACAACACCTTTCCAGATAATTTTTTTTCCACAAAATGCCAAAAAAAAAGTCACAGATAAAAGCCAAATGATATAGAAAAATGTTGATGGGAATGTATACATAATCAGTCAAAAATTAATAGATAACACAAGGAGAAAATAAACAAATGATATACGCCAAATACACTTTTTTTCATGCCAAAATGGCTTTAATAAAAATACATTTTAACCTCTATACCATGTTAATTGATTGGAAGTTTGGGGTTGGATATATTTGGGGGGGGGGGGGGGGGGGGGGGGGGAGGTAATATGAAGAAGAGTGTATGTTCATGTTCTCATAACACTAAATTCAATCTATTATATTACTATAGCAAAAAACTAGATCTAATCACATATTCTGAATAAAAGATAATACAACGATGAATATTTTAAGGCTGCTGCTATTCGGACTCCGAGTCTGAATAGCCACGGGAGACTATTCAGACTTGAGTCTGAATTGCCACTTCGTATTAATAATAATAACCTAGAGGCCCAACTTTTCAAGGAGCAAAAACAGAACATTACAACGAGGCCCATCACTTCGACTCATCACAGCACAATAGTCATAACCATTTACATAATGTATACACAGTAGTCAGTAGGCCAACCCTCGATTGATTTGTTATGTGTTAATTCTAATATTAATATTAATTTTTTTAAATATTTATTGATATTCAATTAACATTATTTTTCCTCATATCTATGTGCTTTATACAATTTTTCATATCCTCAAAAACGTTTGAAAGTTTTTAAAAAAAAGATTCACAACTACTCCAATTAATTCAAAATTCTACTCGTTTTATTATTAATTATAATTTTGAGGTAGGTTGGATTGAATTGATTGTTTGTGTGTTCTCGTTCTCATTTTCAAAAATCCCAAATAAACCTTGCGTTCAATTCAATAGAATCATCGACTCACAATACAAAAACAGCTTTGGACACGATTTATCTCAGATTCAAATGAGTAACAGTGACAGTAACAGTAACAGTACAGTTTTAGTAAGGTTTATTCATCATCATTCACCAAAACACGAGACAAGCTGACCATGGCGCACTAAACATGGCTTAGATTGCAGTATAAATAACATGCACATCTGCAAAAACAAGGAATTTTCAAAATTTTGTTTTAATTTCATCTCTGCAACCTCTTAAATTTAAAACTAAAACTGAATGTGGATCATTGATCATTACATACAATTCCCCTCCATCAATCAGACCACTCACTACTGCACTGCAAAGCTGTAACAACAACGACAAAGAAAAACACTAGAGTATATTTCACACAGACTAGGTACCTTAACTTATAATCCACGGCTCATCTAAAGGTTTCTTCTCGTGACATATTTTTCATCTTCAAGCGCAACATGTTTTCTTGGATGAAAGAACTAGGATCATTGATGAAGATGAAGATCAAGCGAACAAGTCGAAGACAAAATAAGACAAACAGGAAGTTGGCAGCTTACTTCTAGTGTTGGGTTATTACGGAGTTATAGTTAGACACCGAAGCTCGCCTAACGAACGACTTGCCCAACACGTGACCATTTTTTTTCTCGCGTCCTCTCGTCTAATCTCGTCACTCCCGAATAGAAAGAGGAGGCGGAGCTCATATGATATAACGCAATGAAAGTTCTGTCCGATGACGGGTGGAGGGATATCACCTCTCCAAAACTTACCTTATTATATGAGATCTTGAGATTCTTATCCAATCATCGATTGCTCGTTTGACAGTTCGCTTGTGAACAGTTAGGAGACCATCTCTTGATTTATGGGCAGGCGGCTTTGCGTAAAGGCGGTGAGTGTTGTATACATCAAAGAGTACCGCTGACCGATGGGTAAATAGTGGTTGTGTAACCCAAAAGCCCTGCCGTCTCGACTGCAAGGTCTTGTATGTAATAGTTGCGTCACCATCTCAAGGCTCAGGAATTAATTAGTGAGCTGATTCAAACAATGTGGGTTTCAAATTTATCGTATACGTAATCATTTGGAAGCTACAGAGAAAGGTGTTTTTGTGTAATCCCTTTCACACACACACACGCGCGCGCGCGCACACACACACACACACACACAAACATATACAAACAATACACAAACAATACACATCCCTGGTCATCTATTGCCTATATTATTAATGTTAATATATACATCCCATGCTGATTGTCACTACCCCCCCCCCCCCCCCCCAACCATTTCCACCATCCAAGTACCAGCGGCCTTTTCTCTTTGATTTCGTATCATGGTCTACCCGAAGCCCAACACCTCGATCGTTTGTGGGTCAACCCACCCCCCCCCCCCCTCCCCCCACCTTCCCCCGTAATCAATTTATAATTTTCTCTCTGTATAGAGCGCCACATGCACAATTATATAATATTGAATGACACTGACCTTGCCCCTCCCCTAACACAAGCCAACAGCAACCCAAGCTATCCTCTATCACGTGACCTTAGATCCGATGCTGCATACCGCTTGAGAGTCTTCACTATCCAGATCTCGTTCATGGTCACGTGAGAAGGCTATATCCGTTCGGGTTCGGCGTTCGGGTTCGGCGTTCGACCCGATTTCGTTAAAAGCCTATTTGATCGCTTTTACCCGATCGACGATCGAGTCAGCGTCAACGAGTCAGTGTCCGATCTCAATGCCGGAAGAGCGAGTCAGTAAAACGATCGAGTCACTAAAACGATCAGGCGGGTTGTGAGCTTGAGACGAGCTTGAGACGATCTTGACACGAGAGACGAGCTTGAGACGATCAGGATCCGAGCGAGCGGAGGGGTAACGAGTGTTTCGAATCATTTCAAATTCAAACGATCACAGTTTGCCATCCGATACCAATCGCCAACGTTTGCACACGGTAGTCTGTGGTTCTTCCACAGCCCTCACTCCTTGTCAGATGTTAGTGTGTCTGGGTGGCAGGGAAATTCGTATAGGTGTATCACGCGTGTGTGACAAGTCTTCATTAAACCTACTCAAGTTTGACTATCACACACACACACACACACACACACACACACACACACACACACACACTAAGGCTATTTCTATGACACACACGCATCCATCTATCAATGAACACTCCTACAGTAGTGCGGCTATGTGGTCTAGTCATGACGTACCTATAGTACTCTAGTCGGCCATGGGTCTAGTGCATTATAATGGTCTAGTGGTATGACACCCGCGTTCGGATCGGAAAGTCCTGGGTTCGAGCCTCGCGCTCGGTGCATAGTTGAGTCTTTGGACAAGGCTCTTTACTCACCTTCTCTCACCGTACTCAGGTGTAAAATGAGTACCTGGCCGTTAACAGCGTTGTCTTTGTCTGAAAAATTGTAATATCGCCTAACAGGCGGCATGTCCCGTCCTACATATTAAATGTTGCTGTTGACCAGGGACCCCTTTACAAAGCGATTTGATCACATTTAGTGGATATTGTAAAGCTCAATTTTTAAAAGTAAAACATTAGCTTTGAATATGGAATGTTTCAATTTTAGATGCCTGTGTATTCTTTGTTAGTTCCCATCATCATCATCATCATCATTCATCATCATCATCATCAGGGGCAGCGGTACGGTCTTTGGTTGGCACCCGAAAGGTACCGAGTTCGATCACCCGCCGCTGAGTGGTCTTGAGCAAGTCACCTTGCCCTAACTAAATTTGCGGCGCTGCACTGCGGCTGTCGCTTGGGTTATTCCAGTCTTCCCTTAGAATAGACCCGAAAGACGAATCTCCCCTATGGGATGAATAAAGGGAATTATGTTTAATTTATTTATCATCACCATCATATCAGCGGGATCATCATCATCACCACCACCACCACCACCACCACCCTAATAATAAGGAATAAAATAAATATCAACACATTCCAATGTAATAATCAATCTAAAATCAATCAGTGCTCCTAAAAGACCCCTTTGATTTCTTTGTCTAATTCGTTCCATACTTTTGGAGTCCCGACAAAGAAAGATTTTCAGCTAACTATAGTTTATATATGGGAACATTAATCAGTCGTTTATATTGGAATCGGAGTTGTCTAGGTGTATTAGTTCAAAGCGCATTTCCAAGGATTTACCATACTCAATGAATTTCACAATATTTAATTTAATTTATTCCTCCGGCACACCATATCGACCATACATCCATTTCGTACAGTAGGTACCGATCGCTGTTTGGAGTCTTTTTGTATTAAAGCTCTTTACAATACCCGTCATTGCTTATAAGATAAGAATACATTCACACCTGAGTCAAGTGCCTTACACACGGACTTAACGTCTGGATCACAATTTTCAACAATCACTGTCACTCATTCGGCCATTGACAAGGCTTGATTTTGTGACAAGAGACACCGTACCACTGAGCGACCGAACAAATAATCACCATCTGCGCCATCGTCATCATCATCATTATCATCACCCTCACCACAGCCGTAACAGCCAGCAATACACAATCATCATCTTCGGGTCCGGTCTATCCGTGTGGGGGGTGGGGGTGGAACCTGCTAAAGTGTTTCATTTTTTTAAAACAGAAACACGATAATCATCATCATCATCATCGTCATCCATTGTCGTCGGCATCGTTATCATCGTGTCCGGGCAATCCGTGGGTGTCTGGGTGTGGAACCAGCTAAATATTATTATTATCTACCTACCTAATAAAAACACACCATTCTTGTTCATTTATTTTTCAAATAATGAAATGAAAGGCACGACCTTTTCCCGCACACACAAGAGGCGATGACGACCAGTGACAAATTATGGGAGGTGGGGGCGGCCGACAACTTTTGGCGCGACATAAATATGAAATGTTAAGGTGACAGCGGGATGATGGTGGTGTGGGAGGGGGGGGGGGGGGGGGGGTCTCAACCCTTCACCATCAACAACTGATGGCGTGTGTGTGTGTGTGTGTGTGTGTGTGTGTGTGTGTGTGTGTGTGTGTGTGTGATGCGACGACGATCATAATCAAGGCTGCCAGACAGCCAGATTTCTTCTTGCCCAAGTAGTCAAATTGACCCCAAATAGCCAAAGACCACAAGCATTCTGACTCCCTTGAAAAACTCATTGGTTTTGATTAACAAAACAATCGACTACAGTTGGATAAACTTATCTTTTCATTTTTTTTAAAATAAAAGATTTTTTAAAAAATGAATAATAATAGAAAAGCGTTTCTTAGTAACCAATTTTGAACTTGGCCATCTGGCAGCCCCCATCATAACCAGCTGCAGTCAAGCCAGCCACAGACATAAGAGAGGGAGGGGTATGTGAAGTTTCCTGTGGCAAACGAGATGCTCGTATTTTTTTTTTCAAACGAATCACTGCTCGATGACGTCACTGACTCGAAACCCGCTCGAAACCGACTCGATTTTAGAGGACTCGATCGAAAACCCGCTCGATTTAATCGTTTCAAACTCGACCCAGCTACTTCAATCTTCGTCTGAACGTCTCAACACTCTGTGTGTTGGAAGTTGGTAGTGCTGGGCGGATACCCGCAGGTAATAAAGTAAAACCGGGTACTCGGGTAAAAGAGTCGGGTAGCGGGTACCCGCTTCAACAAATGGAAACCGAACTGAGAGTGATAATTGGATCTAATACAATTTTGATTTACATATTTACATTTACATGACATTTTTTCAAAAGATTTTCCTCCAGTTGTTTTTCAATTACATTTATTTTTTGTTTGTTTTATTTGTTAACTTAAGTTTGATTCAATTTTGGAATCAACAGATTAAGACTATATTAGTTCTTATCTTTTAAAGGAATCTCAGGTATTTTTTTTGTTTTTGTTTTGTTTTGGTTTTTTTGTTGTTGTTTGGTTTCATTGTAATTAATTATCCTTGTTTTCTACTTCAGTTTCGTTTCATTTGTTGTAATAAATACTAAATGAATAAGAAATAAAAAAAAAATTAAAAAGCCCCCCCCCCCCCCTTTCACAAAAACATTTTTCGGGGTCAAAAGTCACTCCTGCCACGGGTACCCACTGGTACCCGGGTAATCAGACCACTATCCGGGTATTACCCGGGTAATGATTTGGGCGGGTAATCCCAGCACTTGTAGTTGGTGCCTTGTGTGAAAGAGGAAGAGCACGCACTGCATTGGGCCATTCATTGGCCATCAACCAGCGAAAATGCAAAGTGGTCTCCGTATAAGAGTGCACTCCCAGGTTGTAGGTAACAAACAGCAAAAAAAAAAAAAAAAAAAAAAAAAAAAAAAAAAAAAAAAAAAAAAAAAAAAGGAGCGACTATTTGGAAAATAAACTAGAAACAATAAATCAAATTGCATTCGAATAATGATGTACAAATAAAATGTATTACTAAAAATAAAAGACCACATTTAGGTAACGGTAAGTTTTTGTTTTTAAGGGTTTTACGGTCCCGATAGCTCAGTCGATAGAGCACTCTTCCGTTAGTATTTCAAATAACCGGGGTCAAGGTTCGACTTTTTACGACGATGACTGATAGTACCTATTTTTTTAATTTTTTAACCATTGGGTACAAGTCAATGTCTGAGGGATTGGTTGATAATGGAGGTAATGAGATCTAATGTTGAATCGAAACAATTAGAATATTTGCTGAGACGGGGTCTAATGTATGACTTGGGACACGATTTGAGAATCTGTTATTTCGGAAGTACTAACTTCTTTTAATTTATTAAATTTATAAAATAGGCTGCCTTTTAAAAGAGCTGTTGGTTATAATATGGTCAAGTGGTATGACACTCGCCTTCAGACCGAAATAAATAATAATAAGAATTTCAAAGAAAATATTATGTTCTCAATTTCATTCATCATTTTCCTTCTATATTTCCATCACAATGATTTGGCAAAACGTGTATTTAAGAAACAAATCCAAGCGTAATCAAAAGCTAAACACGGATAAAGAATAAAATCAAAGAAGAATATTTTTAGAAAAATTAACACGCGGCACATCAAGACAAGTCAATGTAGTCTATCTGTCTTCATAAAGTGATGTTATCTAACCCTTCAACTCCGTGACTGAATTTCTTTCCAATCATTCTTTATTCCATCATTTATCTGTTGTGACAATAGACTTAATTTTTTTGATGGCAAGTAATAACAATTGATTCCTAGTTTCCTTTGAATCCCAAATCACGCGGTTATTGATGATGTCTTGGCAAGAAGGATAAAATATAACGTTAAGTAGGAATGAAATATAATCCCATCGTTGATGGGGTAAAGTAGGAACATTTGTATCGCTTGGTGCAGATAGAGAGAGAGAGAGAGAGAGAGAGAGAGAGAGAGAGAGAGAGAGAGAGAGAGAGAGAGAGAGAGAGAGAGAGAGAGAGAGAGAGAGAGAGAGAGAGAGAGAGAGAGAGAGAGAGAGGCGTTGATCAAGGAAAGAAAAGCAATTGGACTTGCACATCCACCTGTTAGAACAAACTCATTTGGGTCACTTTACAATGTATCTCCTCCTGTGTTTTTATTTTGATAACTGACGACAGGAACCTCCATCCCACAGTTTTGGGAGGATAAGGATCTGTTTGCGTGTCAAAAGATGTCCCCTGTAAAATAAACAATCTCTTGTGTCCTAATCAGTGTCCTTTCTAGTACCATATTTCTTTAGTTGGCAGCAGCTTCTAATGGTGCTCACACTACGATGTTATGATGATCGACCCATCTGCAAATTCCTTACCGCAGTTGTGCACCGTCGGAAACCCGCCCGGAATCTTCGTCACATCACACCGTTCAACTAGATGCTCTGCGGTTTCGGGTTCTTTCCCACATCGGGTACATGTTGGACAGGTGGAAAGTCCTCAATGATGAAGCGATTTTGCCATAGGCAGGTTCTCGACCGAAGCCGATTCGCTACCACCCAGTGTCTTCTTTTACTGATGGAGAAGCCTAGCAACTTCTCACCTAGTTTCGAGGAGTGTATGTCCCCGCCCCCTCGAGTGAATGGATTCGTCCAAACCGACTTCCATCTCGTATATGCATCTCTGTCCGTAGTCAGGGAATCTGCTTACAAGGGTTGCCGGGACTTATTTTGGCTCAAACGGGGGCACTGTCCATAATGCACTTGAGAGGGGTATCCCCATTCCTTCTCTTATTAAGCAAGCTCTTCGTAATCGTCTCCCTCCGGAAATTATTGGGCCTCATTCTCTAGGCGTTGTTGCCACCATTCCTGACACTATGTGCTTCGACTTGCGAAGTTTAACATTTACCTTCTCAACGTTCCTGCTTCTACCCCACACTGGAGAGCAATACTCCACGGTGGAATAGCATAGTGCTAACGCGGACGTTCTCAGGAGCGCTTGGTTAGCACCCCGAGTTGATCCTGCCAACTTCCTCAGAGGACTGTTGCGTTTCTCTATCTTCCGGGCAACTCCTTCTAGATGCACCTGATAGATAAGGATGCAGTCTAGCGTCACCCCTAGGTATTTTGGATGCGGCTCACATGGGAGTAGCTGGTCCCCGTCGAGGACGTTCAGTTTACGAGTGAGCCAGTCGCTGCATAGGTGGAATGCAGTAGTCGCGGTTTTTGAAGTGTTCATCTTCAGGTACCACTTGTCGAAGTAGGATTTGAGTCTGGTGACGTCCTCGCTGAGCACGCTCTCGAGACGGGTCCACACTTTACTTTGAGTAACGAGTGCCCAGTCGTCCGCGTATCCCAGCCTCAGGGAGGAAGTGATCGGCATGTCGCTAATATAGACATTAAACAGAATTGGCGACATTAAAAATGATAAATTTTGACCCAGTTTGCTAAAATAAGATTTTGGTGGGATGTTGTCATGTGACCATTTGTCTGCATAAAAAATTGCACGAGAACTTCATCTTCAGTTTTTTTCGACTCAAAATAACGGTATTTTGTGACCCATAGTATGGTTAAATCAAGGCACCAACACACAACACGCAGGGTGTTGAGACGTTCAGACGAAGATTGAAGTTAGCTGCCCTTTTAGTTTCAGTGGACTGATTTCATGAAAGAATA
>NC_088360.1:34545219-34552719 GCF_034508935.2 Berghia stephanieae
TTCTACACCCCTTGCTGGACAGCAGAGTCGGAAGAGCTGTACCGAGAGTACCAGCAGACCCAGTCCCAGGACGCAGCCGATAGACTACTTCAGTCTCTGGCAGAGGGAAGGAAGCAACGGTGGCAGGAGACCGTGGAAAGTCTCGACTTTACACACTCCAGCTGCCACGCTTGGCGTTTGATAAAGAAATTGGACCCAGATCGGAATTTCGTGAAGGCTGCACCGGAATGCGAGACAGACACAATTGCCAAGAACATTAAGAACCGTAGTAAGCGGGTCCCTAATCAGGCTTTTGAGCGCGGTGTCCGCAAGGCGTACCGTACGATTTTGGACTCGCTACCTGCGGAGGAGTCGGACTGGACGGCCTCGTTCAGTCCCCGAGAAGTGGGTGCAGCCATTGGCGAAGTGAAGAACGGCAAAGCAGCAGGGATAGATGGTGTATATCCCGATATGGTGACGCATCTGGGCCCCAGGGCACGGGCCTGGCTAGCAGAGGCAATGTCTGACATCCTTGCAAAAGGAAAGCTTCCACAAGTGTGGAAGCATGCGAAGATAGTTGCCATCCTGAAGCCAGGGAAGCCGGCGAAGGAGGCAGACAGTTACAGACCCATATCGCTGCTGAGCTGTCTTTACAAATTGTTGGAGCGTGTTCTATTAAACCGATGGGGGCCGGTCCTAGACGCTGCCCTGCCACCCGAGCAGGCAGGCTTCAGGGAAGGGAGGTGCACCACGGAGCAGGTCATTGCCCTTACAGAGCATATTGAGCACGGGTTCGAGAGAAAACAGCAAACAGGTGCTGTGTTTATAGACCTATCAGCGGCGTACGATACGGTCTGGTGCGATGGGTTAATGCTCAAACTTGCAAAAATCATAAGGTGCAAAAAGACCTTGAAGTTGTTCTCTTCGATCTTAGGGGAAAGGCAATTCCACGTCGCGCTGGGAGACGTCACGAGCAAAGTAAGGAAATTGAAGAATGGGGTCCCTCAGGGGTCGGTACTTGCGCCAATGTTGTTTAACGTTTACATTAGCGATATGCCGAACACTTCCTCCCTGAGGCTGGGATACGCAGACGACTGGGCACTCGTTACTCAGAGTAAAGTGTGGACCCGTCTCGAGAGCGTACTCAGCGAGGACGTCACCAGACTCAAATCCTACTTTGACAAGTGGTACCTGAAGATGAACACTTCAAAAACCGTGGCCACTGCATTTCACTTATGCAGTGGTTGGCACACCGTAAACTGAATGTCCTAGTCGGGGACCAGCCACTCCCATATGAGCCGAGTCCAAAATATTTAGGGGTGACGTTGGATCGCAGTCTTACCTATCGGGTTCATCTCGAAGGGGTTGCCCGGAAGATAGAGAAGCGGAATAGTCTTCTGAGGAAGCTGGCGGGATCGACTTGGGGCGCTAGCCAAGCGCTCCTGAGAACATCCGCCCTGGCACTATGCTATTCCACCGCGGAGTATTGCGCTCCAGTGTGGGGTAGAAGCAGAAACGTTGAGAAGGTGGATGTAAAACTTCGCAAGTCGATGCACATAGTGTCGGGAACGCTAGCAACAACCCCTAGAGAATGGGGCCCGATAATGGCGGCGATCCAGCCCCCCGATGTCCGGAGGGAGACCATTACGGGAAACTGGCAAAGTAAGATCAAAGAGAAAGGGAATGGGGATACCCCTCTCATGCGCATAATGAATGGTGCCCCCGTTTCGAGCCGAAATAAGTCCCGGCAACCCTTGTACGCAGAATCCCTGACTACGGACAGAGCTGCACATACGAGATGGAAGTCGGTTTGGACGAATTCAATCCCTCGTGGGGGCGGGGACCTACACTCCTCTAAGCTTGGTGAGAAGTTGCCAGGCTTTGATACCAGTAAGAGGAGACACTGGGTAGCTGCGAATCGGCTTCGGTCGAGGAGCTGCCTAACGGCCGGTACGTTACATCAGTGGGGTCTAACTTCCTGTCCAATATGTCCACGCTGTGGGCAAGAACCCGAAACGGCAGAGCATCTAGTCGAAAGGTGTGTTGTGACGATGCTACCAGGCGGGTTCGCGACGGTGCACGAATGCGGACCGGACTTTGCTGATTGGGTCGATCGTCATAACATAATAGTGTGAACCATAAGAAGCTGCTGCCACCACAGAGATTCCTACATGCCCTTTCTATTTTAAAGCTGGTAATTTAACCAGTTAATTGCCAAATTCTGGACAAAACACGTATTTATAAATTTGGCCAGAAAACTCCTCCTTCAAATATCGATCGATTTAAATGACCTCGCGTGAAGTACCAGAAAATTTTTTTAGAGTTTTTGCCAAGATGATGGTCATTTAAATCGATCGATATTTAAAGGACGAGTTTTCTGACCATTTTTTAAAATAATGGGTGTCTTTACAATCTAACCACATGACCATCGTCTCGCCTGATGGACAAGTAGTAGAATCGAATATCATGTTCCTGGCTAGTCGCTTCCTATAACAAAGAGGTCGATTGATTGACCGCGGTTTTTTTTTTTGTTTTTTTTTTTATTGTTGGCATCTACACCCCCTTTCTGCCGTACTCCGGAAAAACACATATTTAAAAATTTGTCCAAAAAACTCGTTCTTCAAACATCTATCGATTTAAATGACTCTCGTCTTGGCAAAAGTTCTCAAACCCGGGACTTCGGAGAGGTCCCGGGTTTGAGAGTTTTTGCCAAGACGAGAGTCATTTAAATCGATAGATAATTGAAGGACGAGTTTTCTGGCCAAATTCTTAAATACATATGTATTTTCCCAGAGTACGACAGCTTTGTTATACCACAAACAAGACTTGAAAGGTCCGACCTCAAAAATGGCGTAACGCAAATATGTTCTAAGTAGTACCTATTGACCTATTCCAGACGGCCGTCAACTTCAATGTACAATAAAATCTTGTTTTACCGCCATGCTCAGGACAATAGTAAAACCGGCAGTTGTATGACTAATTGGCGATAAATCGATAAGTTTGTCATTAATTTCCTACGATCTGTTTTAATTGTTGTCGATAAGTAAGGTTGACATTAATGTGGATGGTAGTGTATAGTGAGGTTTCATGGCACTATAGAAATACCAGCAGTACGTAAACAAACGGTCAATTATCGTTTCACCATCCCATTCTCTACTGGTAGTCATTTAGAGTCAACCTTTCGATTTGTTGATACGACGTAAACGTCGCAGACCAACAGAGTAAATAACATTACATGAACTATCACATTATATTGTTTTTTGTCTGGAGAGAATGTCTGATGCTAAATGTCGAGAATTTGCTCATACTTCAAAGTGATTCACACCCATCACTATCATAATAAACGACTTACTTTTTACGTTGGAAATATGAAAGTGGAAAATTTGAGAGCAGGGCACTGGTGTAAGACATTATATGAAACAAGGCAAAAAAACAAAACAAAACAAAGAACAATACAAGAAAAAAAAATCATTATCCTAAAAAAAATAAAAAATAATCAGCCTGATTCGATGGGGATAAAACCTCGGGCATGATTATCGGTAACGTTTTAATAATAACTACACACTTATAAGAAACAAGAAAAGGGAAATACTCAAACTAAGGAGACTGCAGTAAGGTTAAGGGTAAGTTTTAAGAAATTGAGATGAATGTGTCTTAATACAGTTTATCTAAATTCCACTCACCTTGAACTACCCCAAAAGGCACGAAGGTATCTTTGGATAATGCTATTCGATAAGGCGACTGTGACAAGGGCAGGCTTTTCCCGGGATGCCCTGGTGTCATATTGTTGCATTGACTAGCGGGTGCTCCCGTGCTCAAAGACACGATGCCAGGAATCACGGCACTCATCCAACAAACAGTCATCAGTATTAAAGTCTTCTTGGTAATCACAAATCGAACTTTATTCTTTGAGGCATTTGCCCCTATTTTAGAACTCATTATGATAGGGGGATAATAAGTGTAACACGTAATAAGTCACGATGATATTATTACAACTAGTGGAAATAGTGGAACACATGGCAATCTCGTGGCCACAACTGTCAGCGTTTCACCTCAACCAACATATCAAATCAACACGATCGCTTCTCGATAAATTATATGCATTGACGTCATAAACAACAAACTTATCGTCCAAACCTAGACAGTCAAATCACAACGTTCTTACCCCTGTATGTATTATCACATTGTTTATATAAATTCATGACAAGCTTGACAGCAGTCTCAGAAGTGCGATAAGCTCAATTTTAAAGTGCCCGAGAACAGGAGACGAGAAGATAATTATGTGTATCTATTATCAATAATTATAAAAATCTATAACTATAATGCAGAATGTGACAATTCATCGACATGTCATGGACTGTTTTCATCAAGCGTTCCGTTCTTGAAGCGTTCAATTCAAAGAGCAGCTTCCTTGCTGTTATTACGTTCAAAAGCAATAATAATACAACTTTATTTTTTTTTTTGGAAAGACTATCTAGGTGTACATATTCTCAGGTCTGTTAATGGAACGCTATTATGGGCTTGATTTAACATTGTTGTAATGGAACATATTTTGCGTTGGTTTGAGAGTGTTTCCATTTCAACAATGAAGCTATAACAATTTAGGTTATCAGATCTGGGAAAGACCTCTTCTATCCTAAATATGACCCTTCGCCTCAAAACGGTATTAAGTCGGGATGGTAAAGATGTTGAAAATTGAATTTATAGCCAGAAATATCAGACTTGTGTTGAGTTTGTATGTTTTATTGAAGAGAATGGCGACCATATTTTAGGGTGCTAATGCCAACATTTTATATTTTTGACCAGTTTTAACATTATTCGGCTTTTAGGCATCTGGTTCGTTCCGACATGATACCGTTTTGAGACGATGGGTCACAATGCGGAACTATAAATATCGAGCTAATAGTACAAAGAAGAAACAAGACATGAATGTTATTTCTTCTTTTTATATTAAATAAAAAATCATCTGGAGCCATTATGGTCCACGGAGCCAGGATTTATTCCGTTTATGTATCTTTAAACAGACAATATCGATTGCCTGCTATCCATGAATAGGACGCTTGTTAAGTACTTTCCGTCAGTTTCTGGGTGGACAAGGTCTCGACCATGACGTAACTACAGTACTTAAGTGAGCCGTAGTCTCGATTAAACCAAGTATCCATGCCCACTGGCCCTTTGTGAGGCGAGTGTTCTATTCTACCTATCACTGAATTATCGCGACCCCGAATTTTTCAGTCAGTTTATTTATTTGCTTTTAATAAAACATTGTTGAAGCATATCACCATGTTTAACAATTTATACAATTATTGTCCAACGATTTACACAATAGAATTCACGTACTGTATTATTCTTTTATCCCCCCCCCCCCCTAATTGCTATCGATTATCAAACCTGCAAATATGCGCACACCATTGTTTCGAGAAAGTGTTTTGTTCTTGTTTTTTTTCTTTTTGTCTTTCTTTTTTGTTTGTTTGGTTTATTGTTTTTTTTTTTTTTTTGGTCTAAGTTCTTTATTTCTTTTTATCACTTCCGTTCAATAAGTCCGTCTCATGCTGCTTTATATTTACTTGATAATGTAAATATTGCTGCTCGAAGCTCGGAGAAATAAATAGTAATGTGGAATTGAATGTAAGCTTCAATTTAATTACAAAAACAGACCAAATGAACGTTTCGGGTTTCCCCTTTATCAACAAAACAGGATGAATGAAACACCACATTCATCTGTGGTGTTTCATTCATCCTGTTTTGTTGATAAAGGGGAAACTCGAAACGTTCATTTGGTCTGTTTTTGTAATTAAATTGAAGCTTACATTCAATTTCACATTATTTATATTTACTTGAGCAATTTATTAGGATTATGTAGTATATCAATGTTGCAAAAACTGAGAATAAATAAAACAAAACAACATCAAACATACAAAAAAAACCCAGAAAAACAACCAAAAAAAACAAAACAAAACAAAACAAAACAAAAACAACAGACCCCCCCCCCAAAAAAAAAAGCAACAAAAAAACAAAACAAAACAAAACAACAATACAAACAGAAACAAGAAAGAATGAGAAACTAAAACCAAGACACATAAGAAAACAAAATTATCTCTTAACCAACGAATCCTGATGACAATACTGGTGTTGGTGTTGATAATGATGATATTGATGACGATTATGATACGAATGATAATGACGATGATGTTGATAATGACGATATTGACGAACAAAATAAATATGAAGAGAGAAATGCTGACAATTACGACGACGACGTTGTGCTTCAGCTGCTGCTGCTGATGATGATGATGATGATGACGATGATGATGATGATGATGATGAAGATTTTCTATTTTGCTCATCTTTCTTCTCATTTGACAAAAGAACGATCATAACTGACTGTGCTACACAACGAACACATATTTTTGCCGTTGTCCATTTAGTTTATTAAAACTATATTCAATTACGTCACATCAGATGTTTCAACCAGATACATTTTAAATGTTCTACCACACACAAATTGCAGTCATTTCCCAGAAACCATCAGGTACATATCCTGACCGACTAGAGGACACGCATAGGATGGTCATTCTCTCTTCAAGATCATCGCTCACCTCAATTCATGCTCCCCATCTTCTATCAGACTATTCGTCACTGGTGGAAATGAATACCCGACTTTTCAGTGACTGACAGAGTAAGATAACAACGGTGATACAAAAAGGATGTCTCAAAGCGGTTATCGTAAGAACCGAAAATATGTTTCAATATGGCCTGCTTGGGAGAAATTAAAGAAGCATTCTGAAGCGTCCTGATTGCGCTAAACTTGTGAAAATGCGCTAGCCTAAGTATTAAAAAGATTGTTGTATTTTATTATATTATAAATAGTTATAACATTTCCGCATTCAAATTGAGTGTAGACTTAAATAAGAGAACAAGTCTCAAAGCATAATAACTATCTCATTACACAATGGAACCAACACTTTGATAATATTACAGTCACATAAAATGATATAGATACTATGCATTTAGGTAAAATACTCACAACATCCGCCAGACGATATATAACGTAGCAACACACAAAACTGTGTGTAATCTTGAACGTTTATAGTCTGATTGAAATAACAGTGATTATTAATCATTAAAATGGCAGTCTAAAAACAATAACAAAGAGCTGAGTGACATCAATTTCGTTCATTCTATACACACCTGTTTTAGAAAGATTGAAACACACAATGATAGCCTGTACCAATAACAATGAAAGAGAGAAATCAGTTTTAAACGTGTCCTATGTATATACAACAAGGAAAGGTTTGTGGCATTATCATTGTGTAAGAATTGTTTTGTAACCGGTCTTAAACAAAAGGTTCTAGGTCGTGTGACACAGGACAAGACGCCAGACAGGCACAATCCCTGCAACTCTCGGATTGTCAGAGGAGCATGTTCAATGAACCATAAATGTCTGATCGAAGTGACCGTTTAATTGGAAAATCGGGACAAAAATCGCGGATAACGCACCCGAACCAAGTTGCTTTAATA
>NC_088360.1:34557719-34630219 GCF_034508935.2 Berghia stephanieae
GAAGTTTATGTACATGAGAGAAAAATGTTGTGATAGTCAAATTTATCTTTGGTTGGAGTGTTTCCCGTGCTGTTTGCGTTATGGAAAACAGAAAATAATGGCTTACACAGTCAGGACGCTGACAATTCTATCTTTCGCGAGGGTAGACTGAGCATAGACATTTGAATAGTGCATTTCCACAGCTACACCATGCTTAATGTGCTTTCAGCAGGCCATATGGAACCAGATTTCCATTTCATGCTGTACAATTTCATGTTACGCGTCTTGTTTGTGCAAGCACTTTTGCATTATCTGTCAACGCATAGAACCAGGTACTCATTCACACCTGAGTGTAATGGATTATCTTTTCTAAGGCACAACAGCGTGATCGTAATGATCCAATCCTCCAGTCAATGACGACGCTGAAAATTGCTTGACTTTTGTTACAAGATGAGAAACCGACGGCTACTTTCTGCAATATCTAAATAAGGTCCACGTATTCAAATAGTGATTGGTTGATTGGTGTCGATGTTGTTCGGACATGCTTCAAACTTGAAACCAATTCATGTTGGTGGAAAATTTTTCTTAGATACGTATTTTCTATATTTAGAAATAAAAGTAAAAGTGCAAGAAGCATTTAGGTATCCATTCATTCGCTTAATCACTCTCATCCACATAATATTATTGTCCATTCAGAGTTACAGTAGAATATGCGTGAAAACCGCATAAAATTATTCTAATTAACAAATAAAACATCTGATATCAAATGATTTGTATGTTTTCTTTCCCTCAAATGGTATCTCATGACTTATGGATTTGTTTCTGAATAAAAATAAAATTCTCTTTATTCATCCCATATGGGAAATGTGTCTCTATGGTCTTTTCCAAGGGAAGACTGGAATAACCCAGGGGCCAGCCGAGTACAGCTCGGCAAACTGAGTTAGGGCGAGGTGACATGCTCAAGGCCACACAACATAGCGGGTATTCGAACTCGGTACCTTTGGGGTACGAAGCAAAGACCGTACCGCTGAGCCATACTATCCCATATTTCCTTACAGCTTCTGGGTTTTTCAGCGTGACATAGCTGTTCATATAATATCATATATTTATAATTGTGTGCAGCCTTGTGGTCTTGTTGTATGAATCTCGACCTGTACTGTAGGTCCCTGAATCGAATACTGCAAGAGGTGGCGCAAAGTTTGATCAATGGATGTTACTCTTTTTTCACAGTATATCTCCATACTCAGATGCAAGAATTTTAATTAGAATACCTGACTGGTAAGGCGTTGTCTCTGTCGGAAAAAAAGATACAGTTGAATCCTTATAAAACCAATACCGTTCGACCAGAAAGATTGGTTAACTTTATGCAAAGCTGACTTTATCAATTATTATTGGCACTCTTGGATAAAGAAAAAAAATGGGACCAACAAGAAGTGTTGAATTTAAGCAATAGTTGACGTTATGCGGATTCCTCTGTAAAAGCGCCTTACAAGCATCATGCTTCGTCATAGATGTTTTAAGTTCTACTGGTGGCTTGGGACACCTAATAAAGCGTTTTGAGAAATTTAGTGGAGTGTATGAAAAAAACAAAACAACCCATTGTTTTTAAATCGTTGACGGCGCAGAGCAAGTTGTCCCTGCAACCCTGTTATGACCAGGAAGATTGTTAATGACACTATCAATGCAATGTCGTATTTACCCGAAGAGAGTGTCAAAACAATATTTCTTTTACATCCTGTTTAAATCATCAACCAATAGCAAATGCCCATGTTTAAAATAATAAGTCAGTCTGCAGTCTGCGTTAGACCATAATATTAATGATTTTAACAAAATATTAAAATTATTAGGACTCAATTGTTTTCCAATTACGTCCATGCCAACCTGGAATGAACTAAATGAACAAAAGTGAGTCTATGTGTTCGAATCAGAGTCTATTGATAGTCTCTGTAGATGTCGCTGGGTCTAATGGTATGACACTCATCTTCGGATCGGAAGGTCCTGGGTTCAAGTCCCGCTCTGAGAGGTGCATAGTTGAGCCCTTGGAAAAGGCTCGTTACTCACATTCTATACTAACAGTAGTCAGGTGAAACATGGTCGTATTATCACCTAACAGTACAGGAGTTATGTCTTGTTCTACATGTTAAGTGTTGCTTTGGCTAAGGATCCCTGGTAAAACACTTTGAGGACGTTTAGTGAAGATTGCGCTAAATAAAATCTGAAGTTGTTTGTTTTTTAAAAATTATGACTTAATTTTTATACATGAATATGTTTGAAGACACGACAGCGTGTCAATCTAGTATTCTGTCGTTGTTTTTAAAAACACAGTATATGCAATGTTAACCAAATAGCACATACTGTGTCCTTTAATAAAACGGCAGTATTATAGGAATAAACTAAATGCATAAAAAAATAAAAGGTTAAAGTCAAAATGACTGAAGTGAAGAAATACAGATTCTTTGGAGTTGGATAAACAAAACCATTTATTCTTCAATGATGTATATTGTTTTGACTCAAATCTTTTCGGTTATGTGGTCTGGTGGAATGGCACTCGCTTCCGGATCGGAAAGTCCTAGGATTGAGCCTCGCTTGGCGTATAGTTTAGTCGTTGGAAAAGGCTCTTTACTCGCATTCTTTCATTGCACTCAGGTGTAAAATGGGTACCTGGCCGTTAACAGCGTTGTCTCTGTTGGGAAAAATGTAACATAGCTTAACAGGCGTCAAGTCTACATGTTATGTGTTGCTGTTGGTCAGGGACCCTTTGTAAAGCGCCTTGAGCACGTTTAGTGGATATTGCGCTATATGATATATAATAAGGTATTTTTTCCCAATTAAGCTTTAAAAGGGACTCTTTTCTGTGTATTAGGTTCACTCCGACATAATACCGTTTTGAGACTATTGGTTACATAATATGACATGTTCTCCCTTTTCCTGTTAAAGTTTGATGAGATTTGAAGATACAATATATAGGTGCAGGTTTTTAGGTGGATTTATAGTTGTGGACTGAATATGTATATAGTGCCCATTATTATCTTATAATTTGTGGTAAGAAACGTGATAAGTTGTCGAATAATGGACATGGAGGGGGGAGAGAGAGAGAGAGAGAGAGAGAGAGAGAGAGAGAGAGAGAGAGAGAGAGAGAGAGAGAGAGAGAGAGAGAGAGAGAGAGAGAGAGAGAGAGAGAGAGAGAGAGAGAGAGAGAGAGAGAGGTAGAGAGTAGAGATAGAGAGATAGATAGAGAGAGAGAGAGAGAGAGAGAGAGAGAGAGAGAGAGAGAGAGAGAGAAAGAAAGAGAGAGAGAGAGAGAGAGAGAGAGAGAGAGAGAGGGGGGGGGGGGAAAGAAGAGAGCAGCGCAATAACAACAACATATAGTTCTCTGTTGATAATTTTGGAATCTTGATAATGACCTCCTTTCTAAATTTATGGCTGATTCCATGGATAAGAATAAACGAAATAAAAATAGAGACATTCGACATCACATGGCCTCAAAGTCACAAGACGTAGTGCAGTATAGACTACTAAGTTAGCATTTTTTAATTTTATTTTTTATGTTTTTTTTTAGATTAAAAGAAAATGAAACGGATACTATGCTGATACAAATTGCAGTTGATTAATTATGGAAGCCTGAGAAGTTAAAATGGGGGAAAAAATGAAAATAATATTCATCGAGCTGTCAACTTGAATCCAAATTTTATCCTGGTGTCTGTAGTGAGAAGCGATAGGCTATTATAAAACATATTATAATAATTTCTCATCAACTCAAGTTATAAACCTTCAGAACATGTATATTATAATTGAACCCAACAACCCAATCATTGTTTGATGGGGGCTTGAAATAAAAAAATCCAACTGTAGAAATGGGTCGTTTGATCCCCTGGGTCCGATGTGCTCTTATTAACAGATCTGATAACCCAATTTATTATGGGCTCATTGTTGCTATGGAAATCTTTAAAAAATGACGCAAAATATTGTGCTTAACAACACTGTTAAACAAGGCTCACAAGTGCGTTCGGTGTCAGACCTGCATATGTATGTACACGTCGCCTGGGTCCCATGTTTAAAAAAAAAGTATCTTCAATACCAGTCTTTGTGACCCAGACCCATGACGTAACTATAGTTACGTCATGCCCAGAACCCTTTCTCAGAAGTAAATAAAAAGATAAGTAAGTAAATAAATAATTTAAAAAAAGAATAAATAATAAAAATAAATTTGAAGGATAATTGCATTGGATTATTGAACCATGTGTTTTATCTCCCCCCCCCCCCCCCCCCATCCCCTTTTCTTTTTGTGTTTTGTTTGGTTGGACCAAATTCTGATAAAAAATTTACTTTTCTCCAGCCTCTCAGATCCCACCAAAAGGCATTTCCTCTAAAATATAAAATGATTAAATAAACACCCAATTGAATAAATAAATAAATACAGCTTACGAATTTACCATCATCATAGCAGTTATCTTCGTTATTAAACGCCAAACCGTTCTCTAACCGGATCTTGGGTAAAAGTATTATTTGTTGAAACCGGCTAGTTTTTACTATCCGGGCCCACAATCCTAGTACAGCTCGTCTATTTTCTATCTTCTCCGGATAGGGACACGCGACTGGAAATCGTGCTCGATAGATTTCCAAATATGGGCATGTTGTGAATGAGATTATTGTGAATGGCGTCATGTGTTCGCTGTTCACGCGTTGTGAATAGCACGTATCAGCTGTACAACATACAATAATTTCAATTTGAATAGTCAAGAATCGTTTGAGCGCGTCATCAAGAATTCATTTATTGCACACATCATACACGTGATTACTATGAAAGTCAATACCGCAAAGATATAATAGTAATTTAATCGTTAAAAAAATGTGTTGCTCCTCTTTAAACTCACCAAACCAAATGAATTAAAAAAAAAAGATATCAAAGAATCACCAACTGATTAAGAAATCAAGGCAAAATAAAAAACAAAAACAAAACAAAACAACTTAAATAAATAAATAAATAAATAACACCCCCTCCCCTAAAAAATGTAAAAAAAAATATTTAAAAAATCAACAACCCCCGAAATCAAAACAAAAATAAGAAAAACATCAAAGGACGGTTTACACTATCACATGAGGTTGTTCACGCCTTGGCACATTCCTAAGAAGTGCCTTGTTTTATTAATATTATAAAAATCACAATCATGTGTATCTATTTAGTTTTGTAGACAATAATTTTGTCACCCGGAACGGGTTTGATGCTCATTTTCTTTTTTTTTTAATGGCAGTTGGAACCTTAAGGTAATTTCATTGCCATTAAAAGGGGAAATGATGGTATAGTGAACAGATTATAAATCTTCCGACAGTTAAAAGCATCCACGAAGTCATGACAAAGGAGAGTACCGTAATTCAACATGGAACAGAAGTTTTTTATTTTATGAGCAAAATATCAGAGACTATACCCAAACACAGGCAGATGATTTCACTAGGCACTCAGATGTTTACAAAATGTATGAGAAACAAAAATATCCACAATAGGATTTATAGGAGAGAAAAACAAAACTCCCAGAAAGGAATGATACATTCGACTACCTCATTCTTTGCTAAAGGTTCCGGCATGGGCTAGGACCAAACCAATTAATTCCATTCCCGGAAAAGAACGAAAAAAACAAACACACACACAATACAGAATTAAAAGGGAAAACAGAATACGTAAAGCAAAGGGGTATAAAAGAAATATATAGCAAGACTAACCACATCCCTCTCTGTAAAAGATGCAAAGCGAAGAGGCCTGGTAAAAATACAGAGTAAGAACACAACTCTTCAAGAAGGGCTAATTGTCTTTCCTGGAAGGGAAGTCAAGGACAGATATCCACCCATTCGCACGCAGATAGAGAGGACAATATAATATATGCCTTTAAGAAGGAAAATAAGACAACAGATGACGTACCCCACCTACGCCCATTATATTTTTCTTGTCTTTAAAGGGTTTTATGGCACTTGCAACACATTTAGGTCATGTCAGTGTCAGCGCCAGTAAAAAGGAAGTAAATGGTTTTGTATTTTAGGGTTTTATGGCGGTTGCAACACATTTAGATCATATCAGCGCCAGTAAAAAGGAAGAAAATGAGAAAGAAAAAAGTTCTAGAATTACAATTAAAGTACCCAAGAAAAAGGAAACAAAGGGGGATTAGCTCAAATAGGTAACAGATGTAGATTCCAAGAGCACACTATCAAAGTACTTAGTTTGAGATCATCTAAAAGTCTTAGCCAGACACAAGCACAGGTCCTCACTAAGAGGAATACACTCAAATGTTTACAAATCATATTGCAAACATAACATAATACAATGTATAACAAAGAGATGATTTACAAGACGAAATATAATATCATCTCCCAAAACTCTACCTATACATTTGACTGTTTCCCTCCCAGATAGGGTATCTGGCCAGGATGTATATTCCAAGAGCACACCATCATTGTAATTAGTTTGAGATCACTTAAAAGTGTCATCCAGCACAGGATCCCAATAAGAGGAATGCACTCAAATGTTTCCAACAAAAAATATCACTATCAGTACTTAACAGAGAGAGAATTTACAAAGAAAAAAAATATCACCTCCCAAAACTAACTTTTCAGTCAAGGGCCAATACAAAACCAAGTAAATCCATTCCAAAACAAAGTCAGAAAGCACATAAGAAAACATATTAATATTATATAAAGGGGATAGAAGACACAGCAAATGACCTCCTGTCCATCATGAGAGGTCAAAACACCCCACCCAGCATACAAGTTTGATGCCCAACTTAAAAGCGACATTCAAGCTTATCAACATGTTGTTATACGAATGATTAAATGCACAAATCAAAAATACATTTTTCTGATGGCAGATCTTTATTTCAAAAAAATATATTAATTAGTCAGATCAAATGACAGTCAAAACGTATCACATATCATTTGTGTTAACATTTTATTTAAAAATCACAATAGAAACCAAAACATTACAATAGAATTTCCGAAGCTGAATTGTAACATACAGGGCTGAAGGATATCAATTTCATTAAAGTATTCTCACTATGGTAGGAGTCCGAAATATTTCAAAATTAAAAAAAAAAAGGATAGGTTAGAATAATCAACCTTGTAAAAATGCAAAACTATTTCATTGTAAATCAATATTCACAATAAGGAGAAATAGCATGGGTTCACAATTAATAAACTGACCTCTTGAAATACAGTTCGTGTAGAGCAGTGCCATGTAAAAGGAGGGATAAAAGACAATGAAAGAATTCAAATCTGATGTTACATGGAGTAACTGGCTGAGAAGACAGCATATAAGTCAACTAAACTATAAAGACAAACTATGCATGGTTTAGATTTAGATGTGGTCTTACAATAACACAATGTAATTTTTTTTTCTGGCACTGCTCTCTACAATGACAATTTTCGATGCTTATCCAAATGACTACTTTATTGTACACTGGCAAATGCCTTTCCACTCCTTTGAAGTCTCCGGTTAAATAATTTTGACTGTGTTTCATTTCAACTAAAGCTTTAAGAAGTAAAAGTGTTCTGATCATAACGTAAAAAAGTGCTTTGTCAGTGTATAACTTTTTTTTCGGACCTCATTCCAACAGTTTTAAATTTATTAGTGATAACACACAAATGAATGTTAAAATAATGTGATAACAAACCAAATAAGTTACCATAAGAAAATGTTTAATTTCTGAATTAGCAGAACACCATCCACCAATCTTAACAAGAGTCTAAATGAGCTTCATTATCTATGATTTTAACTTTCAAATGTTTCAACTTCGATTTCAAAATGTGTAAATCTAAGATAGATCTTAAGTTAGCTCCATAGAAAAAAAAAAAGAAACAAACAAAATGGAAATGAAAAACAAAATAGGAATAAAACCTTAAAACAATTGGGTAATAAGACATGCGCAACGAAAATCAAACAACAACAACAACAAAACTACTAAAATCAACCCACCCAGATTATTACCAAAAAAACTAAAATTTTAGCTTTGCTATGTTAGAAATTGCACAAAGGAAAAAACTGAGTAGGCAATGCAATTATTTTACTAATTTTTACTCTAACCACAGTCGATTGTACTGATTACGCTAAAGTCTTTAATATATTATTATTTTTTAAGATAAAAAACCACTGTCGAATCTAAAGAGTTAATTCATTAAGATGACAATGGAATAGTTCTGACTAAGGACCTTTCTGGAGTTTTGATCTTTACCTCCTCAGAGTTTAAAGGGGGAAAAATGACATAAACAACACTATGGAACTTACAAGATACATTTCAAATCTAAAGACTTACTGAAATAAATTAAAAAGAAAGGTTTATATAAAAATATGTACTAAGAGTACTTTCAAATAGTCCCGACCGAACAACAACACTCCACCTAGTAGATGAGACATTAAACTTGAAAGGCGCTATTACAATCTTTTCCACAAATCATGAGAGTATGGGAATATGAGAAACGAATCTTTCCAAGGACACAGCTTTGCACTGCCTACAGTGGGAGTAACATCTAGGGTCTAGAAGTCATACCACAAGATAACATAACCACACCTCTCTGTAAAAGCTGTGAAATTACATTGTGCGTACCTGGCAACTTCACAAATACTAATATAATAAACACAATACTGAGAACAACATGGAATGAGTTTTCAATTAAATGACTTTGGATTTCCAATGAATGAAAAGTAAAATGAGAATGTTTGTAAGAAAAAAAAATTAATAAAAATTATGCAATGTACCCTTAGCATGTAATAGTCAAAGGGTCATAGAGCAGCAAGTCACATACAAAGGGAGAAATTTCAAATCCAATGATTTAGTTTTGGAAAATGATTTGCAATAGACTAGCATTCTGTCCAAATGGTAGAAGAAATTCCAACTACTTAACTCTAGGAAACTGGCATTAACTCCACCGCTGAGGGACTTAAGGCTCTGAAAGATTACAAAATTATGAACTATCACAAAACAGCGCAAATAAAATTATGTTGATCCATGCAATATTTATAATATATGACTATAATTATTCACATCAAAATATCATATGAGATATGATCTGATAAAAATGAAACCCAACATGCATCTCAGGTTGAAAGACATAAGGACTTTTTTTTCTCTTTTTTACATTACATACATAAAAGAAAATATTTACATAATCATTAACAGAGTAAAACTATGATTTCCTTGAAAGGTAAAATGTCCCTTCATAGAGTAAAACTGATTTTCTTGAAAGGTAATACGTCCCTTCACATAATCACTAATTCATTCACCTCACACGACTCAAAAATAATAATATACAAGGTAACTTATAAACATATTAACAACAACCCTTCTTTCGGATTCTAATGACCCTTTGATAGTAATTAAAAGCTACAAAGTTTCTATGAGGGAATCAAATCTCACATTCAATACCCCCCCCCCCCCCCCCCCCCCCCACATCCTCCAAACATCTTTCGATCAAAGAATCATAAATACCGAACTGGGCTGATTCACACATCATCATTTGGATAAATTCTTTTTAAAGTAGTCATCAATGATATAATATGAATAAATCAAAACTAAGTAAAGAAAAAGTGGTATAAAAATTAAGGTGCTGTGTTTTGGATGTGATGACCCAGTTAAAGACAGTTATGTCAACCTTAAAGGCACCAGAACCAATTAGGAAATGGGCCACAAATGAACTATAGGCTAGATACATCTAAAGTAAACGAGAAGACAAAAAAGAACATAAAAATACCCATTTACACCAGCTGAATGCCGAGTGAAAAATAATATAAAGCAAAAGATAAAACAATCACTTGCATCCACAGACAGGAAAGATTTAATCTTTCATGTTCATATATAAATGTATTTGCATAATTTGTAGATAATACCTGTGACATAATATTATGGCACCAAGGGGGAAAACGAATAAAGAAGTGAAAATGATATGAAAATGAATGCTTTTTTGCCTTTTTCTACCAACCCATCATTACACCATGTTATTTGAAATAAATAACAATGTGAAATTGAATGTAAGCTATCAATGTAATAAACGAAAACAGATTATTAAATTGAAACCTATATTTAATTTCACATTGTTATTTATTTCTTCAAGCTTCGAGCAGCAACATTTACATGTTATTTGAAGGAATATAAAACATGCACTGGAAACTATCACAACTTGATAAAATGCCTTTGAAAAATATTCTAGTTCAAAACAAGGATGAGAGATGTGCTTATATGTCCTTTATGGCACCTTAAATCTTAAAAAGAATCCCGAGCATAATACATGTTGTTATTGTCAACCATAAACATAGAAGGGTGTGAATTATAATGCATGTTGTTGTAGTGGTTTGAATTAGGAGAAGCAACAGCATAGACATCAAGAGCATTAAAGGATGGTGTGGCCCATGGATTCCATGTGTTAAGCATAGGTTGATTTGTTGCTGCACTTGTTGTCTGGAACTGGTCGACTGGTTTACTGGGCGAAAAATAATCATCTGAAAATGCGGAATCAGTATCACTGAATTCATTTTGAGAAACATTTCTGATTTGGATATGAGATGGACTAGGAATGCGATGGGAAGTTTCTTGTGGTAAAACTTCGTCTTCACGACTCTCACTGCCTGTTTCATCTTCCACTCCTTGAGTGTAGCGGTCAACTGCACACATAAGCATTCTTAGGTGATGGGACACAAGTGAATTTTTATCATTGCTGGACTCCTCGCTGCCAACATCTGTTTGATCAGCTACTCTTTCCAGTTCCCGGAGCATCTCAATAGTTCTGATATCGGGATCTGAGTAGTTTGTATGTGGCGATTCATTATGTGTGGATCTGTGAGAACTCACAGATGGGGAGGGTGAAAACCGTTGTTCAGGTGAGTTGAACTGGTTGATTGATTGGTTCTGTTCAATCCAGCTATATGGATCCGGTTTGTTTGGGACCCTTGTCTGGTGGTGAATATTGGAATTATTTGTAAATGAATCACACAGAGGTATGGCCTCTTGGAAATAGGAATTTGAAGTGGATGGGCAATTTGAGTTGTGAGGAGATGAAAATTGGGGATTTACATATTCATCATTTCGAACCAAGCTGAATAATTTGTTCTCCATAGGTGACAAAACAAATGGTTGAGGTGCTGGTTTCAAGAGAGTCTTCTCTGCATTCTGTTGTGCTTTCTGGGTTGAAAGTTTTTTGACTATTTTTCTTCCTTCTCTAGGAAATTGAGATCCTTTCTGAGCATTGCCTGGTCCATTGACTGTAAATGAATCTCCCAGTGGCTTTTTGCTTTTCTGTGAAAGGTGGTTTGTGTGATTTGTTGCATCCATTGCTGACTGCAATTTTTGAGATGTGAACGATTTCTGCCGTTTAAATCTGGGAGGAATGTCTTGAAAACGATTATTTTCAGATGGCTGCTTGTATCTTTTTGTAGATGACATGACGAGTGTGGTAGCTTTAAGATTTTTTCAATTGTACGTCATCAAATAGCACCTAATGGGAGAAAAAAAAAAGAAGAAATTTTTAATGTATTTTCAAGAACTGTAACTCCATAGCTATAAAAAATAGTGTAAAATTAATATTAACTTAAACACATGAATGGGAATTTAAATGAAAACCTAAATTTGTGCTTGATCATAATAACTGACCCGATAAGAAGTCACTCGAGAGAAACATCCCCCCTTTCATTCATAGTCCCATGGTCAGATTTCAATATATGACAAATTAAATTACAAGATTGTCCGACTTTCATGTATGACTTTAATGTGCTCCTTTACATTACAAAATTCGACATGAGTTTACAATAAGGAATAATGACGCAAAAATATAAATCGTCACAAATTGTAAATATATTCTCATTCAACCACGTGAGGTTATCTTAGAACTGGAGGAAGTAATGGTAAATAGTAAAGGGAAACTGTTGTAAATCAAGTAACACAGAAATGTGAACATAAATTAAATCTCAAGATGATCAAAAAGTGACTGTTTTTTTAAACTTCGAATGGATACTACTTATTTATACAAATACGAATAGAAGTTTAGTATTATGATATCACATTTTAAATATCCATATTCTTTTGAGGAAACAAAAAGATTAAGAGAAGAAGATAACAACTACCAACGCAGAATATCATATATTTCGTATAATAATAGTAATAGTAATAGGTACCCGTTTAATTTATTCTATTACGATGAATGATACATATTGTTTTTTTTTTTATTGGTATCTAGTTAGTGGAAGCAGTCTACCTAGACCTAGGGTATGAACTAAGATAGATCCACAACTTTGAGAAATATCCAGGAAACCTTTAGTTTAGAAACAAGCAAAACAAAACAAAAAAAACCCAAAAGAAGCAGTCAAAATTATTTCCATTTCTACTTACCAAATTTAATGGAATAAGTTTGTCCTAATTTCTGTATTGAATCAACAGTAAAACAAATCAAAACTTGTTTCGTAAAGAACTTAGAACTGATCTATGGCCACCCGACTGAATCCTGAAAACATGCGGTGTAGAATGATGTTCGAGAATAGTATGTTGCTTTTTATATCAATGACGGCACGATTTTAGCAACGCCTTGCTGACGTTTGATCATGTGATATAAACAGAGCCACGTTGTTGGTAGCTACGATGTCCACTCATTACAACAGTCTATAAATAGAATTTCTTCGCGGAAAATTCTCAATTCTCATTGGCTTGTTTCATCATCCTTGACCTTAAACAGACTCATTCATCAATAATCTACGCTGACTAATCGTTTATTTACTACGCTCTCTCTGCCTCCAGATTCTTTTCGATTTTTATTCATGTTTTATCTTGAATTTAGCGATGAATTTAAAGATTGTTTTAATGAGACAATAGACGAAGACTGCTTGATTTTAACCAACTGTCACAACACAACACCACAAAAATTACATGAATTCCCGTTTTTTATGTTTACCGCACGATGACGATGCATGTTGCAATCGCGCTCACGAGATGTAAAAGGTTATTTTTTTTTCCTCTTGGTATGATTCAGTTTCTAAAAAAAAAAAAGTGCAATACAACGTGATGCCGCTTATTAAATATGGGTGAAATCAAGATGTAAATACAACTTTGTAGGATTTACCTGTGCGTTGGTATTCCTCGAAACACTAGATAGTCGAGTAACTAAAAAAGACCTGGATATGATTAATTTTATAAACACAAACAAAATGTATAAAATTAATGCAAACGGGGAAATCCCCTAAAATGCCGATAATACATTACAAGTCAGATCCAGACACATTATTTCGCTTTACCTCAGCCACTTCGTTAATATAAGAGGTTTTGGTGGGTAATAGTCACATTTTCGACAAGCTAAAAATATGAGAATCCTTTAACTCAGATGCTGCTGATGATGACAAAATTAATAAGGGTGATAATGATGCCATGATGGAGATGATTGCAACATTCTTAAAAATCATCGCTAGACGGGTTGTCAATAATGATGGCAAACTAACAGAGATGGTGACAATTACAAGATGGAAGGGAATAGTCAAGGTAATGATGATAGTGATGATGAGGCGATGATGATGATTACGATATTGCTGTTTAAAAAACATATATAATTGTTATATATATATATATATATATATATATATATATATATATATATATATAATATATATATATATATATATATATATATATATATATACGTGTATGTGTGTGTGTATATATATAAATAAACGAACAAACAACCTAGAAACACACACACACACTAAAACAAACAAATAAAAACCAAAAAACGAACAAAACGAACGAACGAATAAACAAAACGTCAAACCTCAATAATTTTCTTACATCTCAATGGATTTAATTCATGAAAAGAAGAAAAAAAAAAGAGAAGAGAAAAGAAGATTGGTCCGATGGCCTGGACTCAACCCTGTATAGGATAGGAAAACCTCTGTAGTAGGTACTCGTAGTGGGTATACGTATCGCGTCCAAATCGATTCCTTATGTTATAGGGATTGGGTTGTACGTTATCGATTAGAAACGTGGTCCCTGTGGTGCGATCACGGCGTGACGAATGTCCTTGGTGGTGCAGTAAACATTGTTAAGTTGTTGGTTTGTTGGCTGCCACTGCCAACAACAAACAATGGGCAATGGGCTTCGGATTTTGAAGAGTCCACAAAACAATAGATAGGGTTCAGTTAACGTAGCTCGCGCAAATCCTGCACGTAGATACATTTAAAAATGTATATATTTTATTAGGAAATGCATTTCGCCTCCCAATTCCCTTCTCTTATCAATATGTCTATCTATTATATATCCATCCATCAATACATCTATCTATCTATCTATCTATCTATCTATCTATCTATCTATCTATCTATCTATCTATCTCTATCTATCTATCATTCTATCTATCTATCTATCTATCTATCTATCTATCTATCTATCTATCTATCTATCTATCTATCTATCTATCTATCTATCTATCTATCTATCTATCTATCTATCTATCAATCTATCCATCCATCTATCTATAGATCAACCACATTATATTATAAATAAATAGACAATAAGTTACTTATCTAGCTTTACAACATTTTGCCATTCAAACATTCATTCATTGACAATGCGGCTATGTGGTCTAGTGGTATGACACTCACTTTCGGATCGGAAGGTCCTGGGTTCGAGCCTCGCTTGGCGCATAGTTGAGTCCTTGGAAAAGGCTCTTTACTCATATTCTCTCACCGTACTCATGTGTAAAATGAGTACCTGGCCGTCAACAGCGTTGTCTCTGTCCGAAAAAAATGTAATATCGCCTAACAGGCGTCAAGTCCCGTCCTAATGTTAAGTGTTGCTGTTGGCCAGGGACCCTTTTTTTTAAAATTTTGAGAACACATAAGACACAAACACACACACACACACAAACTCAAACACATATAAATTTAACTCACTTACGAACACACACACACACACACACACACACACACTTACACCAATATTCCTCACTAACATAAATAACTTATTCTAACCAAAGATATTTGATTGATTACTTACAAAAAATACAATAAAATTTGAAAACAAAAAAGAGTTATAATAATGTTTTCGCTTCTGTAATAGTAGCATGTATCATTATGGACAATCACAGTCACTTTGGATTCTAATATAGTAAAATTCTTGGTTAGTATTTAATTATATAAATTTGCAGATTATTGATAATTAACCAAGGTTATATACAGAGATACAACGGTAGATTATGATTATTTTCTCTTTCCCCCATTGTTTAAAACATTTTGTTTTTGATTGGCTTAGGGTCTTGTCATTAATAAAAAAAAAAGGATTAATTAAAATGTCTTCTTTTTCTTCTTCTTTCTCACCTCCTCTTCACCTTCCTTCTCCTCTTCCTCCTCTTCCGCTTCTTCCGCCTCTTCCTCATACGCTCTTTCAACTCATACTTCTTCTCATACCTACTCATTCCTCTCCTCCTACTTCCCCTCTCCATGTGATTATATTTATTTGGATACTTTATGAGAATGTTTATTTAATTTTGTTTTTTTTTGGATTATTTTGTGCGCGAATGCACGTGCAATGCCTCTCTATTAGAGGAGAGTTGTAAAATTTGCTCTTGGCGAATACGACTGGTCTTTATGGTGATATTTATCTATAAAGTATGACCCGTGAGTCTTTTCTTTCATTTTTTATTATGCAATTCTAAGGTCCAAGATCTTTATCATAATATGAAGGGGTGTATGAGTCTCTTCAGCACAAGATAATTTATCGCCTTTTAGTCTTATTTGGTATTTCTTTGATGTAACAAATACACAAACATAAGTTGAAATAGGTACAACGTCTGGTTCATGACTGACATCGCGCCACTATCATCTTCACCATACTATGGAAAAACACATATTTAAATATTTGACCAGAAAATTCAGCCTTCAAATATCGATCGATTAAAATGACCATAATCTGCAAAAACTTTCAAACTTGGGTCTTCCGGAAGTTCCAACTTTGATTTTAACAAGATGATGGTCATTTTAATCGATCGATGTTTGAGGAGCGAGTTTTCTGGCCAAAATTTTGAATACATGTTTTTCCAGAGTACGACAGCATATGGTTATCTCAGTGATAACGTTATTCTGTTACAGATAAATTGCGGTTGACGTCACACTATTGCTGATTTCTTTTTCTTATTTTATGTCAGTCAAAATATCATATTATCATTCTCTATTACTAGATAGGTGTTTGAGTTGATAATAACATTTTGTGGCTATGTAGTCAGATTATAATATTAAGGATGGGCATTTGACTGAACCACTTATGATAAGTACCCCGCCCCCTCCCTTCTTCTTCTTCTTCTTCTTCTTCTTCTTCTTCTTCTTCTTCTTCTTCTTCTTCTTCTTCTTCTTCTTCTTCTTCTTCTTCGTCGTCGTCGTCGTCGTCGTCTTCTTCTTCTTCTTCTTCTTCTTCTTCTTCTTCTTCTTCTTCTTCTTCTTCTTCTTCTTCTTCTTCTTCTTCTTCTTCTTCTTCTTCTTCTTCTTCTTCTCTTTTTGGGGTGATATTTCGAGAGCACTGATGTCCTTCAGATTACAATATTGTGTTACGTGTGTTGGGCATCCTTCTCGGTATCGGTGGCTGAATGGATAGATAAACGATAATTATTACCAAAGTTGAAGTTTGTCTGCTATTCTACAACACTGGTCGATTGTGAATTCATTTGTGTGATGAACTCTCCAGTTACCGATCACACTTTAAATTTTGAGCGGGCTACTATATGAGCCCAGATACTACCCAACTCTAAAATAAACTGCTCATGGATCGTATGGAGATAATATAAATCTATCAACAGAACTAGAGGGGATGGGATATGATAATGATGGAAAGGGAGGGCAAATGAATTCACAATCGACCAGTGTTGTAGAATAACAGACAAACTTCAACTTTGGTAAGTATCGTTTATCTATCTATTCTGCAACACAATTGGTCGAATTGTGAATTCATATGAGACTTCAAACTTCAAAGTCCTATAGTAGCATGCCATGTAAACCGCTGAAACGCCAGAAAAAATATTATCGCTTCAAGACTAACTAAATGAATCGTAAAATATAATGAAATATCCGATAAATGATTAGTCCAAATCAAAGAATCCATTACACTAATGCATACCACACTGCGTGACATTAGGCTTGTTAGACTAAGAGTGTAATTGAAAACCCGAGTTACACATGCAGGCACCCTACAGAAACACCTAAAATGTAGCTTCCGTAAAATAGCCTGACTCTACTAACACATTCAGTCAAAAGTCAAGGCCAAGGTCAGACCACCAAAAGAAAGTTAATCGTTGATTTTATACAACAGTTCAACCAATGGGATAGTATTTATGTTCTCTGGCCACTCCTAACAACAAATAACCCGTCGATACAATAAACTTATATGACGTCAAAGTACATGAGAGTCGGACTCAGTCATTCCAGTAACACCACAAGCTACTCAGTCAAACATTAGCACGTAGACAACAAGCAAGTCCTCAAGCTGGGACCAGAGCCTCCATAACATAGAGGCGACAGCTTATAACTCATATAAGGCTTTTTGATCCATCTCTTAAGCCATTAAAACACGCGCTAATCCTGCCTTGATTAGACATAAATACTAGAATATGCATCAATCGGGCCTGAACCAACAAGCCCACCTAAATACAATCGAACAAGTACAAAGAAAAGCTTCGTGAATGTCACCAACTGGAACTTACTCAAATCAGGAAGCATCATCACCATACTGGGCTAAAGTAAGTGGCTCACATTAAATAAGAGATTAACTCCTACCAGCATTCACACCAGAAACCAACATCGGATACGCTTGAAACCTGAAGTTCTGACAAACAGACCAGTCCCCTCGGTCATAATAGGCATGACTGCTCAAGCCGAAAGACAATTGCCTAATCGGACGTGTTTACCAATTTAAATGTTGGCTGGTTAAGGTACCGTATTAGTTTCTACTTTCACCTTCATTAACATCCATCTGTCTTCACTCCTTGTCAATAAGAAGTGACTCAGACAGCATCAACATCCTCGACTCATCCTCTTCCTCATCACCATCGCTATTATTATCATCCTCATCATCATTCCTCACACTCCCATGATCCTTATCGTCACCAGTTTCCCCTGGTGCAGCTTTGTACAAAGACATCCATGAAACAATATCTGACAAATCAAGTGATCGATAACTGGAGGGTTCATCACTCGTATGAATTCAAAATTCGTAGAATGAACTAATTTAGTTAGCTTTGGACTTTGGGTGAAACATGTGTAATGTGGTAGTTCAACAGGTTTCAGACTCTTTGCCAGGTTGCGGCATCATCTTCACATATCTATGCAATTTGAAGAAAGAAAAAAAGGTTCCGAGCAAAACTTTAAGAAAGGGTTTTGTTTGATTCCTGTAAATTGAACTTCGTTTAGCTATGGCTAACTTGATTGACGCTTTGGATATTCCTTGGAATAGACCTTTAAAGCTAAATTTTCCCTGCGGAAGTCTAGTGGGAATAAGATATACTTTATCGATCCTGAATGGAAATTATCATAATGTTACACATCATTCATCGTTATATTAGCACATATTTATACACTGTCATGAATTGATGAAAATACGTAGCTAATTAAAAGCAAAATAAACATCAAATAAAATAAAATAAAATAAATATCCATAAAATATACAGTAGTTACAAGCAATGCTATAAAAATTGGACATGAAGGTAGAGTAGAGTTGTAATATGTAATGGATTTGTAATGTAACTAGAATTTTGAAAATAGATTGTGAAGGATTGAACATTGCCAACCCAGGTTGATAAAAAGTAAATTAGAATGTATAAATATATAAATAATGTAGATATAGCACCATGTAAACATAATTCAGGTGTTACAAGAAATGAAGTGAGTAAGAAAGTACCAAAAGACAATAGAAGAGAATAAAAATTTCACCGCAATGGGAGCTCGAACCCGCGACCTTCTTGGTACTTACGACAACTCCGCCTGCTCCACTCACTTTTATTTACTAGTAAAGTCAAATATGTTATGGTCTGGTCTACACCAACAACTTATATCATTTCATATAAGATTATAATATAATACAATACGAGAATGAATTCCCACAATTGACCTGAGTCAGGGTCCCATCACCACCCACCCAAGAAACCCACCCCCTTTTTCAATCGTAAGTTCGCGTCACGTCACGTCCCCTGCATTTTGACTTTCAACCCCAGAGAGGTTAGAGTTGAGAGTGGAGAGATAGGGTACACAGTACACATAATCGAAATCGATGCCGAGAGCTGTTTACTTACACAAGCCTGTTTCATAAACCAGGTAAAAAGTTTTGTATTGCAAATGAATCAAGCGTTAAAAAAACAACTAACAAACGTTTATTAAACAATTAACTTGAATAAGTGCAGTTTCAAAATTCAAAATACCGTCGAACTCGGGTTCCTTAGCCTTAGCCTATGACTAGAGACTAGACCTAGAGTCTATGACCTCACACTCACTAAACTTAACTAACGATTGATGGTAACGACGTCGATTATAAGCTAAGTTTATTGCTTTTATAACTTATTGTGTAACATTAAGGCTTTAAAATATATCTATTTAAAAAATAAAAATGCGGTCAACATCAAACCACTGTTTGTTATGGACTCATTGTAGTAATAGACATACTCCTCGACCAACGCAAAATTTTGTCCATTACTAATGAATTACAGACATACTTAGATATAACAATGTTATTGTTTTTTTTTTTTAGCCACGGGCATGCAACCCCCTGCAAAATCTCTCTCTCTCTCTCTCTCTCTCTCTCTCTCTCTCTCTCTCTCTCTCTTATCCGCTCTATCACCCATCTCTCTCAAACTCAAACATAGAAACACAAACGCGCGCAGACGTGCAAAAACATTCTGTCCCTCATTCTTCTGGCTATCATTTTTTTCACATGCCATCATATGATTATACTGGTAAGATGCACAATAGAAATGAGTACCCCTGTCAATTTATGATTTACAATTTGGGGGTTGAAAACAATGAGGGAAGATTTCATCAATAAAAAGATAAATAGATTTCCTAAATTAATAAAAAAATAAAGTAAATTAAAAAGAGAAAAATGAAAAAAATAATTGACTGGATACTAAGTAAGTAAACCGGTTAAAGTGCTAGTATGCCATAGATTTTAGAACACATACTAAATTTCAGGCCGTGATATACCATCTTGATGAACACCAAATTTTAGTTGATTACCAATGAAAAAGGGTTCAGGAAATGTCATTCCTGTGAAACACAGCTGATATCTTCTCTTGAATCAATCTCTAAATCACTGGATGGAAAAAAAAAAACAAAAGAAAAAAGGTGATTTATTAATTCATGACTTCAGTAAAGCGTTTGACACTGTACCTCACTGTCAACTACTTCAAAAATTAGAAAACTGCAAGTTAGAAATATAGAAGAAAGCCAAGACAAAACAGATGTTGAAAACAACTGAAAACAAAATCTCCAAAACTGGATATATGGCAGAACTCAACAAGTTGACCGATTCACTGTATTGTTGGGAGAAGCACTGCACTTGGTCCTTTGTGCTTTTTAATCTTCATAAACAATGCAGGAAATGGGCTTTTCCAAGAAACCAGCTTAAAACTTTTTTTTGCAGACAACAGTTTACTGTCAGAGAAATAGATAGTGAAAATAGTGCCCAGATGCCTCCAGGATGACCTTGACACGCTGTCATATCAACAACTGCACAAGTAATGTGCCCATGTCTCAAGAATGCATAGAGATGCCAGGCAATAAACCCACTACATTAATATGTTGACTTCTTGAGCATGACAAGGATGACAGTTGCAGTGACATTTGTCTCCTCATGTGTCAATTATTGATTAAATACATTAAAGACGGATTAATAAACAAATAACAAACTTTAACAAACCTTAGTAGTCAAGATAACATTGGCTGTAGAAAGGTTACTGTACTGCATTTAGGATGGTTGTCTACATACCCTAAGTGCACAGTCGAGCACATAAAAACTAAGCGCACATTCCAGTTAGAGAGATAATACGATAACTGATTCTATTGATGGTTTTATAATTAAATTGGAACACCCTTTTAGGATTACAGTTATGTTGATTGTGGTGCCTTTAAAAAATAAAATAGAGCCTCCTTTAAGTTGCTAAAATTTTGTTCTCTGATTATCACATCAAATGTGTTGTTATGATGACAAGGTGTAAATAGAATGAGTGATAATATCTCATAGCGTTGGGTGGTTTAAGTTGTTTTACTAACTGTGCCATTTACTCGCTAGATAGTCCGACTTGGAAGTGTCAACAACATATTTGAAAAATGTACAGGTTTTCTTTGATTGATGATTTGCTATTTGATTTACAGACGTATAAATGAGAGAAACAAAACAACAACAACAAAAAAAAAACCCAAAAGAAAATAAAGGCAAACAACAGGCCCAAGTGATTTAGTTTTTGACAAATAATCTTATCAAACCAAGGCAAACAGTGGTTGCCTTGTTTGCATCTGCTTTTCTCCACTAGTTATTTCTTCTGTAACAAATTCGGAAATACTTATATCATACTTGTACATCAATTTGATTACAACAGATGCCCTGATTTTTAAGTGGTTTCAAAGTTCACAGGAGCAGTTCAGAGAGTTTACCGTCCATCATGGAGCACAGTTACCTTGGGAAAGCTGGGATTCAAGTTTCCAACATTTGTCTTGGTACCATGACCTTTGGTCTCACCAGGGTAAGTGGATTAAATCTTATTTTATTTTACTCAATCACCGGGTTCAATCACTGTTGCAGCATTACTGGTTTCATAGTCAATAAGATTGGAAACTATGCATTTTTTAAACACTTGGAATGCTAACATTTTGCCTTGCTTAAGCTTATTACCACGGATCACAGTCCAGGCAACAAATTTCAGCTACAATAAACTCCCAACAACCTCAAAACTGAAATACATCACATGGAACAAATTGCTTATAGGCTTCGTTTGGGAGAAAAACAAGGGTAGACTGCAATGCAGTTCTGCTAAGTTAAATTTCTTGCTCAAGGATAAGAAACAAAATACTGAAAGCAGAGTGTGATGATTCTGCACTCTCAACTCTAAATAAATGCCAAGAAGTGTTACATGATAGTAATGAAGCTATATATCAGTACATACATACACTCTGACTGCATGATTCCACGAGAGGATATTTTGTATCTATAGGTAATTTGACATTAAGCTCATGATATTTTGATAGTTGGGATGTTGTCGTATTGAAAAATAGTCCTTCAGAGTCATAAGGCCCATGGGACTAGAGATTATCCCAGTCCCTGAAGAGTAAAATGCAGCAACTTCACACACCACTTTAGCAATGAGCAAGGATTCTAGTATTTCACAAAGTACTTTCCACTAGAACTAACAGCACCAGCTACCCAATCACTGCTTGGTAGACAGGAGTCTCAGAAAAAAGGTTGAATGTACCCCGGGATCAACGCTGGCCCCTTTTCTTGTGAGGCGAGTGTTTTGCCACTGAAAATTGGGATCCTCTTGCAGACTTGTCAAATCTCTTGAAAAAAAAGCTGGAGATTCCCAAAAATAAGAATCTCTTCCGATCATTTCTGAAATCTCCCGAAAAAGAAATAACCTCCAGAAACCTATGTTCATCTGCTACCAGCAGATTCTTCACTGGTAATGAGCAGTAACTGCCAGAAATTTCAAATTTATTAACTTCTCTACATAGAAACATGTAGTTGATTATTGCTAGTTATCCTTTTAGTGTTTACCCCTCATTATTTCATTGTGTTTTAATAAATTGAATAAATTGCTTATGTCATTCAGGATCTCCCTCAAAATATGCAATTTTCTCTCAATTTTTCTATAAGTGTCCCTAAAAATATTTCTTGATGGTTAGCAGGGACAAGTCTGCTTAGAGTACTGCCACACAATGACAAAATCTTCAGTAGATGAATCAGGGTCAAGTTGAGTTATTTATATCTTTGACATCAGATTGATCCCATTGGTATTCATGCACAATGCTAAGAGTTCTGCATTGCCAGTGTATATTTTTACTAGTTGATGAGAAATAGTTTTTGGCATTGCTGTGAAATCAAATCTTACCATTTTACATGAATTTGTAATTTCTCAGCAAAGCAGCAAACAGGCAAATGGTGGTGTTCTTCTCATATAGAATAATTAAAGATATACACATTGAACTGACAAACAAACTTGAGACAGCGTTAGAGTCCACAACACGCTGTATGGTCCCATCTTGATCCGAAGAAAGAGCTCAGCTGTGGAACATCATATTGTCAGGAGGGACCCTGAGAATTATGTCGGTTGTTTCTCGCTACAGAAATATGGACAGACTTGATCATACGACTCACTTAAGGATAAGTCAAAACACAACAATGAAGGTTCCCCATAGCTCAATTGGTAGAGTACTCAAGTCTTAAGCAACATGACTGGTTTTGTTCCAGGGCTATACCAAGTCACTTTTTCTTTTTTTTTTTTTTTTCATGCTCTGTCCAACTAATGGTGATTGGGCTGCTTTGCAATAGACGAGCATGCATTATGCAGGTCGTAAACCATTATTTATCTTTGTTTTATGAGAATGAAATTGGAAAAAACTCCAGCTGTATTGACTAATGGCTCTTAAAAATTGTTAGGGTAGCATCGCATCGGGCATTGATCCCCCCCCCCCCCCCCCCCAAAAAAAAAAAGTATTAAAAAAACGAAAACAAAGCAACACCCTTATGCCCCCCCCCCCCCCCCCCCCCCCAAAACAAAAAACAAAAAAAAGAAAAGAAAAGCAAAATAAAAAAAAAACAAACCCAAAAAACAACTAAATAAGAACACCCCCCCCCCCCCCAGAAAAAAACAAAACGTACATACAAAAAAACAAAACAAAACAAAACAAAAATAAATAAACCCAAACAAACAGTATATATTGATTTCCTCTAAGTTCGGGAGTGAAGCAATCATCATCTTCATCATAGCTTGTCACTCCAGCACCGAACCCGCTCCACAGCATCTGGGGAGCAGACTCTTAGATCATGAACAGTGCAGCTGGGCCTGTCCTGCCATTCTCTAAGGATGTGCTCCATTGTCTGCTGTGGGCATGTACACAAGCTGTTCTCCACCAGCCCCCACTTTTTCATGTTTCCAGCTGTTCTCCCAAGTTTTGCCATGGTCTGTTGAGTATGACCCATTCATTCATGGGGAGCTCATCTAAGCGCACAATAAGAATGCCTCTAAAAAAGTGGAGAGCAATACATTTTTTTTTTGGATAAACTGATTCAATCCATGAATATTCTGTTTATTAAAATAAAAACATGTTCACACCATCAATTTTTTTCTCTCACATAAGCCCCCACCTGGCAACAGCTGTGATGAGGACCTTTCACACCAAATCATGGATCGTTATATAGAACTTGGAGGAAACTTCTTGGACACAGCCGATATTTACAATAATGGATATTCGGAGGAGATCATTGGAAGATGGCTTGAAAGGTATTTTCAATGAGTTTCTTTTGCCTTCCTCTTAATGTAATCCCATTCCGATGCTGAAGCCGTTTACTGGAGGCTTTGCTATTGGGAAAAAAAAGTTGATATTTCCTAACAGCGACCAAGGGTTTACATTGACCAATTTTATATTCATCTTTGTTTAAAGAATAGTCCTTCAGAGCCATTAGGCCTGGGAGCCAGGGTTTATGTCGGTTTCTATAGCATGAAACGGACAATAGCAATTGCTTACTATTCTTTGGATATCGCAAAGTACTTACCACCAGCTTGAGCAGTACTTGCTACCAAATCACTGCTGGGTTGACAGGGAGGTCAGAAAAAGTTTTTGACTGTCCTCAGGATCGATCTCGGTCCTTTCGCATGGAAAGCAAGTGCTCTACCAACTTAGCCACTTGGAACCCCTATCGTCTTTGTTTATATAGCTCGAATGTTTTTACCGTAGTTTATCAGCTCTTAATAAGAGTAAGAGAAAAATTGTTTGAAATCATAGGGAGAATGAAAAACATGTACATATATTTTCTATCCGTTTCGTGAGTTTCTTCTTGATCAAGTGTCTGGACATTGACCTAGGCCTGTGACACCTTAACAATCCTGGTCAATTTTAACAATTTAACCACAGAGTAGGTAGGTTACCACAGAGGCTGCACTCCTTGATTTCCGTGTAATTGGATCGCGCATACGTTAGAAAATGTCACGCCGTATTGTCTTAGTTTGTCATAGTCTGTTTCCATACAATGTCTGTATTAATGCATTGGTTTTAACTACTTTACTCTGCTGCATGCTACTGTTATCACTTTTGTAATCTCTTCACAACATGCATGAAAGATGGAGTCTGAACATAATGCCCAAAATTTTCGAGAAAACATTAAAAGATATAATTCAAAGTGGTGCAGTGCTATATGAAAAACTGCACAGGGGCAATATCATTTGCAAAATACATTTTGAACCAAGCTGTTTCAAAGAAACTAAAGGAAAGAGGGAATTATTGAGAAAAGATGCTGTCCCATCTGTATTTAGTGTTCCAAATCCTCCACCTAAACAAACACCCTCTCGGCCACCACCTAAAGATTGCACAATGTTCACACTGTCACAAGCAACTATGTCTCGTGCAGTAACCGACGCTCAAGTGAATGATGTTGAGAAAGAAATATGTGAGCCAATGGATGGTCATGGGATTCAGCAAGACAACAGCTTACTGAAACAAAAGTTATCTACTGAGTGGACTAAAAGTTGCCAGCTTAAGAAAAAGCTTAAGACAGTAACATCCACCACAGCACACCCACGGGCAGAGGGACTCCGCAGATGAGCCACAAATTGATATGAAATGTATTCAGTCAATGCTAAAAGATCAGATGTGCTTGAATTAGTAATGACGCAAATAAGAATAACACAGGCAAACAGGCATGGAAGAAGGTGGACACCTAGTGAAAAGGATTTTGCTTTGGCACTCTATAACACAAGCCAAAAGGCATATTTCATGGTAAAAAGTGTACTCTACCTTCCTTCATCAACTAGGACAATGAGGAACATTAATTTAAGGCCAGGTATGTGCGATCAAATGCTCCAAATCTTACAAATAAAAGTTGTTGGCATGTCCGATTTGGAAAAGATTTGCGCTGTCGCAATAGATGAGATGGCACTGAGGAAATGCCTTAGCTATGATTCCCTGAATGATGAATTTGAAGGAGTTGAGGATTTTGGTTCAATTGGAAGAACCCAACAATGCGCTACCGAAGCTCTGGTTGTGGTGATAAGAGGACTTGCATTCACATGGAAGCAACCAGTCGCATACTGCCTGTCTAATGGACCAACTAAAATTCATGTCCTTCAAACAATTGAAACAATTGAACAATGAAAGACATCATCACCAGGATTAGAGAGTTAGGCTTGATTCCCAAAGTATTAATCTGGGATCACGGCACCAACAATCAAGCGGTTGTTACGAAATTAGGTATAAATAGGGACAAGCCATATTTCCCCCCACGTATTAGAAATAACCTTAAAAAGAGTGGATTTGCAATGGAGGGCAAAGCTATTTCATAGAATCATGTCCAGATGTTCTACGAGAAAGCTTTAAGATTTCCAATCCGAATGGGACCAAATTTAACCAAGAGGCACATAACTATGCCACCATTTGCAAATCTAAGCAGTGCAAGTCTTCAGTCACTCAGTTGCTGCAGGAATAAGCACCATGGTCCACTACGGCAATCTCCCACCAGAAGTGGTGGCGACTGCACAGTTTGAAGAAGAATGTAACAAGCTTTTTGACTGCTTTAATAGTTCGTCTCACAACGGCAAAACTCCTATGTCCCATGCAATATCATCTTCAACAGAGCACGTGCCGTTTCTGAGAGAGAAACTGATGTGGTTTGACAGCATTAAACCTCTCAATAAGAGTGGAAGACTGCCATGCATAGTTGACATGGATGGAAGGAATGAAAGTTGACAATTGCCTGTCTCCTGGATCTATGGGATGACCTTTCAAACTACTGCAACATGTCATTCCTTTTAACAAAATAGCTGAATCAGGACGGCTTAGAGAACATGTTTTCGTAGTTTGAAGCAAAGGCGAACATTGTGTCAATCCAGGTTGCTGGGAGTTTGGTCAGCACTGACCCAGATCATGTTGGATGCAATACTCCTTCTTGGAAAAAGCGGCAGCTGTCAAGCAGACTTGGGCACATTTCTGTTTAAGCTAGACACCATCACAACAAAGGGAGCCACCCACACGGTCAGGACATGATTTCATCAAGATGTTCTAAGCTCATCCGACCCTTTGTTCAAAATTGTGCAAATAATTCTGTACTGGGAGTTCCAGAAAAAGACATTGTCACCTACATTTCGGGATATGTCGCAAGAAACTCATAGGAATAGTTTGTGGTTTGTGCAAGACAAATTTCATCCAGGAAAGTCCCTTGTCAGACTCATCTTATTTCAAATCAATGAAACAATATTCCAACCTAAAGGAGAGTGGACTAATGATACCATCACTTGCTCGGCAATATTGCCTCCAAATCGCCGAAATCATATTTCACAATGGAATCAACTCCTTGCGTGTTGCTTCTGGCTTAAGGTTCAGGCTCGTCAAGAATATTATTGAGGCCACAATGGACATTCCACTTGACTGCAGGAGTGAGAAGAACTGCTCAACGAAATTCCTTTCATCGAACCTCTACACAACTATTAGACTGCATCATTTTCTGAGATGTCACAACCGTGAGATGGACATTGGTGGCTGCAATAGAGGGAGGAAAAGAAAAGCTCTAATGTTTGCACATGTATAGATACTAAGGTAAGACCAAGTAATTCTATCCTTTGCTAGTATGCTCTATAAACAGCTTATATCATTTTAAAATCTCATTTTCAGGTCCCTTTCCCAATCCATATTTATTTTCATAATAAATTCCTCTATTTCTCTCATTTTTCTTTCTCAGTCTATGAAATCTTAATGATCGCTTATCACATTTTTCATTCTTTCTTTCTTACTAACAACAAATTAAAAATTAATTTGATGACGGGAATAATTATATGGCAATTTTTCTAGGTGCCAACACTTTTGTGAGAACATGAATTATATATTTTTTAAAAACTCTTCGTGAGAAACAGACTATAATTTATACGGCGTGACATACTTTTGAGGTACAGCAAAGTTGATTTCATGAATTGAACATTGAGCGACTGGGGATTGAGCGAGGATTGAAGCCTCTGTTACCTATCTACTCTGTGATTTAACTAACTGTGGTGCACCTTAGAGTCCTCGGAAAAGGCCCTTTATTCACATTTTCTCACAATACTCAAGTGCAAAATGAGTACCAGGCTGGTAAAAGCGTTGTCTCATTCCATACAAAATTTTAAAAAAACTCACAAAAACTATAAAAATGACTTACAGGCTGCTGCATGTCTCATTCTTTTAATGTGTTACTGTTGGCTCTGGAACCCTGTATAAAGCGATTTGAGTACTTTGACCACATTCACATTATTTTTACCTGTCTTTAAAAAAAAATGGTTGAAATATGATGCCATACCGCATAATAATAAAATAATAATAATAATAATAATAATAATAATAATAATAATAATAATAATAAAAAAGAAGAAGAAGAAGAAGAAGAAGAAGAAGAAGAAGAAGAAGAAGAAGAAAGAAGAAGAAGAAGAATAACAATAACAATAATAATAATAATAATAATAATAATAATAATAATAATAATAATAATAATAATAATAATAATAATAATAATAATAATAATAAGAAGAAGAAGAAGAAGAAGAAGAAGAAGAAGAAGAACAAGAATAATGATAATGATTATTAATAATATTGATGATAATGATAATAATAGTAATAATAATAATAATAATAATAATAATAATAATAATAATAATAATAATAATAATAATAATAATAATAGTAATAATAATAATAATAATAATAATAATAATAATAATAATAATAATAATAATAATAATGATAATGATGATGATGTAGCATGAGGTAGCGTGGCTCAGCAGTACGACCTTTGCCTCGTAACCGAAAGGTACCGAGTTCGATCACCCACCGCTGCTCCTTGTGACTTGAGCAAGTCACCTCGCTCTAGCTCAATTTGCGGCGCTGCACTGCGGCTGACACCTGGGTTATTCCAGTCTTCCCTTGGAATAGACCTCAGAGGCAACTTTCCCCTATGGGATGAATAAAGGGAATTTTATTTATTATTTATGATGATGATAATAGTAATGCATAATCTTTGTTTAGTGCATAACAATGACTAGGACTATGTCATGTTCTATGCGCTTCAGAGTTATGGTAGTATGGCAATCTAGAATGCACTCTCTCTCTCTCTTTCTTTCACACACTAATGAAATTAGAATACTACAGAATATGTAACAGTAGGTCTTATCTAGTAAATAATTGGTCCAAAGATTGGCTGTGTGATCGGACACAAGAAGTGTGCTTGATGGTAAAACAGAAGAAAAATGCAGAGTGCTATCTGGAGTGCCCCAGGGAACTGTATTGGGGCCCCTTTGCTTCCTCATTTATATAAATGACTTGGGCAAAAATCTATCTAATGAAACAAATCTTAAACTATTTGCAGACGATAGTCTATTATTTAGACTGGGTGGGGTTCCTATCTCCCATAGTGGGCAGGGAGGTACATACTGTGTCTTCTATCCCCTTATATCTGTTTTCCAACATGCTTTCTGTTTTTGTCTTGGAATGAGATTACTTGGGTTTTGTTGTGGCCCAGGTCGAAGTCCTGGCTGGGAGGGAAACAGTCAAATGCATAGTTATTATTTTGGGAGATGATATTTTTTTCCTTGTATATCATCTCTTATCTCTCACATGTATTATTGTATTTGTTATTTTGAATATATAATGTAAGCATTTGAGTGTATTCCTCTTTGTTGGATTTTGTGCTTGTGCCCGGATGAGACTTATAGGTGATCTCAAACCAAGTACATTGATGGTATGCTCTTGGAATCTACATCTGATCCCTATTTGTTCCCAGTTCCCCTTTGTCTTACTTTCTCTTGGGTGCTTTAATTGTAATTCTAGAACTTTTTACTATCCCATCTTCTTCCTTTTTACTGGCGCTGATATAACCTAGATGTGTTGCAATCGCCGTAAAACCCTTAAAAACATAAAAACAAACAAACTATTATTTAGAACGATAGAAGATCATAACGATGCAAAGATTCTGTAGTCAAATTTAGACTCACTGATACAGTGGTCAAACACATGGCAATTTGAATTTCCATCCTGAAAAATGCTCAGTGATGTCAATCTCCACCAAGAAAAACACATTGAGCTTTGACTACATACAAAATGTTAGGCCAAAAACTTAAACATGTAAATAGTATAACGTACCTTGGAGTCCACTTAAATAACACCCTGCAGTTGGAACATCATATTCACCATATTGTGACAAAGGCCTTCAAAACATTACATTTCATCAAGAGAAATCATCATCAATGTCCCAAAAAGACAAAGGCAAAGGTATATATTCAACTTGTGTGACCTGTTTTGGAATATGCTAGTACTGCATGGGATCCCTACAAAATTAAGGACATGAAAGCCATTGAAAACATTTAGTCATTTAGAGATCAGCTGCAATATTTGCCACTAATTGCCGCAAGACAGAACCGGGGTGTGTGACAGCAGTTCTAGACACACTAAGATGGCCAACACTCCAGCCTTGTAGAGAGAACGCACACATACATCTATTTCACAAAACTGTCAAAAGCAAACACTCAGCCATAAACATTACAATCTACATTAACAATTTTAAAAATTGATACTCGACCAGGCTTCACCACATCAAAAAATTCCACCAGCCATTTGCAAGAACAAACACATACAAATACAGCTTTTTTCCCTCGAATAATATGTGAATGGAATAAACTACCGCATGACACAATAGACATCACAGACCAAACATCATTTCAAAGCGTTTTCCACATATACGAAAACAACAGGAGGATTGAATGACTTGAGTGAAAGGATTAGTGTGGTGTGAGAAATGTGTATATGATTTGTGGTGATGGACACAGTGTGCATCTTATGGACTTGAACTTGAACACACACAGGTACACACACACACACACACACACACACACACACACACACACACACACAGAGAGACACAGACTTAGAATATCTTTTTGTAAAAATATTATGTTTTAAATTTGATTTAAAAGCGTCTATGAAACAATTTTATATTCTTTACATTTTCCTGAATTCCCACCCTCTTTATTGATTCTATTTTTCACCTTTCAAAGAAATTAAGAAAAGAAGTGATAATTCTCTGGCTTTTTATTCCATAATATTTTAACTTTATATATTTTTATGACCCCAGGCGTGAAAGAGAAAATATCGTGTTGGCAACCAAAGTCAGAGCAAACATGGGAGTGGAGAAAAACATAAATAACATTGGTTTGAGCAGACGTCATATTACTGCAAGTATTGACAAGAGTCTTGAGCGCTTGAAAACTGATTACATTGATCTTTATCAGGTAAGTGGTTTGGACCTGTTAACATAGAAAATTATAAAAGCTTGTGAAATGAGATGTTAATTCTTTACCTCAATACATACAATATGGATAATGAAAAATATATATACAAAGCAACAAAAACTGAGACAATTAGATAAGAGAACTAAGACAACGTGCCACTAAATTCAAGTTGAAGACATAACATTGGAATAATGAAAGATAATTTTGAAAGATAATAATGCATAATTTAGTTTTTAACCAGTCCTGCTTTTCAATTTTGACTTCCATTAAACCATGTATTAATGAGCGTTCTCTCAAATCTTCACCTTCATCTTTTTTAAAGATAAGTGTTCACTGCATACCATCCAGTCTGTGAAGAATAAAGGTATTATAAGTGATTATCAGGCGTGCTGTAATGAATGCAAGGGTGGGTGGCAATCATAGGGTCAGAGGTTTGATCCCCAGTTAAAGAAAAACTACATTTAAAAATGATTTTCTCTTGTATTTTGTCTTTGTATCTGCTTTGTTTGGTGCTGCATCACACACCTTTTTAGATATATATAATATACTCATGATAATAAATTAGTATACACATTTTAAATCATTCTTATTTTCTTATTAATTAACCGAGCCTTATGCATTTTCACTGAATTGTGAATGGCATTCACTGTTCACGTCTTTAATCCTTTTTGTCCATGACTTTGCTCACCATGATGTCCACACGCTGTTATGAGACTTTTGTATGTCGTTGAAATTGAAATTGCTGTATCCACATTTACGTTGATAAGTTTTTATGCTGAAAAACATTTTAAAATATGTAATTCACCATTTCACATTATGCCACATTTGACTTTAGAAGAGCATTCTGTTGCAATCGGCAATCTTCAGCCAGTGACGTATGTGGTCAAGATGTTAAATGTCACCAGACCGACTTCCCAGGTGGCGCTTTCAATTTACACAGACAGTACAGCATTTCCCTGGAACCGGAAGGCCATGAATATCCACTCAAGGGGAGGATTACTTTATTCATATACAACACTTAAGAAATCGATTCCGAACTGCAATTGAAACTGCACATATTTCTGGGTGCCAAATGAGCACACACACACACAGTTAGACCTCAAATTAAAAAACACAGCATTGTTGCCAGATGACTGTTGATGTGTCCTCATTTAAGACAAAGTTATCGCTGAACTCGCATGCATGGGCTCAGGATTGTCGGAGCTGGACAGTGAATCAGTGGTCAATGGACCTGTTCATTGAAGAAACCTGATTCGTTGTTGACACTAGAATGCTGTTTTACAGAGGAAGAAATTAATAATATGAGCAGTCGTGTGTTCTTGAATAAAACCCCTCCTCCAGAAGATATGGCCAAGACATGGTTTGGGGAGGCATTATCAGGGACACTGCTTGTCACACACACAGAAAAAAAAAAGAATAGAAAAAATAACCCCGGAAATCAAAAATGGGAAAGATATACCAGAGAAATTGGACACGAATACGTCCAACCACTTCTCCAATAAGATTGAAACTTTACATTTCAACATGATATTGTCCATTTTCACATAGGGCTATTATCACTTTTTAACCAGCAATGAAGTCATTGTCATTGAACCATGGCCACAGCCGTTTATTACACTAGAAATCTTTCACTTTAGTTTACTACCGCCTCACCCCCAATGGGAACGACCCACCGTCGATGACGGGGAGACCACCGTGTGGTTACGTCATAACAGATGTCCAGAACATGAAAACTGGCCTATATTTATCCCTGCCGGTAGAATGCACCGCTTGGATTTCATTGTTCATTTTTACACTGCAATTGCTGACCATACACTTCTTCTATATTTTTCTATTTTATATGGATATAACGGCCACATTTTCATCTTCAAGATGCAATTATTTTCATTGATATCAAGAAATGGTGAGTATACTTTATTCTTTCTTGAAAAATATATATTTTTCTATTTAAATTTAACCTGAAAAATATGTTTAAAAAATTCAAATTAATGTTATCTGAGTTTTGTTACCCTAACACATGATAGTAAATAAAAGAGTAATAATCTACTTTTAATATAGCATTTATTTCATCGATTTGTAATGACAGGTTTCTGCACAATGAATGTGTAAACACACCTTGTCTAATTCTTTGTTGGCTAACAAAATAGTCCCGTATTCAGACAAACTCCAGAGACATAAGAACACGAGTCCAAGTGTGATGATAACGTTGTTGTTGTTGTTTTATGGTGATGATGATGATGATGTTGATGATGATAGCGCAGTAATAGTAGTAATCGTAGTGTTAGTAATAGTAGTAGTAGTTGTAGTAGTAGTGGTAGTAGTAGTAGTAGTAGTAGTAGTAGTAGTAGTAGTAGTAGTAGTACACACACACACACACACACACACGAGAGAGAGAGAGAGAGAGAGAGAGAGAGAGAGAGAGAGAGAGAGAGAGAGAGAGTGTGTGTGTGTGTGTGTGTGTGTGTGTAAAACTCATGTACGCACATTTTTAGCACGGAACGATTTTTATTGCATTGAACTTTGAACCTAAAACTTTCACACCGATTTGCCATTCCGTCTTCACGATTCGCACCCTCCCTCAATATTCTTCTACATCGCCCGTTGATACAGTCAACGGGCGTGAGAAAAGAGGGTAGATAGATATATTATGACATCATCAAAAAGCGATGTAATCAAAGGTGGCGGATGATTGTGTAACCTCAAAAGCCCGGTGGACTGCGCTACAAGGCCGAACATTCGAGGGGATATGTGATTTGAGTGGGAGGGGCTTATTTGACTTTGCCGATGACCGACTGGTGGACGATTGATATTATAATTGTCCTTTTTCAGCAGCCAGTTGGAAATGGGTAATTGTAAACATCTGGTTGGCACTCCATGGATAGAAAGCAGTTTGGATGTCATGGGATGAAATTGCTGGAGATGTGGAGTAAATTTGAAATGAATTGAAAGTAATTTGGGGCGTTGTCTGGGTGCCAAATAACACTCTCGCAGACCGGTGATAAATCAATTTTTTGGCCGCAAATGCTACAATAAACTTCTTTCTCTATCTTATTTTTGCTAAAAATATTTCAGAGTGGGTATATAGGCGGATTCCATTTTGAATAACGGGCATTTAGAACTATATTTTAAAGGAAAATTATTACGTTACTATTATTATTATCAGGCATCTAGGCGATCACTATCGTATTATTACTAACAATCAATAATATAATTATAACTCTTATTATTACAATTCTTCTTCTTCTTATTATTATTACTATCATCATCATCATCATCATCATCATCATCATCATCATCATCATCATCATCATCATCATCATTATCAATAATAACTAATGATTTTTTTTTCTTTACTCAGATGAATGGTCATACTGAAAACAAGCATTGTCTCAATGCAAATGGACTCTGCCGAATAAGCTGTGAAAGGGCTCAAATGAGATATGTGGTTATAAAATATTTCATGCAAACTGCTCCAGAATTAGCAAGTGAAGTTCCACCGGTGAAAATAAAGAAAACAGAACGTTGGTTGATTAATTAGATGCTATTTCTGTGACATGTAACAATCAGCTGTTCCTTAAAATAATCGTGAGGTTTTACGTATGTTAATAAAAAGTATAAAAATATGTTAAGATCTATACAAAGTTCAGAGGAATACTTATAACTTATTTTTACCTATGATTGTCAATTTATTTTGAAATAACAGTTCATTTTGATAATCTGATCATTAATCCTCTCCCACCCCCCCCCCCTCACCCTTTCCCGTCCTTTTCAATGCGTCTATCACGATTTTTTATTGTCAAAAAATGGATATTATTTATTTTTTACTATTATTATTATTATTATTATTATTATTATTATTATTATTATTATTATTATTATTATTATTATTATTGTGTGTTGGTGTACATAAAACTAATTTATGCAACGTTTTACCACGAAACAATTTTCATTTTACCACCTGACCTCAGTTTGATCTCTCATCAGTTCTTTCTGACAATTGAACTTTGAACCTATAACTTTAACACAGCTACGTCATTCCATCTTCACGATTCGCACCTCATCGCGATATTCTTTTATGTTGACTCGTGGTACAGTCAACGGGGTTGAGAGAAGAAGATAGATATTGAGTGACATCATCAAAAGCGATGTGATCAAAGCTGGCGGATGGTTGTGTAACATCAAAGACCAGTGACTGGTCTACAAGGCCTATCATATTCGTGGGTATGTGTGATTTGAGTAGGAGGAGCTTTCTTGACTTTGCTGATGACAGATTGGTGGACAATTGAAATTAGAATTGTCCTTATTCAGCAGCCAATTGGAAATGGGCAATTGTAAAAAGCTGATTGGACGCTCCATGGAAAGAAAGCAGTTTGAGGGATATGGAAGGAAAGTGCCGGAGAGCGTGGAGTGGGGAGGAGTAAATTAAATTCAATGAATGATAGTAATTTGGGGCGTTGGGAAGTTAAATAAAACTCTCGGAGGCGATGAGTCAATTTTTTGGCAGCAAATGATTTAGTAAAATTCTTTATTCTTTCTTTCTTTCTATTTTTAATTCCTTTCTGTCAGGGGGACATATAGGCGAATTCCATTTTTTTAAAACGGGCATTTCGACAGCTATTTTAAAGAGAAATTATTGCGTTTTTCCAAAATTAGCAGGCGTTTAGGTGATAGCCACTATGTTCTTTTCATGAAAATGATCATTATCATCATCATCATCATCATCATTATTATTATTATTATTATTATTATTATTATTATTATTATTATTATTATTATTATTATTATTATTATTATTATTATTATTATTATTATTATTATATAGTTTAGATCAATACAAGCGTCAAAGGAATTCATATTACATATCTTTTCCTAAGAATTGTCAATTGCCATTCCTAAAACCAGTTCGTTTTGATCATTTGATCAACAAACCCCTACAATTCGGTGATCACGCATTTTCTTTATTGCTGTCAAAAAAGGATATGGCTGTACAGGTGAGCGGATATCTCAACAATGCTTCATTACAAAACGACTTTGATTATATATTTCTACTCTGTGAATATTGATGATTATTGCAGTATTTCTCATTTATTTGTATAAACTCAGATAACTATGTAATTTTTGATTATATCGTTTGAAGTAATTAAAATTTCTGACCCATTTTTATGGTTATTTCCTATAAAATCTAATCCCAAATGATCTACTAAAATTATATCAAATAAAAGTATGTAAATCACTAGTTAGGACTCTAAAAATCTTATTGCAACATCTAATAGCATCTTTACTACGTTACTTTGAACTTGAGAAAAAAATCATCAAAATAGGAAAAATTGCTCAGTCTTCCTTTCGGCACAGGCCGTGACTCGCCATCTGTTATGAACTAGCGTCCGGCAAAATTTACCTGTCGAACTAAAGTGAAAGCAGTAAACGGCTGTGTGGCATGCTTTTCCCCAGATCTAAACACTATTGAACATATTTAGTGCATTAATAATAATAGACTCTTATAGAGCATATGGTATCCTCAACTATGAAGCTCTTGGTTGGGAACTTTGTGGAACGGATTCACAACCTCAAAAACAATGATGAGCCATTTGAAACTCTCATAAATGCGTGGGACAACATTGGCAGAATCTCTGCGAAGGAAATGCATTGTAGTGATTAATGCCAATGGAGGATACACCAGATATTGATATCACATATTTCGTAAGTGCCCATCACTTTCAATGAAGTTCTCAACAAATAAATAATGTTAGAATGCCATTCATGTTTTGAATTTTCATTTTGTTACTTCCCTTTTCCCACTAACTTTTAGATAATGGTTCTTGCTCCAGCTAAATCTGTCTTGTGACTATCAAATCACCCACCAAATTAAAGATGATTGGTATAAAAATCAATTCCTTCATGTTTTGTCATCTTTTCAATCAATGACATTTTAAATCAATCCAAAACAGGTGTATACACATTTTTGATCATCAGTATATATGTCGTAATCTTTAATGTAGCTTAATATTCTAAATTTCAGACCCACTGCTGGGATGAGGCCACCAACATAGAGGAGACATTGCGCACCCTTGATGATCTTGTACGGTGTGGCAAGGTTAGATATGTTGGGGCGAGCAATGTCATTGGTTGGCAGATGCAGAAGATCATTGAAACTAGCAAATCACTTGGATTGAATCCCTTTGTCAGTTTACAGGTAAGGTTTCGTGGATTTTTAGCCATTTTTATACAAGTCATGGAATGCAGATAGAGCTGCCTTGGTGGGAAGAGGAGAAAAAGGTTGTTTTGTCCAAGTTGAATTGAATTTGAATTTGACTCCAAAGCATTAGACATTTGTGAAATCGAATAGAATAGATATGAATACCAATGAAAACTCAAGAGCTGAATGGTTACAAACCTTTTGTCATTAAAATCGGTAACTCTTTAAAGAGCTAATCCACAGATCTCTATAACATGAGACAACCAATAATCTGCCCCTATATATGCCACCTTGTCAGATTTTGAGACAGTCAATAGGCTTCCATTCAATATAAATCTGCCAGGTTGTTTATTTCCATTTTAACAATCTCTGTTTGAGTCTCACAAACTATGGAAAGAGGAAAAGTTATTTCAATTGATCTTTTGATCAATCATCATCATCATCATTATTATCTCCTACTTCTTCACCTCCTCCTCTTTCTTTTCCTCTTCCTCCTTCTCCTCTTCCTCCTCCTCTTCCTCTTCCCCCACGTCCTCCGCTAGGACTACCATTTTTCATCCTCAATTTCATCATTAATATTCCTTTGTTCATTGTCTTTACCTTCTTCTCCTTTAGCAACAATACAGCCTACTCAGTAGATGGTCCGAGGTGGAGAGTTTCCAAGTCTGTAAAATGGAAGGCCTCGGCGTTTTGCCTTGGAGTCCTTTGAAGGGGTTAGCATGTTAATTTAAACATTTTTTTTTATTGAACCTTCATCTCTTCGATCTTTGAACAGCATATAACTGATCCTTTGACTCATCCAGAGACATTGATATTGCTGATAATAAAGCCAAATTCTTTCATCTTTGATCATCAAGTAACAATGAGTAGTTATCGGGACTACTGAGAGAGTCTTCTGTCTCCCAATGTCTGTTCCTTTACTTTGTAACTCTAGCTTTCTGTCCACGATTCGACATATTTTTTCCCCTCTATAACTAGCTCGAGTTCCTATCTGTGAGAGAGGCAGGTGGATGTGAACATGTGCATTCTTCTATAAGAGCTTCCACTCTTTTTTTTTTTATGGTTTGTCTTTGTCAGTCATCTCTCTGAGTGATCGGGAAGTAGTATTTTTAACTCCAACCACATCCATGTTTTTTTGTGTCAGCATCTGTGAGAGGCTTAGCGTGTTGCCAGGAAGATTACATGGATAGAATGCTGCTGAGATCTACGTTTGTCAAGGGTTACTCAAGACACTGAATTCAAAGTCTATGCAATTATTGTTAGTGCTCAGAAATGATTTAGAAGTATTACAAGTGCAAATGACTTTTAAATATTGATTATACCGTTTTGAGATATCTCAAAGTCAAATACCTCCGGTTTCAGTGTTTTGAGTAAAATAACCTAATAGCATTGGTAAAAATTCGAAAACGTGATTCTGCCACCTTTGCAGTGTATGGAGGTAGATTCGTGAAACCGGAACTCTCTTTGCTGTGTAATCATTTAATACTGGTATAAAAACGGTGATGAAATAAGATTAAAGTTTAGGCCGCATTTTCAGTAGGAACATTTTCAGGTTTGGCAAAGTGTCGAGATTTTAGTTTCAGGTTTCAGCACTTCTTCCTGCTGGCACCCATGAGTAAAGTACATACCTCTTACAGTTCCATTTTTATCAGAAACATTCATATGAACAAAAACATTGTTGATAGAAGATGCAACAGCACAGGACAGAAAAATGGAAGGATTTATAATAATAATTTAGTAAATCTTATGAGAAATTTGCTCTCAGATAACTAGGAAGGTGCGGGCAAAATTTGTTTTGCAATCCTAAGTTTGATCTTATCAGAAGTGGGAATAAAAACTTAGTAAATTATGAGCACAATAGATACATCCCCCTGTTAGCTTATATTAATAGTAATATTAATAATAAATGGTAATTATGGACCTAAAATTATGGATGTGATTATTGTTTGACGACATTTGCATCATACTTCTCCTAAATCTACCCATTGCAGACCAATTGCAAGCATTTTTCAAAATGGAGAATCTGCCATTTTATATGACATTATTCAACAGGGAGTTTAGCTTTAAAATGTTTATTATAAACAAAACAAAACAACAAAAAACAAAAAACAAAAACAACAACTTGTTTTCTTATGAAATCTAAAAGAGATTAGATGTAGCAAATTTTAAAGGAAATAATACAAGAGAGATAACAAGGTATATATTTGCATATCCGTAAGAACTCCATTGTCTACTCCCACATTACCACATTTGCATTTGATTAACCCTTCAGCCACTAAGAACATTTTGCAAATCACAAATTCTCTCTTCATTTATCCAGTCAATGCTATTATTGCTCTGTTTGTGAAAATTGTAACATGCTATGACAAATTAATGTTAAGTCAAAGCTACTGTTCACCAAAGATAATAGGCTCAACCAGGACTTTTTCTATTCATACAAATACTACATATTCTTTATGTGATAAACAATAAATTTCAGTCTTTTAGTTTCTTGTTTTATAAGAATATAGTCAGTTAAATTGCCTGTTTTATTTAACGCATAGAACGCACCTTGTTTCATGTTTCAAACCAGGAAAAACTTAACTAGATAAATTATATGAAATCAAAGGTAATTAAATTGCCATATACAAAAAAAAAAATATATGCATTTAACAATATGACTTTGACTCTTTGTATAAGGAACAAAATTTACATTTGCCTCATTAGATTTATTTCTTTTCTTAATGATTTGTTTAAATACCTTTACAAAGGAATTCTCATTCAACGAGATAATCTGGAACAGAGAACGATTCGCTGTTCAACGAGATAATCTGGAACAGAGAACGATTCGCTGAAAATTAAATTGAAAATTTGTTTTACTAAATGTTAATAAAATGTATGTGCCATTATTGAACAAATGAATATTTTATCTTAAACTGCAAAAAAATATATTCAAATTTAACTTTCAAATGATTCAACTATTAATTTATCAGATTCATCTTGTTATAATATTATCAGATTGAGGCAGGAGTTCACATATTTTTATCTTTGCTGGATCGGTTTTTAGTTTACAAAGGATATCATAGAGAAAAAAATCCCTTGAGTATCTCACTTTTCCTTTTTTATTCCCATTTTTTGTAGTTATTTCTTTATCTGAGGGTTCAGAACTGCAGTCCATATTTGAACATTTAATAAAATACTGATTGCAACATACTCTCTGTAGTAATTTGGGATTTGGTATTTTAACGATGATTATTCATGATTAATTATTAACATTAAAGATAGAATGAGTGAAATTTCTCTTTGTCAGATTAATTAATTTCACTCTTTTAACTGAAAGCAACCTTGTTGAATTTGGCACAGACTGTGCTGTATTTTAAGAGTAACATTTTATTTTACAGTGGCTTGCTGAGTGGTAAATTCAAGAGAAACGTGGCTCCGGCAGAAGGGCGAATTGCCTGGGTTGCTGAGGATGAGAAAAAAAGGAAAACTCAAGCAGGACCTGGTTGGTCAACTTTGGATGACGCCACATTCGACATCCTTGAAATGGCTGAAAAGATTGGAAAGGGAAAGGGTATGTCTACTTTTTTTTTAACAACTCTATTTGTTTAGGGACATTTTTAGTGGAAGACAGCATGGGTTTTTTCTGCCTTTACAAAACCCTTAACGGTATTTCAATAAGAAACAAGTTGAAGATTTTTGCCTACATGTCAGCTTTTGTTGTTTGATTTGATGGGAGTCTTGACGAGAGAACATTGAGCTTAACTATCACATTTAACGAGCTGATTCGAAAATATACTCAGTCAAGTATTTTTTTTTATCGGAGAAGTGAATCTCAAATAGATCTGGTTGAATTACTTTGTAGAAGACTATCACTGACTTGAAATGTTCTTAATGCCATTAACTCAACAAATATATACAATTTCAAAATTGAAACTTCTAAAGGGCATAGTTGTATATTAAACGAAATTTTTTCATTAAAAATATGTTAATACTGTCACTTATATACAGTGGTATCCTTTTAAAATCAACACTGCCAGTAAGATTGCTTGACTTCAAGCAAAGTTGACTCTATCCATTATCGATGGAGCACACTTAGATAAAGAGCAGTAAATTTTGGACCAACATGAGGTGTGGACTTTAAGCAGAAGTTGACTAAAAGAGTGATGACTTTTTGCGGATTCCACTGTATATAGAATGTAAAAATGTTTAATTTACAAATTTTTGTCCAGTTTGAGATTTTTTATATAAGTAAAATATTTGATGATGCTGAATGTTTATTTACAATTTCATGTCATTTATTGATTTATATTTCATTAAGGAACAGGAGATGGGTCGAAGACCAGAACGTTTTTCATTGCTCATTTTCTTAAAATTTGAAGTGTTAATTTCCTCTAATGTCTTACACATTGCTAGGGTGGGGAAAGTGAAAGAGTTAAGACAGCCAAAGATATAAGATCAAAATATTGATGTATTTGTGTCAGCCAGATGAGTGTATTCTACAGACTGTGATTTTTAAATTGGGAATTAATCTAAAACTGTTAAGGTTTAAAACTTTTCATTCATTACCAGGCAAAAGTGTAGCACAGGTTGCTTTGAGATGGCTCATTCAGAAAGATGTTGTATCGTCTGTTATTATTGGGGCTACCAAGTTGAGTCAGTTGGAAGACAACATGCAGGCTGCCTCTGGGTGGAGTTTGAGTCCTGAAGAGGTAAGGATTTATTTTAATCTTCGTTTTGCATTCTTTTAAAGGCACTGATTATTTTGTCTGTGAACTGCAAAAGATGGAGATTTCTTTATCCAGGGGAACATTTGCCTAAAGATCTTGGGAGTTCTATATTTGTTAACCCTTGCTATATCTTCTAATTTCCTATATCATTTGTCCTTTCCTTGATTCTAGATTGTACTTTTGTATATATGCGATCTGAATTGAAACCTTTTTTTATTTCGCCCGAAAACTGTGTATGGTCTTTTGCTGATTGGGAATTATTCAGATGAATGTTTATATATTTTTATGAGATATATTTCTTTTCCTGTTCAATCATCTCTCTATGATATGTTATTAATACTTATGTGTATGACTATCTTTAATGTATTATTAGCAATTGAGTGTGCTAATCATAGGAATCCTCTGCATGTGTTGAGTGGAACTTTTAATAGATTCACAATGGACACACTGATTTATATGTTTTGGAATCTACAACCTAAAGAGAAGATAATAGATGAGATAAGCAAGAACGAGGTGTGGGATGCAATGCGCAAGATGAAAAGGGGAAAAGCAGTTGGACCAGACGAGATACCAGCAGAACTGTGGAAATCACTTGGAGATGAAGGATTAAATTTCCTGGTATGGTTATTCAATGACATTCTACAGGAAGAAAAAAATGCCAGAAGAATGGACAAAAAGTATGTTGATTCCCATATACAAAAATAAGATAGATGTTCAAGAATGTGGCAAATATAGGGGCATCAGGTTAATGAAAGCCACGAGGAACATGGAGAAGAATTAAAGAAGCTGATATACAGAGAAGTGGTAAGACCTGGAATGAGATAAAAAAGTTGGCTCAGGATAGAGAAGGATGGAAACTGTTTGTCTGTGGCCTATACCCTGACCCAGGGTGAAAAAGGCAATGATGATGATGATCAGGTTAATGAAAGACAATGAAGATATGGGAAATAGTAATCGATAAGAGGATTAGAAAAAATGTAGACATAAATGAAGAATAGTTTGGATTTGTTGCTGGTAAAAGTACAACGGATACTACATTTTCTCTAAAAGGGACTGCAGAGAAGTATCGAGAAAAGCAAAGAGAATTACATTGTGTTCATTGACCTGGAAAAAGCATATGATAGGGTACCAAGAGAAGAAATGTGGTTATCCAAGAAATGTACAAAGGAAACAAAACAGGGTATGGACAGCTGTTGGCTCAACTGATCAATTTAATGTAAGAGTTGGATTACATCAGGGACCTGCTATCAGCCCACTGCTGTTTGCAATAGTAATGGATGTACTAACAGAACCCATTCGGCGAGAGGCACCATGGAACATGATGTATGTAGGTGGCATAGTACTTTTGAGTGATACAAAAGCTGAGGCGGAAAAGGAACTGGAGTGTTGGAGATAGGTGTTGGAATGGAGGGGATTAAGGGTAAGCAGATCAAAGACAGGCTATTTGTGCATCAGACAACAGAGAGCAGGACCACCAATAAAGATAGGAGAAGAGGATGTTCCAGAGACAAACCAATTCAAATACTTAGAAACAACTGTACAAGGAGATGGGGGCAATGAGATGGAGATTAAGAGAAGAGGATACAGGCAGGCTGGAATAATTGGAGGAAGGTAACTGGAGTTATGTGTGACAAACGAATTTCCGCAAAGCTGAAGTGGAAAATATATACATCTGTTGTAAGACCAGCAATGCTATATGGACTAAAGACAGCAGCCACACCAAAGAAACAAGATAAGAAGTTTAGGTGGCAGAAATGAGGATGTTGAGATGGTCACTTGGCTGGACAAGAAAAGATAAAGTGAGAAATTAACGAATTCGAAGGTTGACTGAAGTGAAGAATGTATCAATAAAGATGAGAGTAGATAGATTGAAATGGTAAAGAGATGAGAGAGGGAGTATGTCGGAAGGAAAGTATTGGACTTACAATTGGTGGGAAAGAGGTAAAAGGGATGCCCAAAAACTAGATGGTTGGCTAAGATAAAGTACGATATGAAAGAACTGGGCATGGAGGAAGATGATGCTCTGAACCGAGATGCATGGAGATATGGCATTCATTATGGCGACTCTGCAAAATGCGGGATAAGCTGAAAGAAGAAGAAGAAGAAGGAATTTACTTCTGTGCTCTAGTTGACTAGTTCCTATCTGTGTATCTTGCTTTTTAGAAAGTCTTGTTACAACTGTTATAGTTGTCTTATTGGACTATTAATTGATTATAGATATATAAATTGTTGATGTTAAATAAAGCAAAAGAAATTAGAACTACTTTTTTTTTTTTGGAAACAATAGTGAAGGGCAAGAATAAGTTTAAAATATCTTCTGATATTCTTCTCTTTGATCTAAGGGACACCATCACGTTAATAGACCGAATTGAACTAGGCAAATATTTGTTGCATCCCTTGACACAACTGTACCTAAATCGAACTCAATTTACTGACAATTCAATATAGGTTATGTATGTCTTAGGACTACTGGGTCAGGGTCTTTAAAACTTTTAGTCATGATGAAAAATTCAAGGATTCAAATTTAATGAATCATCGGCTTACCCTTCAAGTGTTCTTAGTCCCAAAAAATATTTATATGTAGGCTTTACTGTTTATGGGGTCCCAATAGTTCAGTTGGTAGAACACTCGCTTCACATGCAAAGGGAATGAAATTTTTTTCTGACCCCCTTGTCCATCCAGCAGTGATTGGGTCGTTGGGTCTGCTAGATCTGGCAGAAAGTACTTTGCGATAGACTAGCGTCCTATCCAAAGGGTAGCAAGCAATTGCTGTTGTCAGTTTCATGCAACAAAAACTTGGATAAACTCTTGACTCCATGGGTCAAATGGTTCTGAAAGACCTTTTTTTTAAAACTGTCTTTTCATTGTTTAAATTTTAATATTAATTTTATTCCAGATGCAACAACTTGATGAGGTCTCTAAGATTGATTTGCCTTATCCTTATGAGATGGTGTTCCGGTTGAATGAACAACGAAAAAACCCGTTTTCTGCAGCTCAACATGTCTTTTCCACATAATTGACCAAATGCTTCCATGTTATTTCAATCTGTCAATTTGTGATTGATACAGTGCCAAACAAAAACATTAAGAGAAAAAAAGAAAACAATTCTGTAAAAATATAAAAGATTTTGTTTGAATTAAATTTTTCACGTTTTTTTTTCTTTTCTTTTGGTTTATTTAGTACTCTATTAATGACAATTTTTCAGATTCCTGTCCCGCAGCAGTGCCTGATACCCAGTTTGTAATGTTATTTTAAGCAAGCCCTTTGATATTAATTTTTGGTTGTTGTATTCAAGATCTTTTTCCTATATTAACCTGACTGATTAAGCTAAATGGATTATTACTGCAATAAACAAATTGTGTTGTGTGTTCGTGATAATGAACATCTATTAATGTATCAACTATGCTCAATATATTAAGTCTGACTGGAATATTGTTCCATGTATGGAAAGCACTTGAAATGAATGAGCTAAGGTGACTATTAACATGAGAGGAAGGAATATAAAAAATTTGATATTTTAACCCCCAAATTTTGTATTTGAATTGATCTATTGATGTCTCTTAAAGGCTGCTCAGTCCATTTATACAGAGTCGTTATTGTACCCTAGTTCATACTCCATGGATTAACCAATCTTGACTATATCACTTGACCATATGTCTCCCACTTATTAATGAGTGGTTGTTTACAAAATACCATATTGCATTTTTATGTATTCTTTTATTATTTTTAAATATTTTGTTTTTATAATGAAATTCTATGAAATGCGAAAGACTACTGAACTCAAATTCCTATAAATGTGAGACTTGTTACTGTTATTTTTATTACTACAATACGTTCATGGGAGAATAAATTATATTTAGATGGTATCTTTATCTTGCGACTTTTACTTTACAAATTTGTGTGGTAAAAAATTGTGACTTGATTGTTTAAAGAATTGGACAGGGTTCTCCAATCTGGTTATTCAAAATTTCAAGTTTTTCATATAAATTGACTGGATGATGCAAACTTCATCCCATTTATTCCAAATAGTTACAAAAAAAAAAAAAATCAAATCTGATAAAATGCATAATTATTTTACAAAACTATTCTCCAGCACAGTTCCTCGAACACACTATTTCCTTAAACTCATTTGAATTTATTTTTTGTTATCATTCCATTCCGTCCTCGATCTAAGTTTTACCTTGAATGTGATTTCCTTTAACTAATTTCCCCCAGCTAATGTAAAAAAAATAAAATTAAAGAGTTTTTTAATGCGACCATTGATGTCGACCACTAATGATTTACTGTGACATTGACAGTTACCTATGTGTGTATCTATATACACTGCAGGTGTGTGTATACAGCATGATACGCAGGTAGACACACACACATACACACACACACACACACACACACACACACACCCACTCACAAACTCCATCGCCGTTTTGCATAGCTGACACCTCTCTGCTTATGATTTCGCCATTCTTTCCAATTTCAATTCCATGCCCCATGATTTGCTAATGGTTGGCTACGACAGTAAATGAATGATGTGATACAGTAGCCCCCTATCCTCCCCCCCCCCCCCCCCCCCCCCCCAACACACACAGGCACATCAACACTTGTAACACGCCATGTATAAAGTTATCTCCCTCAAGGTCTATTCCAAGGGAAGACTGGAGTAACCTAGGTATCAGCTGCAGCTCAGCGCCACAAATTGAGATAGGGAGGAGTGGCTAGTGTCCCGAGGAGTTCGAGGAAACCATGCTGGAGTGTGTTTCTAGAAAACAACTTGATGAGGTCTCTAAGATTGATTTGCCTTATCCTTATGAGATGGTGTTTGGTTGAATGAACAACGAAAAAACCCGTTTTCTGCAGCTCAACATGTCTTTTCCACATAATTGACCAAATGCTTCCATGTTATTTCAATCTGTCAATTTGTGATTGATACAGTGCCATACAAAACTATTAAGAGAAAAAAAGAAAACAATTTTGTAAAAATATATACGATTTTGTTTGAATTAAATTTTTCACGTTTTTTTTTTCTCTTCTTTTGGTTTATTTAGTACTCTATCAGTGACAATTTTTCAGATTCCCCTCCCGCAGCAGTGCCTGATACCCAGTTTGTAATGTTATTTTAAGCAAGCCCTTTGATATTATTTTTTGATTGTTGTATTCAAGATCTTTTTCCTATATTAACCTGACTGATTAAGCTAAATGGATTATTAGTGCAATAAACAAATTGTGTTGTGTGTTCGTGATAATGAACATCTATTAATGTATCAACTAAGCTCAATAAATTAAGTCTGACAGGAATATTGTTCCATGTATGGAAAGCACTTGAAATAAATGAGCTAAGGTGACTATTAATATGAGAGGGAGGAATATAAAAAATGTGATATTTTAACCCCCAAATTTTGTATTTGAATTGATCTATTGATGTCTCTTAAAGGCTGCTCAGTCCATTTATACAGAGTCGTTTTTGTACCCTAGTTCATATTCCATGGATTAACCAATCTTGACTTTATCACTTGACCATATGTCTCCCACTTATTAATGAGTGGTTGTTTACAAAATACCATATTGCATTTTTATGTATTCTTTTATTATTTTTAAATATTTTGTTTTTATAATGAAATTCTATGAAATGCGAAAGACTACTGAACTCAAATTCCTATAAATTTGAGACTTGTTGTTACTGTTATTTTTATTACTACAATACGTTCATGGGAGAATAAATTATATTTAGATGGTATCTTTATCTTTCGACTTTTACTTTACAAATTTGTGTGGTAAAAACTTGTGACTTGAATGTTTAAAGAATTGGAAAGGGGTTCTCCAATCTGGTTATTCAAAATTTCAAGTTTTTCATATAAATTGACTGGATGATGCAAACTTCATCCCATGTATTCCAAATAGTTACAAAAATACCCCATCTGAATCTGATAAAAAGCATAATTATTTTACAAAACTATTCTCCAGCACGGTTTCCTCGAACACACTTTTTCCTAAAACTCATTTGAATTTATGTTTTGTTATCATTCCATTCCGTTCTCGATCTAATTTTTACCTTGAACGTGATTTCTTTTAACTAATTTCACCCAGGCAATGTAAAAAAAAAAAAAAAAAAATTAATTAAAGAGTTTTTTAATGCGACCATTGATGTCGACCACTAATGATTTACTGTGACATTGACAGTTACCTATGTGTGTATCTATATACACTGCAGGTGTGTGTATACAGCATGATACGCAGGTAGACACACACACACACACACACATCCACTCACAAACTCCATCACCGTTTTGCATAACTGACACCTCTCTGCTTATGATTTCGCCATTCTTTCCAATTTCAATTCCATGCCCCATGATTTGCTAATGGTTGGCTATGACAGTAAATGAATGATGTGATACAGTAGCCCCCCCCCCCCCCCCCCCCCCCCAACACACACAGGCACATCAACACTTGTAACACGCCATGTATAAAGTTATCTCCCTCAAGGTCTATTTCAAGGGAAGACCGGAGTAACCTAGGTACCAGCTGCAGCTCAGCGCCACAAATCGAGCTAGGGAGGAGTGGCTAGTGTCCCGAGGAGTTCGAGGAAACCATGCTGGAGTGTGTTTCTAGAAAACAAAACTTTCAACTACATTAACAAACACTTCAATTACATAAATAACCATTCTGACGTATCAGTCTTCCATACTTTACAATGAGAATATAAGTAGAATAACTGTTTATTCACATCTTATTATAATTCACCATCAACACTGAACCTGCAGGACAAGACATAGTGCCAGTAAGACACTATTTTAATTTTTTTTTACAGGGACAACACACTACTTAACAGGGACACATTTTCTGGGTGGGGTTCCTGATCTCCCATAGTGGGCAAGGAGGTACATACTGTGTCTTCTATCCCCCTATTTCTGTTTTCCAAATTGCTTTTTGTCTTTGTCTTGGAATGAGATTACTTGGTTTTGTCCCGACCCTGACTGGAGTTCCTTGGCTGAGAGGGAAACAGTCGAATGTATAGTTATAGTTTTGGGTATGATATTTTTTTCCTTTTAAATAATCTCTCTGTTATACATTGTATTATTTTTGTTTCACATATAATTTGTAAATATTTGAGTGTGTTCCTCTTAGCGGGGACCTGTGCTTGTGTCTGGATGAGACATTTAGGTGATCTCAATCTAAGTACATTGATAGTGGGCTCTTGGAATCTACATCTGTTCTCTATTTGAGCTAATTCCCCTTTGTCTTCCTTTTCTTAGGTACTTTAATTGTAATTGTAGAACTTTTTACTATCCCATTTTCTTCCTTTTTACTGGCGCTGATATAACCTTAATGTGTTGCAAGCACTGTAAAACCTTTAAAAACAAACATTAAAAACAAAAAGGGTACACATTTTCTACCTGAGTATGGTGAGATAATATAAGTACAGAGCCTTTTCCAAATACTCAACTTTGCATCATTCCACCAAGCGATTCTTTTTATCACCAGACCACAAAGCCCTTACTGAGTGGTGTTCCTGACCTGCCATAGTGGGCAGGGAGGTACTTAAATTCTCTTCTATCCCCCTATATCCATTTTCCAACTTGCTTTCTGTCTTTGTCTTGGAATGAGATTACTTGATTTTGTCCTGGCCCTGACCTGATACCCTGGCTGAGAGGGAAACAGTCAAATGTATAGTTAGTTTTGGGAGATGATATTTTTTTTCTTTGTAACTCATCTCTCTGTTATGCACTGTATTATTTTATTTTCACATCTTATAGTTATATATGATTTGTAAACATTTGAGTGTGTTCCTCTTAGTGGGGACCTGTGCTTAACGTCAGGTGATCTCAAACTAAGTACTTTGATAGTGTGCTCTTGGAATCTACATCTGTTCCCTATTTGAACCAATTTCCCTTTGTCTTACCTTTTCTTGGGTACTTAATTGTAATCCCATTCTTCCTTTTTACTGGCGCTGATATGACCTTAGTGTGTCGCAAGCGCCGTTAAACCCTTAAAAACAAACAAACAAAGCCCTTATGTGCGAGCAAAAGAAGCCAATGTCAAGAGAGAGAGAGAGAGAGAGAGAGAGAGAGAGAGAGAGAGAGAGAGAGAGAGAGAGAGAGAGAGAGAGAGAGAGAGAGTGTGTGTGTGTGTGTGTGTGCGTGTAAGTTAGTTTTAATTATTTTCCCGAGATGACTGGAGCTGAATATTTTGGTGGGCATTAGTCATGATCAACGGATTACGAACAAACGGGTAATAAAAGCTAGTACTTCTGGAATATTATGATCCTTGTAAATCAAACTCTTGATCAGTACCTTATTGGCTGTTGTGATGTAGTATGTAGTTGTCCTTCTGAGCCATTGAGCCGGAGTTAAAAGTTAATCCCTATTATTTTTATAGTGTGAAACGGACAATAGCAATTGTTTTGCTATCCTTTTGGTAGAGCGCTAGTCTATTTCATAGTACTTTCCGCAGATCTAATAGACCCAGCTACCCAAATCACTGGACAGGGGGATCCGAGAATTGCACCCGGGATCCCGTACCCATTGCGTGAGAAGCGAGTGCTCTACCAAATGAGCTTTCGCGACCCCTGAATCTTTTGGTGGGTATTAGTCATTATGGGGGGTTATGTACAAATAGGTAGTACATTCTTGTCGTTCTGGAATAATATTATGATCCTTGTAAATCAAACTTTTGACCAGTAAGAAACCGGCCTTTGTGATTTAAAGGCCTCCAATTTCGCAATGCTTTGGTGTAAGTTTATGACCTTACAACGTGATCGTTGTCATGAACTATGTGTCATCGGAATTTGATTGGTCAGAAACAACATGGACTGCACCCAGTCCTTTTTCTTTCGAGGCTAGTGCTCGTGCAATGAGCTACGGGCTAGGACTTCATAATAGATGTCGCTGGCTACGGGACACACATTTTGATCTAACCTGACAACTCAACGTAATACGCTTCAACAGTCGTAACGTCACTTCCCTCGTAATGACGCATGGCATGGTAACTTAGTTACTGGCTCTAAACTATTGGAACAATGGCGGACGCCCTTATGAAATATTTCTCCGACGAGCATAAAAGCGTATCCAGAAGAAAAAAACATTATAAATCTGATCATGTTTTGACTTTTACACATTCTGATCACAAGACAAATGAAAAGTTCTAGCCAGCATGAAGAATAAAAAGTACCGATTTTCTTTGTTTAGAACCACGATGGCCGCCGTTGCTGGGCGACGTGACATCAGACTATTGAATCCAATTGAGGGCTTGTTTTAGCGTTGTTATAATGGTCATTTTGTGTGTGTGTGGGGGGGGGGGGGGGGGAGGGGGGTTTCATGGTATTTTCATATGTTCATAAACAATGAGCCTAATACTAGGACTTCATATAGATGTCGCTGGCCTATTACAATATGGGTTATCGGTCTTGCAAATAAGTACACGTCGATTTAACCCCAAACAAAACGACACAGTTCAAACAATATGAAAGAAGGATTGGGCATGGACATTTGAGAGTAAGATGTTATACTATTCCGCTATTGTGCCTCTCTGCCTGTTTTTTTTTTTTTTTTTAATAGTTTTTTTTTTTGGGACTCGTCTTTTGCTAACTACAATTGTGTGTGCGTTTGTGCATATTTGTCTGTTAATATATGTATAGAATATAATAAGATTACACAATTTGCATACAATATTTTTTTTTAAAAAAGTGCACTTAAACGAAGCTTTATAGTAGCGCACTTATACCTGGAAATGTCAAGAGCCTTAAAATCCTTTAGAAAAACCCCAACATCCCAAAACAAACAATACAACGTTCTTGGGCTACTAAAAAAAAATAATTGAAAGACGAAGTAGGCCCATTCGAAGCCAAGGACAGATTTTGTCTAGTGTCCACGAAAGCAAATGTGAGTGAATGATTTAAACCCCAGCACGTTTATTAGGTTGCGATAAAAACGATCAGAACTAAGCAAAGGGGAACTGGGTGTCTTTTATGTTGGGTCATATTTCATCATTTAATTCGATTAAACTTTTAAGATAATAAAGGGAGGATATTCTCTCATTAGCACAATTCCCTTTATTACTGGATTGTCTCCTGGTATGTATGTCATTTGGGTGTTGAGTTGGTCCAATTAAAATGTCTTTATTGGGTACACGATGGATTAAACAAAATTCATAGAAACATATCAAGAGAAGAATAGTCCTTCAGAGTCCTTAGGAGTTTATCCCGGTTTCTATAGTGTGAAACGGACAATAACAATCGTTTGCTACCCTTTGGATAGGATGCTGGTCTATCGCAAAGTACTTTTCGCCAGATCTAACAGACCCAACTACCCATTCACTGATTCACAAATAAAAAAATCTCGACTGCACCCGGGATCGATCTCGGTCACTTTGTGTGTGAAGCGAGTGCTCTTCCAACTGAGCCATCGGACCCCTAAACATATCAAGAGGCACCCATTTATCATTTAGCGATAGCATAGATGTGAACTCTCCGATTATCACTAGCTTTTTTTGTCTGGTAGTTAACAATAATTGATGTCAGAAAGAAAATTAACTGCAATTTTGAATTACTTTTATTGTTGTATCGACATTTATGTCTGGTACATTTTTAGAAACTACTGCTGATTCGAAATTCAGTCTATGTATCCTTGCACCTTGGACTTTGCACAGACGAATGTGCATTATGGCCTTGGAATACGGAAAAATGCTCGTGGCCTTGGAACGAATAAGAAAAGCGGGTTAAACAATTCATTGTGCCATGGTTTCCTTTATTATCATCTCAAAGGTAACAAAAATAACACTTGTGACTGCTTCATATAATCTTATTCTCAAATTAAATCAAGAATAGTGTATATTTTATGTAGTGATGTTAACACTTTCATACGCTTCACATTGTTTAATCTAATATTATTTAATGTACTCTTGTAGTGGTTTAAACGTCCCCTTTTGTTTCACAATGCTTCATCTAATCTTATTTAATGTACACTCTTGTAGGGGTTTAAACATCCCCATTTGCTTCACAATGCTTCATCTAATCTTATTTAATGTACATTCTTGTAGTGGTTTAAACGTCCTCATTTGTTTCACAATGCTTCATCTAATATTATTTAATGTACACTCTTGTAGTGGTTTAAACATCCCCATTTGCTTCACAATGCTTCATCTAATCTTATTTAATGTACACTCTTGTAGTGGTTTAAACGTCCCCATTTGTTTCACAATGCTTCATCTAATCGTATTTAAAAGTTTAGCTAGAAAACTTGTTCTTCAAATGTTGATCGATTAAAATGATCCTAATCTTCCCAAAAACTCTCAAACCTAGGACTTCACACGTTACCCCAGGTTTGATAGTACTTGACTGAGGGTGAAACATTTAAATGTACAGTTTTAATTTTGGGAGATAAATCATTTGAGTGTATTCCTATAAGCGAGATCATGTGCTTGTATCTGGGTGAGCTTTTTAGGTTATCTCAAAGTAAATTTATTTGAACAAGTCCCTCTTTTAATTGTGAATCTAGACTTTTATTTTACTATCTAAAGTTATACCTTTTTACTGGCGCTGATAGGACCTAAATGTGTAGGAAGTGCCGTAAAACCTTTAAAAACATCAAAAACAAAACAAGCAAAAGCCATTATCAAGGACAGGGACCAACGTGAGTCATTCAAATCATCCGCTACAGGCACACCGATTGCTAAGTATGTTTAAATAAGGAATAGTAATACAATCGATATCAAGGCGATACAGTTTACATGTTTACCCTTGACAAATCCAACAACTCCTTACACAGATAATGTTTGACAATGCTCTTGACACAAATGTACATTATATTGCATTATCCAACACGATATCTACACAAGTCGTAAAAACTAGATTTTATAGAGGGAAAGTTTGTCAAGACGAGCCACTTTAACTTGCTGTCAACCAATCTGAGCGGTTTAAGAATGCAGTGACTTAGTCCGTATCAGACTGTTGTGGCATTTATGACACGATTTATAATCTACCACAAGTCTCACGAAAGCATTTTTAGGATAATAAATTGTTATGTACAAGTAGTAGGACTTTAGCAAGACCCGAGATAGGACACTCAACTGTTTAAGGGTGAGTCATAGAAACACGCAATTAGTAGCTGCTTGCCTTTTCGACTTGGACTGATGCTGGTAGAGATGGACACTGATATAAAAGGCCCAAATTGAGGAAATTAATGCTCTTTCAATCTAATGTCATCACCATTCGATCAATTGTAGGTCATACCGAATGGTTTAATGAACAAAGATTTGTATTTTGAATAAAATGATATAACGGCAACCGTGACTGAATAAAAAAAAAACATTTTGAAAGGATAAATTATAAATAAATAAATAAATAAATAAATAAATAAATAAATAAATAATGAATTTATATAGCGCTTAAACATCCACGTTAATCATACTCTGCGGCGCTTTACATAATAACAAAAAATAAAACAAACTCGACACTACACAATCAGTATAAATAAATACAGATACAAAATCTAAGTAACATCTATTTAATAATAATAATAATAATAATAATGCTTTAAAACTTATATAGCGCTATAAATCCGAGACACCAGACTCTAAGCGCTTAAATTACTTTGGCTGAAAATATACTCATTCACACACACATACACACACACACAACACACACACAACACAAACCAGACAGACCTATCTTGCTTCTCATACCATGTACTAAAGACGAAACATACATGTTTTAAGCGATCAAACACGACACTACACAATAAGCATAAATTCAGATACAAAATCTAAGTAACATCTATTTAATAATAATAATAATAATAATAATAATAATAATAATAATAATAATAATAATAATAATAATAATAATAATAATAATATAAAAAACAAGCCTTAGGGAATAACTCAGTCTTCAGACATTTCCTGAAAGATGATAAATTTTCCCAGGACTTTGTCCGAGGACTGAATGCGTTCCATAGGCGTGGATTAATGGATGAAAAGGCTTTTAAAATATTACCAAAAGTGGATTTTGAGATGATAACCTTCAGAAGTTGGACTGAGATGAGCTTAAATTTCGAATGGGTTCATATTTTTTAATTAGTTCCTGCAAATATTTAGGTGCCAATCCATCCAGGCATCTAAAACACAGTACAATAAAATTCTATCCTAAAGTTATCAGGAAGCCAGTGGAATTTCCGGAGAACTGGTATTATATGATCTCATTTTTTTTCGTAATTTTATAAGTCAAACCACTGTATTTTGATTTTTTTTGTAGTTGATGAATTAATCTGCTTTCACAGTCCATGAGAACGGCATTTCATTACAATAATCTAATCTGCTAGCAATAAAAGAATTAGAAAGCATCTTTGCAATATCCTCATAATGCTTGATTCTTCCAATGTTTCTAATGTGAAAGTTACAACATTGACAGATTTTTTAAACACGATCTACCATGGATTTGTATGACCACCCCAGCACAGGAGAATGAGGTAAGGTGGGGTGAGGGTCACGTGATAACACCCTTACCAAAGCCCCGCTGTCTCCTGTTATTCATGAATTGACAAATATCGTGGATGCTCCATTACAGATATCTCAAAGTCTCTATGTGACTATGTCTATGTCTATGATGTTCTGCATCATCACTTTGAAGAGAATATCTTTCAAGCGAGTATTTGTTCCGCAGTCAATGACTCATTGATGCCTTACCAAATCAAAATAATGCGAATGGAAGGAAGATAAAGATAGACTGATTCATGTTTTGACCACTCTGAGCCAAAGATGTCTTCCATATTAATATGGATTCAAATGCACGAAGGCAACATTGGACTGCAGCCTGTTTTGTAAATGTCAATATGCAAATTAAACATCTCTCTGAAATCTTGGCCATTTCGTTCCCTACCTGTACATTATTTCTTTTTTGAATTATTGTTATCAACCAATAATAAAATGGTGTCTGTTAACGAGTATGTCATTAAAAAGCTTAGATCTAAGTATAGTACTAGATAACATATTTTTCACAACGAGTAAATGCAGTATAGGTAGATATGGTTCAGACATTTGACAAATAAATTTAAATCAAGGGACTTCTCAAAATAAAAAATGCAAACATCTCTCACAGAATGTTAGTCTGGTCATGAACTCACTGACAAATTAAAAGGCTCAAGTAGGAACGGGAAGTAGAAGGCCCAATAAGCCGTAATTTACAAATCATGTTAATATCTTTAGTAGCTTCCATCCTAATATTTTGTTTTCATAACAGTTTTCAAGGTATTTCACAAGAAGAGACCTGCTGCTGTAAAAATCTGAAGAAGAACAAACACTTTTGAATTGTCCCTCAATGCACAGCTGCAAAAATTTATATGACCCTCTGAATCAATTTGTCTTCATTAAAAAGTATTTTTTCGTGAATTAAAGAACAACAGAAAAGGATTTAGCTTATTACAGCTATATTAAAATCGATAACAGGTAAGGATGTGAACTCATAGAAGATTTACTTTATCAAAATTGTGAATTTTCCGCTTATCCATTTTGAAGGAATTCGTTAAAATGGAATGTCCGGTTAATTGAAACTTAAACGATGTACATACAGTATTTAGATATGAAGGATAGGAACGAATGGCAATTTTTAACTATTAGACATCTTCATTTTATAACTATCATTACACATCACTGATAGAATGCAAACGAAAATGAACAGTAGGCGCTTCCAACATTATTTTGATTGCACAATTTTGAGAAATAGCTTGTGTTTATGCCAAGAGGATTACATAAATTTAATCTAAACTAGTCAAAAGTAGAAATTCATTAATTTATGATACAGCGTTTCCTCAAATATGTGCATGTGTTCAACAATAACAACAACCAAGAAATACTGGACACATCAATCATCACCTTCTGATGACGAGGATGATGAAAAGGAGAAATGGAACGACTACGGAAAGATTCCAAGCTTCATTCTGTCCAACGAAATGTAATTTTCCTCCAGTTTGCGAAAGTTGGAGCATGCTTTTCCGACCAGTCTTCCCTTGTTATATAATTTATTGCCTCGTCGGTGAGAGTAAATTTTGTGTTCTTCCTTTCAATCTTTCCCTCTACTTAGGCCCAATGGCTTCGATTGGATTGCGATCACAATGATATGGGGGGGGAGTCGAGCAACCTCGTGTCAAAACTCCCTGATTAAGCAGTCTGCTTTGAAAACCGTTTCTGGTTCGTTTCTTTTTACTAAGTATTCTAGTTAGCCATTTGATGAATGGTCAGAGTATTTAGTGCTACCTGATTGAAATCACGAAATCATGTCGGATTTTATAGCTGCTGAAATGATCATGGGCCATCCAATGGTAGCGTTGTCAAATACACTACAGCTGGGTGCTTCGAGGGAAGGCAGAAAACAGTATTTAGCCAGTCTTCATACACCTTTGCATACACCTTTACCCCAGAATGATATTCTTTATCTTCTAGATGATGCGGAGAAGAAAAAATGGCATGGTATCCTTTTAAATCCAGTATCTTCATCACCTGCAAGAATAACAATGATCCTCTATCCAGAACCCACGTGCCTTTTTCTACCAGAATTATCAGAATCCATTCCTTTGTCGGATGTATGTTTACGTTCACTCCATACATCTTTGGATGATATACATATCAAATTTGTCTAGGATCCTCTTCCTACCACGTCGTTCCACACGGGTGATCTCTCAGTCGTATTTCGATTGTGAAATTCCAATACCACTTTAATAGCTTATCGATGGAAACAAGTAGAGTTATTTTCGCAGCTTTACAAGAGTGGAACCGACAGAGATTTCGTATTGTATCGTATCGTATCGTTTATGAGTATGAGCTTAATATGTTTTTTTTTATGTTCTGTGAAACGTTCATGCATAGATAAAAAAATATTTCAATTTTGATTTATTCAAACAGCATTTATTGTTAATTTGACAATATTGACTATACAATCACTATTTCAAATGATTTAAAACTAGAGATTTCATATCAGACTTTGTGTAATTGCGACATGATGTAGATAATATGCCATAAATAATACATTCAAAATGCAAACTACATAAGTTGTAAGTTAATGACAGTTAAAGCGAATTGTTATTATTTCGGAAACAAGTATGACGTGAACTCATAATCACTAGCCGGAACTACCGTGTAAGCACGATATTAAAAAAAAAAAGGATGAATTCATCTCTTACTTTGTGGTGCGTAACTTGTTTACAATATTTGACTGATTAAAATCTCTAATTTTATGACAGCGGTTTTAGAGTAGGTTTTTGTCAGTCTTAATAATAATAATAATAATAATAATAATAATAATAATAATAATAATAATAATAATAAATGTACATTTATATAGCGCTTATGCCGAAGCTTTGAAGCGCTTCACATAACATATATACACATACATACACATACATACACACACTTAACTGAATGTATACACGAGTGCACACACACATACACACACACACACACACATACACACACACGCACAAAAACGCACGAACGTATGCGCTTTGTAATGATTCTTGGCATAATCTAATTTAAATACTTCCCAAAGAGATAGGTTTTAGTTTATTTTTGAATTTATCAACGCTGCTTTCAAGTCTGACTGACAGTGGGAGTGAATTCCAAGTGATAGGGCCTACTTTACTGAATGATCTATCGCCAAAACGATTAAGATTAGTTTTTGGAATATGAAGGTGATCCAATTTTGAGGACCTGAGATTTCGAGTGGGGTTGTAGGGCACAATCAAGTCTTGAATATAGGCAGAGCTTCGTGAATTGATGACATCAAGACAAAGTAGAGCAATTTTGCATTCAATACGAGCTTTAATTGGTAGCCAGTGCAATTCCCTCAACATCGTCTTGACACCCATCGAGTCACTGCGAAAAATACCTAGGACAAGCCTTGCTGCTCTATTCTGAACTTTTTGTAGTTTTTTGAGTTTTATGTCAGGCAGACCAACAAGTAGCGAGTTACAGTAATCAAGACGTGACAGTATCAGTGCACAAACGACCGTTTTCAGCAAATGGAGAGGAATGTATTGTTTCATTCGATGGATTCTCTTTAATTCAAAATTCATGGGTTTGATCATCTGGTTTATTTGATGTTCCATGCTGAAACAGTCGTCGAGCACAACGCCAAGATTTTTCGCTTTGGATGATATACTGATGTGACAATCACCAACAAGTATTGATGGTAATATTGTCTTTTTAATATTTGACGAAGTGCCGCAAAGCATGATCTCCGTTTTGTCATGATTAAGTTTTGATTTATGGTCCTGCATCCAATGCCAAATAGACGAGCAGCATTGCTCAATATCAGATGAAGCTGTATTTATACCCGATGGCACAGCGGATTTGTACAATTGCGTATCGTCGGCATACATGTGGTAATTCACACCATGTGCAGGAATGACTCGCCCAAGTGGCATTGTATACAGGACGTAAAGTACAGGACCGAGTACCGAGCCCTGAGGCACTCCAAACTTTAGTGGTAAGGGGTCTGACTGTTTGCCATTAACCAAAACAGATTGGGTTCTACCAGTAAGATACGATGCAAACCATCGCAGTACAATATCGTTAATACCATATATATTATTAGAAAGGTCTTAAAGAAGAAAACTCTTTTTTTTTTAATATGGCAGCAATACGGTTCGAAATCTATATTCAGTTTAGAGAAAATGATTCAGAGGTTGAAAAAAATTATTACAACTTTTGATAGAGGGACAGCCGAGAAAAAAACCCAGAAAAACACGCGCCATTAACAAAAAATCTGACAAGCTTTAATGGGTGAAAACTCCATTGAGTATCATCTGATTTAGTTGTGATCTACAAAATAATTTTAATTTATTCAGTTGCTCATATTCTTTTCTTGAAAGTCTTGTTTTATCAACAATTTTCTAGATGTTTCACAATTACACACCTTTTTTCCATTGTGAAAAAGGGCGATAACTTATTCAATTTTGATAGAGAGCTAAGATTTTTGTACAGAGCCTAAAGACGCATTTCCATCGTTTCTTTGGGGTTTCCTTTTGTTTTGTTTTTTTCCAATAAATTTCCTATTATGATATGAGTTCTATTTTTAGTAACAGAATTCAATGGCCGATAACTCCATTAACCATGATCCGATTTATTTGCAATACGATTCAATGTCAGATGTCACGCCGCCTGGCAACGGCGGCCATCTTGGTTCTAAACAAAGAAAATCATTGTTTTTTTTTATTCTTCATGCTGGCTAGAACTTTTCATATGCCTTGTGATCAGAATGTGTAAAAGTCAAAACATGATCAAATGTATGGGGTTTTTCCCCCTGGAAGTGACGTTACGACTGTTGAAGAGTATTGGGAAATAATGTTATTCTCTTTACGGGCTGTTACTTGTTCTCTTTACAAGTTATAATTTTCTTAACAGTTTAAGTGATATTCCGGAAAATTGTGCTCTTTTTAGAAAGGACGACGCAAATAAAGGCCAATGATTCCTTGAAATGATGTATGATTTTTATTTTTATTTTTCCTGGTGAGAATGAGATCAAATAAAATTTTTTTGGGGGTTATTTGCAAGTTATCAAATTCTTGATATTATGGGAGTTCTGAATTTAATCACAATTTCACCTTGTTTGACCTCTATGTGACCCCCGAAAGGTCAAATCCAAATTCCAATCGGACAAAAATGTTATTTTTTGTCTGCTTATTTGGCTTATAAAGAAAGTTAAACTGTTACACGAATCCGGAACAACAATGGTCTCGGGGATCCTAATATTATAAATATCTAGTAAATACTTTTATCACACCAAGAAAAGTTTTATTATGTTAGTAGATCTAGATAACGATGAAAATATAAATCCATCTATTGTAAGATTCACAATTAAAAACAATATTCACATTCCAAGTTGAGAATCATGCTTCGGGAGACCACGGACGGTGTGAAGGGGGCAAGGGAAACTTGGGGCAGTAAGTCAAAGATGATGAATTGTCGATTCATCTTTTATAATCCCCAAGTTTAAAAACTTGGGTGGGGTTGCTGACCTCCCATAGTGGGCAGGGAGGCACTTACTGTGTCTTCTATCCCCCTATATATGTTTTCAAGATTGCTTTCTGTCTTTGTCTTGGAATGAGATTACTTAGTTTTGTCCTGACCCTGGTCGGAGTCCTTGGCTGGAAGGGAAACAGTTGAATGTATAGTTATAGTTTTGGGAGATGATATTTTTTTCTTTGTAAATCATCTCCCTGTTATGTATTGTTATCTTGTTTTATTTAGGTGATCTCAAACTAAGTACTTTGATAGTGTGCTCTTGGAATCTACATAATATGTTTCCTATTTGTACCAATTCCCCTTTATCTTACCTTTTCTTGGGTGCTTTGGTTGTAATTCGAGAACTTTTTACTAACCCATTTTCTTCCTTTTTACTGGCACTGATATGACCTTAATGTGTTACAAGCGCCATAAAACCCTTCAAAACAAAACAAACAAAACAAAGGTTTAAAACACCACAAGCCGCATTGAAGACTCTCAGATTTCTATCAAGAACTTAGGAAAATTTAACTTTGATTAGAATTAAACACTGTATATTACTGATAGCTTAACAATTCCTTGTTTCCAAGACATTGAATGCTAAAATTATGATTTGAAACTAAAGAAATATGATCTGTGCATTTTCTCCGTTGTGTTCGCTCGCCTTATTACTTTAAATGACAACCTTTTATACTTTAAAACTGACTGTTCCAAGTCTCTCTGACATATCCCAAGTCTATATAGGGAAAACGTGGGAGACATAGAACAATAATCTTCTTGTATTTTTGGAAATCTCCCAAAACATTATTTCAAGATCAAACATTTCTATTTTTACACACCAAGTATATTAAATCGCGAACTTTCAAGGGTTGAGATATTCAAACCTAATAGTTTGAGAGTTTGATCAATTTAATTGAAAATGTGAGACTTGGGGAAATGTAAGGGGAGACTTGGGACAGCCTGGTCAATGATAAGTAAGGAAGAATGTATGCCTCTTTTCAGTGTTACATTTCAAGAATTATTGCATAGCACTCTTCGATGAATTGAAAAAAAGTGGAATTTTGCTTTTTAAAAAAACCTCAGCCCCGTCCTCTAAAAAAAACAAGCAAAACCAAACGAACCCCCCCCCCCCACCCCCACCCCCAAAAAAGCAAAACAAAAAGCACAAATAACAAAAACAACCCCAGAAAACCAAAAACGCACGCGCATAAAAAAAGATAAAAATCACAAGAAACAACAACAAAAAATCGAAACAATTACAACTGGACTTTCTGTTCTTGTTCTGGACTAAATATGGCTTGGTTTTACCCGAACCTTGGCTGATATCTTATGCCGAATGGAGGACTGTAATATGTATTTATGTCTGTATGTTTCTTACTATGACAAGGAATTTTGTTTCATTTTAAAGCGGTTTTCTCTGTTTTTATCAGAGAGAAAGCGCTCATAGAACATTCCATTTGGAGTTTTAATTGAAAAGCCCAATTCCCTCCTTACAATCTGTGGTAGTTTGAATGTCGTGCAATGCAATAATTTGCTTTATTTTCTTACTGTATTGGTCATGCTCCTAAGTGTTTATAGATTATTACGGCGCTATAGAACAAATATTTTACGCACATCTTGTGGTCTCTCACTGTACTTAGGGATAAGAAGAGTACATGGCCTTTGTAAAGCGCTTTGATCATTTTAGTGTATATTGCGCTATATAAATGCTCAAATGCTCAAGAATAATGACAAAACACGTTTTCTTTCATCTCTACGAATACTCATGTTTATGAAATTTTGACAAGTAGGGGGGGGGGGGGGGGGGGGATTGATTCATCATTATGTGATGTCAATAGTTTTCCACCAAAAAAAAGTCACTGTACGGCCAAATTGTTTTGGATTGTTTGATACGAATTGTTATTAAAACATATTTTGCTTATATATATATAATATATGTATATGTATATTATAAAAGGATATGTTTGAAATGAACATGCGTGAAACTCATGACAGGTCTACCCGGATCTGTCGACAACCATCCGCATTCCACAGATTGTCATTTTTAGATTATTAACCCTCTCCATACCAACTACAGGAAAATCATCACATTCGTTACAGTACAACCAGCATTTTTTTCTCTAGTTCAGATCTCTTCTGTATATCACACATTTTGATGAATTTATTTTGTTGTAGTTAAAAGAACTTAATGCTGTGTTGTTGAGCATACTTTGCTGAACAAAATAATGAATATCGTGTCTCTTATTTTTTCAGTTGGAGTTTAAAAATTAATTATTATGATGGAAGGGTATGAAGTTTCGGGGAAAATCCGGAGAATTAACCATTTTCAGGTGGATCTATATAATTTTACTCTCACCTTATCTTTTCCTTCGAGAGAGCAGTACCAACAATGCAACTAGGGTCCGATTGAAATAGAAGTTATCTACGTCTCTCTAAATGTTTTCATGTTTAAAAAAGTGTTAGGTTTTCAGCTATAATCCCCCCCCCCAAATAAACCCCCCAAAAAACCCCCCGAAAAACAAAACAAACAAACGAATAAAAAAACAAAAACAACAAAAAGCAAAACAACAAACAAAAAAAACAACAAATAAAAAAAACAAACAAACAAAACAAACAAACAAACAAAAAAACCACAAAAACAAAACAAAAAGACAAACAAACCCCTCCCCCTCCCCCCTTAAATAAAAAAAAAACCCCAAAAAAACCAACAGAACAACCCAAAAAAAAACCCACAAAAAAAAAAAAAAAAAAAAAAAACCCACCAAAACAACCCACAACAAAACAAGAGACGGAACTTGTCATGAAAGAAATCCATTCTTGTTTTAAAGGGTTAAGCCAGGTACAAAGGTACAACCCATTTAGTCAAGCGTGACCGATTCATTGACTAGTTGCTTAAAATTTGAAAATGTGTGTGCATGTGGGAGGTGGGGGGGGGGGGGATGTGTAAGCAAAGGGAGGGAGGGAATAGGTAAGGATGACTCCCGGGTCTTCGGTGACATTGTGGCAATACCTCTCAAGAGTTGTCCAGGTTAGATATCATTTATATTAAATTTACAAAATGAATATATAGGTCATGTCCAAACAACACGTTTCAATGTAGGCGGTGTACAAAGTAGTACTATTTTAGACTTATCAAAAACTTGTTGGAACGATAAATAAACTGGCCATACCCCGACATATGAAGGCATGGAATGTATTGATAAGTCAGTTGGATAATAAAATCCATTTTCTTTTGTAATCTTGAATATGGTCATCAGGTAATAGACAAAAAATGCTTGATTATAATACAAATGTCTATCTCGTTCTGTGTTTTGACATATGGGCCCAGTTTTATATAAGAAGACTAGATTTAGTTATATACTAGTCTAGCAAATGACATGCTAGTCTAAAGCCTAATCGAAGTAAGTGACTAAAAGAATAGAATTTTGTGAATGTTGACCAGCCAGGCTCTTGAATGGGCGTTGTAAGGACGGTGAGTATTTCGGCTATTTTGTGCTGGCAACATCAAGCTCTGTCTAGTACACGATGGCAGGTAAAATACCAGCCTTCATACTTTCAACGTAAAAGATTTCCATAAGGAAATTAGCAACACATCCGGTATAGACGTCTAGATAGTATTTAGTTCCATTTCATATTTGAACATACTTCTGCCATAATGAATCAAATTTACATAATGTTGACTGTCGACTGATAGACTACAATGATGTCCATGGTCGACTATCGATTCTATATTTAGGCCAATGAAAGTTTCATTGAAACTCAAACAAATTGAACCAAAAAACCCTAAACAAAAAAGAAAATGTGTTCTGATGAATCACATTATTTCAGCCAGTTACAATGCTCGCAGGATAACTTTTGTCTCCACTATACTTTCTAATATTTTGTTGTTGTTGTTGTTCTTTGTAGTGAACCCTTCTGCACTTATCTTACATTTTTTAAAGCCAGTGTCAAAAGCAACAGGACACTTTTTGCCTCTGTCATTTTCTCAATCTAAAAATAGCTGCTATCTTGTCGACTCAAGTAACTAGTTTCAGACTAAGCTTGAAGTCCGGGCTCAGCAAATGACTAAAACTTAGTCCGAAGGTGCCGTGATTTTAATCTGGGACTTGCTTGGTCAGCTCACATAAAATCCGATTTTTTTCAAGTCATTGACTAAAGTCAGAGACTATGCGCTAGTCTGCGTTCATGAAGACACGCCCTGGGGACGACAACGTCGTTTTTAAAATGAATATATTTTTGATCTCAAAGTGAGTGTTCATTAATTTAATCTGGTTGTGCAAACAGAAAGCTACCATCCTTTCACTATTGCCATGATTAATTTGTTTCATCTTCAAAAACCCCAATTGGCAATTTGTTTTCATCTGTTGACAAGAAATTGACCATAGAATACCCCATTGCAATGATTAGATCAAGCCTGATTACATTGTCTAAAGCAGTTTGCGAACATTCAAAAAATATTGTCTTATAACGTCATCATGATTGTTGTTTGTAGTGGGGGGGGGGGGGGGGGGGTGGTAGACATGCATACTTGTCATCTTTGATTATATTCCTCTGAACCCTACCGCTATAATTTTGTCCGAAATTGGTTCCCATCGAGGCGATTCCTATGATCCTATGATAGCAATGCATTGTTCGCAAAACTGCCAAACTCTGAAGAAAAAAAACCCGGAGTATTTAAAATTTTGGCCAGAAAACTTGTTCTTTACATATCGTTTGATTAGAATGATCCTGGGAACACAAACGCAGACTTGACTAATCCCGTAGCGTACTCCGCAGTTGAAGTTACCAGATTGAAATCATTCTTCAGCGAATAGTTCCGTTGATGATTTCTTCAAATACCGCCGTCTTCCGTCACCATAAAGCAGATCTGTAGACGAAGACTGGTTTTTCCCGTATGAACCTCAAGTACTTAATGTGATTCATGACTGCAGCCTAACTTACTGCATGCACCATGAGGACTTCGCCTTAATTAAAGATTCAAAATCAACAATGGTCTCCTCACAAACAAATGCGCCAATCAAGCACTTCTAAAGACGCCCACAATGCACTAGGTATGCCCCAGGCCTGTGAAATAATGGGTGCTGAGCTCCGTTAATCCATGCATATAATAAAGTGAACGAGCCTCTTTGTTCCTTTTTTGTGTTTGTTTTTTTTTTGTAGAATGCCTGGAATTTGAAATTTCAAATTTTTAAAATTCTTTCATCTAATAATTATAATAGCTATCTTTCCTAACTCTGCCTAATTGCCTTTTAGTATGAAGCAACTTACTAGATCAAGAATGCTTTAAAGTTAACATAAATATAAGTATAAGCAGCCTTCCTTACATTATTAAACTTAAAAGCGATCAAGGCCTGGATATTTTTCCTTCCATTTTGTACTGTCCTTGGCTATAGACTTGGCCCTCTGCCAGGAGTGCCATCGAATTTCATTCCCGTGCCTTTTTAACCATCCTGCGTCATGGTGTTTTGGGCCTTCCTCTCCCACTCTTTTCCTCTGCAGTCCATCCCAATGCCACTGTAAAGTCGTTCTTGTCTCTTCTCCTCAAGACATGCCCATCCAATTCCATCTTTTCATTTTCACCATCATTCTAACTTTCCCTGCCTCTGCCACTTTCAGAATTATTTTATCCCTCACACGTCGTTGCAATTTAACTCTCAAAATTTTCCTCAAGCTTTTATTTTGAAAAAAAAAAACAACAAAACATACAGTTTCCTTTCTACAAAATTTGCTAGTTTCTAGACCGTCAATGTCTGAGGAGCCATATAGGAGCACAAAACGGACTAACGTTTTAAACATCTAAACTTTTGTCTTACTTCCTGCACCTCTTGTGTTCCAGACTTTACCAAGCCTCTGGATGATGGGAATGGCAACAGATGTGGACAACAAATTCTCATCGCTCTCATTTAATAAAAATATGAGCATATGAGGGCCCTCATATTTCGATGAAATGAGAGCGATGTTTTCAGCAAATTTAAGGTCCTCTACTGTTGCGTTGAAATTCCATCTTATGCCATTATTCTCCACCTCTGTTGTCATTTTTAGTAGTTTATGATCATCAGGGAACAAGAATACAGCTTCCCTGACTGGAATCAGTCCCATCGAATAATCAATGTCTGAAATATAATTCAACCTAATCATAATCTTCTTGTTTTCTCCTCCTCAAGTAGCGTTTACAGAGACCCCTAAAACATGTTTTGTTTTCTGTTATTTTAGTCTTTTCGGTGTTAGCAATGTTAAGGGTAACGACTTTATTGGACATCACATATTTACACGAAGGAAAGATTTGAACACCACCCCTCTAATTAAAACGAGGGGTTCCCTTGAATGAATTCTTTGATTCCATTTCCCAACAGGCACATTACCGTATTAACTAACCCTCTACTTTCAGTCAAAGTCAACACTTCCAATTACCATAATAACAAGATCCCTGTGACATCCGAGTCACATCCAAAAGAACCTTGTTCGATCCCCCTTTGGATCGTTAATTTGTTCTCGCGGTTTATAAATAGAACGAAGATGACGTCACTCACGCCTTGCTTTTTGCCATCCACGTTTATGAGTAGTTCTCACTAAACTGTATTAACCAGACAGACTATAAACGTTCATGATTACACACAGTTTTGTGTGTTTGTCCGTTATACTTCCGGATGGCAATGTTGTGAGTTTCTTAGCAAAGCGCAACTATCTATTGATGCTATGCGCTTAGCTAAAAAACCCCAAAAAACTCGGATAGAAAGTACCAGCACATTAAAGAGTGTGTAACCTTAGACCAGAGAATCTTTCTGCTTAAATTTTAATTATCTGATTAATTCAAGTTAGTGAGAAATACTCATAAAAATGGCTGGCTAAAAACAACAACAAAGAGCTGAGTGGCGTAAATTTCGTTCTCTCTATATCCATCCAACAGTGATTGGATAGTTAGATATAATATGTGATTTTTTAAAACTTAACTTATGTTGTGATATTGCCTAAGGGAAGAGAGAAAGAAAGAACGAAATAGAAAGAAATAAAGAAAGAAAGAAAGAAAAAAAAAAAAAAAAAGAGAGAGAGAGAGAGAGAGAGAGAGAGAGAGAGAGAGAGAGAGCGAGGAAGGGGAGTGAGAGAGCAATATGTAATACTTCTCTGCTCTATTGTTTCTTCTCTCTCTCTGTTTCTCTCTCTCTCTCTCTCTCTCTCTCTCTCTCTCCCCTCTCTATCTCTCTATCTCTCTCTCTCTCTCTCTCTCTCTCTCTCTCTCTCTCTCTCTCTCCCCCTCCCTATCTCTATCTCCTTCATTCATTCATTCTTTCTTTCTAATTTATTTCATCCGTTTAGAAGGTAAGGCGGCCGACATATTAAGACCTAACCCATTCGTATATTTTGTCGTCACGGTTGATGTGCATTGTCATCTAATCACCGTGGGTCACTTATGACAGCCACAACAGGCACAATCCCGAAATAAGAGATATCACTCATGTTCACCTCACGCTGTCTTGTTTTACTTTAACACTTACAGTCATGGGGGCGTTTTAAAAAATCATCATGCGTGTTAAGTTCCGCCTTAGTTAATTTTGATAAATACGCGTTTACATTAACAAAAACATTGAAATGACGATTTTCTTGTTAAATGACTGTTAACTTGATGAAAAAACGGATATTATGTCCTATTATCATTAAAACAAAAAGTTATGAAATCGTAAGGATTTCCCCTCAATTGTGTTATAAAATGTATAAAAATCTCCCCAATAATTGGAGCTGGTGACGTGTTATCTTAGAAAATATATATTTTGATTTTAGCGCTATAAATTCTATAGTCATGCACAAAACACACGACCATCAGTATTAGGGTGAATATCTTAAAGAAAATAACAACAACCTCATTGCCTATGTTTATGTCGCAACTTTCCTTCTAACTTCAAATCTAATAATCTGGCGGAGCGGAGAGAGATCACCTGTGGACAAATTTGCCGTTCTCTGAAAAAAAAAAAAAACATTTAACGACACGTATTGAAGAACATAAAGAAAATCGAACAAGGTCAAAGGCCAGCTTCGAGGTTTGTCACCAACAATTACTTGCGCGAACCAAGATGCGTTACTGAGGTCCTGAAATTGCTTCAGTGGAAAACACCGGAGAGTAGGCGGAAAAAGAAAAGCCTACAACTTCTCCACAGAACAGTCCATTCCAACAAAACAGCAGTAACTTTACCACATTATTTTACAAAACAATACTGTACATTCACAAGAAATTATCACAGCAGTAAGTTCACAACCCCAACACACAGAACCAAAACAAATAAAGAGTTTTTTTTTCACAAAGAACCATCAAGGAATAAAACACTCTCCCACCAGAAATCCTAGATATTACCAACAACACACTTGATCAACTATTAAACATTCATTTTTCAACTCAATGACAAAATTAGGACATCTATAGATGGCATTGCTTAGGGCACAATGCCACAGGACTGTCCTGGTCCCGATAGGTGCAGTACATTATACTGTGTGACCTACCGTTAAAAATGATATTATGTCGTGTTTTCGTTTGTTTTTTAGGGTTTTACGGCGCTTATAAAACATTTAGATCATAATTTCAGCGCCATATAAAAATAATAAAATGGGATATTCAAAATATTCTAGATTTACAACTGATCACCCAAAAGTCCCACCCAGACACCAGCACAGGATCCTACCAAAAGGAACACAATCAAATGTTTATAAGATAGGTTCAAAACAAAAATATAACGATCAGTATATAACAGAAGGACAATTCACAAGGCAAGGACTCCGGCAAGGGTCAGGACAAAACCAAGTAATCCCATTCCAAGACAAAGACAGAAAGCAACTCAGAATACAGATAATACAGTGGGGGGGGGGGGGGGGGGTAGAAGACACAGCGTGACCTCCTGCCCACCACTAGAGGACAAATGACTATAATCGGGTGGTTAAGATGCTAAAATGGTATCCAACTCGACTAATATGAAACTTGAGTTACGTTAATATGATACTATATTGGTGTGAAGGAATATGATTTCTTTATATATGAAGAGCTATATTTTCATTCATTTCCATTCTTATCATTTTTATTTAAACTTCACGTTTTGACATCAGTTCAATACCGTCTTAGAACGATTGGTCACAATACATAGAGTTATATTTATCTAAGCGCCATAGAGATTCTTCCCTCTGGTTATACACTCTTTCTGAACCGTGTGTCTTGTTGCATGATAGCTGCTCAAACAAGATATAGATGGTTGTCAAAGCTTTTGATACACAATCTGTATGTTGTAGTCGTAATATTTTGTTGAGTAACATTGGAGATCACCATGAACCTTGTGAACTTGACCCATGAATAATCTTTGTATGTTTGTTCTTGGGGGGTTTTACGGCGCTTGCGACATTTTGGGGACATTTCAGCACCAGTAAAACGACAGAAAATAGGATATTAAAAAAAAGATTTAAGATTTGAGGAATGGTTCAAACAGAGGTCAGAAGTGGACTCAAAGAGCAAAACTATCAATAGTTCGTAGTCTGAGAACCCCTAAAAGTTTCATCCAGACACAGGCACGGGATCAAGCCAAAAGTATTCACTCAAATGTCTAAGCAACTCAAAAGTTCTAAACAAACTATGTAACACTTCCTTACAGAGAGATGATTTAAAAGGGAAAAACATCATCTTTCAAAACAAGGAGCTTCCTGTGCTAGATGGGAGGTTAAAAGACTCTATCTAGGACTAATTTTTGGGTATTTGAATGATGCACCGAATACAGTTTCCTCTTCTCTTTTTTTTTTTTAGAAGCAGTAAAAACAGACACAGGCAACCTCTATTTCATCAATCTTGAAAAACATATCCTAGCAAGCATAACCGAGCAATAATATGTCCCGGAACAGTCTTATCCCGGTGTAGTACCTTTATTAAAAAGAGGACATCTCCGTGGGACGGGACAAGTAGTTATCTTCCGACAATTTACATAGGACGAAATCAGATAGTCTCTGACAGTCGTTATTCCTATAACATACTAATCTATCGAGCCCAAACAAAGCATGTGATTGATGACCCATTGTGACGTGTGTCAGTGCAATCGATCATAGGTTGCTTCCTCCCACTCCCCCTTCCCATTTTTATCATTAACTACCAATATTTTTCGTCACACAATTTGAATTTTACGTCTTTTCCCTAAACTCTCTCTCTCTCTCTCTCTCTCTCTCTCTCTCTCTCTTTCTCTCTCTCTCTCTCTATCTATCTGCCCCTCCCTCTTTCTCTCTCTCTCTCTCTCTCTCTCTGTATGTGCGTGTTGTGTTGTATACATCTTAACAGTAACTTAATGATGCTATACGTTATGGTAAAATACTCACAACATCAGCCAGAACTGAGTGATGTCAACTTCGTTTTTTTCTATAGATAGAATGCGCTTGGCCAAGGAGTTCACAACATTGCCATCCGGAAGTATAACGGACCAACACACAAACTCTTATTATAAAAGACCCGATCAACAATTATGAAGCTCTATTAAAATACATCGAAATAAAAATAATAGATATAAAGTCCTCCATTATGCCCTCCCTTATTCAAAACAACACACCAAGAGCACAGGAGGAAAAAGAGGTGACAAGACAAGAACTCACAGCAATATTCGTCAACCACCAACGAAAAGCTATTGATATTATTAGAAACGGATGTAAACAAACACACTCAAGTTGTGAGATAGATATCAACACAGTAGAGACTGCCTATAAAGAAAAATGTCAACGAAACAATATAAACATTAGTGACACACCCTGGTCCGATGATGTCACTATCCCCCCTCCCGCATGGACACCATCAACAAGTGAGTTTACAATCGACGAACTCACAAGCTGTGTTAAAAAATTACCAAATGAAAAGTCACCCGGGGCAGACGGTGTCACCTATAAATATATAAAACAAAATATAAACAAACTGGCACCAATTTTTACGGCCATCTTTAACACCTGTTTAAAATATCAAAAAGTCCCCCCAGACTGGAAACACAGTATCATAACACTGGTACCAAAAAAGAATGGAAACAAGGACAACGTCGACGACTGGCGACCTATCGCCTTATTACTAACGTCCTATAAAATATTCATGAAACTCATACAAAATCGACACATGCAATGGATTGTCGACACGGAGAGACTGT
>NC_088360.1:34635219-34650219 GCF_034508935.2 Berghia stephanieae
AGTAAATTTACTATCATGATACTCTAGCATTAATCCATTGTGATTTGTGCTACAATTAAATTATTTATTAACTAGACATGGAAATGTTTATATTAACGTAGGTATATGAATGGGTGACAATAGCAATGAAAGATTGTGATTACAAATCATTGTGATGAACAACATGATGGCAATGTGATTACAAATCATTGTGATAAACAATAGTGATGGCAATGAAGCATGATTTTAGTCGATGATATGAAGGTAATTTAATGAATGAAATGAATGAAAATGTAAATGGAATATTGACATTTCAATTATTAATCATAAATGAGTGAAAATTCATAACAATAATAGATAAAGAGAAGATTTCCCAAATCATGAATGGGTATGGTATATATATCCAAACAATACTCAATGTTACATTAAGTTGGGTCATCATGTTTACAAATAAAATTATCGAAATTGTGCGTTCTGATTTGGCATAGTTTGCGAGGTAACTAACAGTATGCATGGGAGGTTAAGTTATACCCTTCTCACGTGTTTACACTAATCGAGAAAGTAGGTCGGCGTGAATATTTTCACAGCCTGGTATGTGAGAGATACTGAAAGTGTAATTTTGCAAAAATAGACTCCACCTTAGTACTCTACTATTATTCATTTTGTTATTTCTTATGTACGTGAGTGGTTTATGGTCCGTTTCGACCACAAACTCTTTTAGCAGTAGATATCTGCTGAATGTCTTTAAAGCAAAGACGATGGCCAGTCCTTCACGCTCTATTACAGAGTATCGTGATTCTCTGTCCAATAATTTTCTGCTTGCATATAAGCAAGGCATTAGAGTTCCCTCATGTTCCTGTAATAGTACACCTGCGATGCCCTTATCAGACGCGTCAGTTCTTACAACAAATTCTTTTGATATGTCGGGTAATTTAAGAATTGGTTCTGAACAGAGTAATGCCTTTAATTGGTTAAAGCTATTCTGACACACTTCTGTCCAAACAATTTTGTTCGGTGACCCATTCTTTGTCAGATTTGTTAGCGGTGTCGCGATGTGCGCGAAGTTGTAAATGTATTTCCTGTAAAAATTTAGGAGCCCAAGTACTTTGCGTACTTCTTTTTTTGTCTTAGGTGGTTGCAATTGTGCGATTTTTGTTTGTTTTTCTGTCTCGGGTGTCTGTGTCCCATGACCAACGGTATGATTGATCCTGCATTTGAAGCTTCGATATTAGTAAACATAGGTTGCGACACTGTGTCTCTATCAAAATACTTTTTTAGCATATTTGCATGGAATGTCTTTGTTGTGTTGTTAATTTTAATCTCGTAATTAACATTAGATTTTACTGCTGTTATTTTGAATGGTTCTTTCCATGTAGCTAAAAGTTTACTCGATTCATCGGGTAAGAGTATTAGTACTTTGTCACCAATCTCAAATTTTCTTGACTTGCTTTTTCGATCGGAGTATTCCTTGTATTTCTCTGCTTTTTTAGTGACGGATTCCTGTGCTAGCTTACATGTATCCTCTATTCTGTCTTTCAGGTTTCTTACATATTCGTAAGCAAACATAATTTCGTTATTGTCCTCCTCATTCCCTTTACAAATGTCGGCTACTATATTGATCGGGCCGCGAGGTGATCGTCCATACATCAACTCAAATGGGGAGTAGCCTGTAGATTCTTGGGGTATTTCTCTATATGCAAATAGGATTGCTGGTAAGTATCTGTCCCAATCATCTGGTTTTTCTGCTGACACTTTTCTTAACATATTCTTTAGAGTGCCATTAAATCTTTCACAAAGACCATTTGCTTGGGGGTGGTAGGGAGTTGAGAATGAGTGTTGGATTCCCATGAGTTTCATGGTTTCATGCATCATATGTGATGTAAATTGGGGTCCATTGTCCGACAGTATCTCATTTGGTATGCCTATTCTAGTAAAAATTGTCATCAATGCTTCAGCTATGTGATCCGATGTAGTGGATTTCAATGCTATCGCTTCTGGCCACCTGGTTGCGTAATCGACTAGTGTTAGTATGTGTGTATGGTTTCTATCTGATTTTGTTAAAGGGCCTATAATGTCAATTGCAACTTTTTGAAAAACTTTTTCAATAACTGGGGTTGTCTCTAATGGCAATCTCGGTATTCTGCCTTTTGCGACTCTTCTTTGGCATGTGTCACAAGATTTCACATATTCTCGGACGTCTTTAGTAATTCCAGGCCATGTGAAATTCTCGGATATTCTCTTCAATGTGGAAGAGCTCCCAAGATGTCCAGAAGTTATTGAATCGTGCGCTATTCCAAGGATTTTGTTTCTGTAAATACTCGGCGTGACCAGTTGTTTAGCTATTTTGTTTCTTTTCCTATGTAACCTGAACAGAATATCTTTTTCAATGATGTATTCAACTTTTGATTTCGTCCCTTTGTTTGCGATATTGAAATATGATGTTAAAGTCGGGTCCTTTTTCTGTTCTTCAATGAACCTGTTCCTGTCAAATTGTTGTGGTTCTAGAGAAATAGTCATTGGCTTCTCTGTTGTCTTAGTCATCTTTCTTGTTTCTGCTAGACAAGCTGTTTCTTGGGTTAATGACCATTCTTTTACATCTGTTGGGTTGTCTTTAAGACCTTTTATATTGCCAAGAATAAAATCAGCGACGGGGTTGGGAAGTATACAGCATTCCACTATTCCTGTATAGTATGGGGTTTCTATGTACACGTTAGCTGTTTCAAAGGTTTCGACTGTGCCACTGAATGTGATGCATTGTACCGTTTTTCCAGTTTTGTCTTCGTCATTGATCAAAGATGCTTTTATTCCTATTGTACTGCATCCTGTGTCTCTCAATATTTTGCAATCAGTTCCATTAGCTTTGCCTTCACAAAAAAATAGCGATCCTGATTTGTGAGTTTGTGTTAAAAGTGACATACCTTTCACGCAATACACATTTATATTTTCTCCTGACATTACTCGTGTCTGATTATTTACACTTGTTTGGAGTGATGCATTTGCAGTTTCTTTTGGATATCCCACGATTTTGTAGCATTTGTCTGCTGTGTGGCCTTTCATTCCACAATATTGACATTTAATTATAGGTTTGTTAGTTTTCTTATACTCAGTATTATTGTCAGTGCTATTTCTTGTTTTGTTTTGATAGGGTCGGCTATGGTCTCTATTGAACTGTTTGTTCCATGGTTTGTTACTATGATCATCTTGTTTCACTTGCGTGTTCCGAGTGACTGATCGGCTCGTTCTATTTGAGTATTGTACTTTAGGTGTACATGGACTCTGAGCAGCGGCAGCGTAGTATGGTTCCTTCAATGTTCTGCTAAGGGGTGTCAATGGATGTGCGCTGTTAAAGTTTTCTGCGTAGATTTTTAATTTGTCCAAGTTTTCTGGCTTTCTCTCTTTAAAGAATGCGACTAAATCTGGGTTGCAAGCTTGATAGATTCGATTCTTCAGCGTGAGATAGTAAAGGCCTGCAAAGTCGTCTTGTTTTACGTTTGCCAACTCAAGCCACCGATTTAGAAATTGAGTAATTCGGTTCACGAATGTATTAAAGTCTTCTCCACTTTCCGGTTTTGCAGTGTGAAACCTTTCCTGGTAACCATCTTCCGTTAATCTAAATCTTTTTAGTAGAGCGTCTTTAATTTTACCATAGTCATCTGCATCTTCAGTTGTTAAGGTATAGAAAACTTTTAGCGGTTCTCCAGATAAGCAGTTAATCAAGGCTGTGGCCCATTTGCTTTCTGGCCAACGATAACCTTTAGCCTGAACTGCGAATCGGTGTAAGAAGGATTCTAGACAGTCTGAGCGTTCATCGTATGTCGGCATGCGTGGAAGTTTCACGAAAAATTCATCACTATTATTATGTTTTCTTTCATGACCGGCTTTTGTTTTTTCAATTTCCAGCATCATTTGGGTCCTTTTGGTTTCTTCTTCTGCTAAAGCTATTTGTCTTTTTAGTTCCCTTTCTTGGACTCTTTCTTCTCGTTCTTCTCTACGTATTCTTTCTTCATGTTCTTTTTCTTCTCTACGTATTCTTTCTTCATGTTCTTTTTCTTCTCTACGAATTCTTTCTTCATGTTCTTTTTCTTCTTTTACTTTCTCTTCGCACCATGAAAATATTCTTTCCTGGGGTATTTCTAAGTCCTTTGCGAGACTTAAGTATCTTTTATATGCTTCCATGTTGCAATAAATTAGTTACGGTATTTTATATATATTATATTGACAGGATACTGTTACTGACTGTTTTATTTATTTACACTTACTGGAATGAACTGTTCTATTTTTAGAAATCTCTCTCTCTTATTTCAACTTATTATATATGTTGAATTTGATGCCTTTTATCGTTATATCTTATAAAGCAATGTGTCAATACAATGCGGAGTTATTATGACTTGTGTCAATAACAATGTGTCAATCGCGTGTACTCTAAACTATGTTACTACGAAAAATGTATCACCAATGTGTGTGACTCGTCGTTAGTTTGTGTACAATTATTCGCAATGACGCTAATATACTAGAGTGTGATAACAATAATAGGATGCCAAAATAATCCCAAGTTATCTATCACTAAATATAACACGACGGCGAGTAGACTCCTTTTATTATTATTTAGTTTTTAAAGACTCACTTTTCAGAACATAATATATATAAGTGGTTTTCGGTAACAGTAATATGCCAAAAATGCATTTAAAACAAATCACTATGCAAAACAAATCACGATGTCTATAGTTACTATGTGATGCCCAACTCATGTAAAAGAGAATAATGAAGGATATATCTACCAACTCAGTTCGTGGCTGGGACCTCTCTCTTGTTCAATGGTTGTTCAACAATTGTAATTAGGCATTGAAGAGTGTTTAACAGTGATGTCTGAAATACAAAACAATAAAATATCGTAAGATTTACAATAGTTACAAAATGTGTTCACAACACTGAGTGATTGGATGATAGGTGAATGAATCGTTATGGAATGTAAACATATTGAAAACAATTCATGAATGAGGCAAACAACAAAATGAAATGAGTGATATAATAACAAAGTGGACAAGGAATGAATGAATGAATGAAAAACTGAGTGAATAGATGAATGAATGAATGGATAATGTATGAATGAAAGAATGAAGGGAGGAATAAATGTATGAATGATTGGATAAATGAGTGAATAAACGAATGAATGGATGAATGAATGAATGAATAAATAAATGAATGAACAATGAATGAATGAATAATTTATAAATGAATAAATGAATGAAGGAATGAATCAATAAAATGCTATTCAATTTGAATGAAAGAATGAATGGATAAATTGCTATTCCATTTAAATGAAGAAATGAAAAAGAAAAAAAAATAATCCTGTAAATAGGGAGTTCAATTAAAATATGATCAAGTGGGGCAATTAAGAGTTTTACAATTTAAACTTTAAAGTTAGATGAAATAGATATATGTAACTAAATAAATTCAATTCTTTATATGTGTCCCCTCCAAAATGACATGGTCTCAAGTGAGTAAAGAGCTACTCGACTATGCATAAAGATATATGTAGAATGAGGCCCCAGAATTTACTAGTTACTATAAATGAAAAACAATTAACGATTTGTTTACAATGAAATAAAAATAATGATGAAATTTAATTAAAAGAGATAAACAGTGATCGTGGCAGTTACAAATAGAGATATGAATATTTTACGTAACTTATGATAATATGTCAGGTTCATAAGTTTACGTTTCCAGGCAGTTGATGGGCTTGGATGATCTATTCCTCTGATAACAGGATTGGACTCGTAAAATTCCACTTCCAGGCAATTGGTAAGAAGTTATTGTGTAGTCCTTGACAGTGGGCTTGGGTTTGATCCTTGAAGATTATACAATCAAAGTTAAAAGCTCCGGCGTCTTAATGGTGTAGATATAATATCTACAAAGTCCCAATAGATAAAAATCTTCCAGTATATATATATAGGAATAGAACGACTGGCCGTCCGGCATAGATTGTGGAGAGAAAGTGAGTGTCGAATGTTAGACCTATCAGCTTTTATAATAAGTGGCTTCGTGACAGAATGTAGAACGAAAAGTATTCACTAATTAGAAATTAATTCGAGGGAAGGCTATAAAAGGAAAGACGATCTAATATTAGAAGGTAAAGTTTATCTAAGCCTACCGAAATATAACTGGAGTGAGATGAATTCAGTTCTTAATAAAATAAAATTTAATAAGATAATTGTGAACAACCCATAGAATTAAACGAATGAGAATACGTACGAAGCCTAAAAAGTGTCCACCAATGAAAGCATTCAGCGCCATTTTGTTGTTGGCTGAGAATGTAGTAATTACCATTCATTCGGTATCTATGTCAACATAACGACACAAGAAAAACAACAAACAATATCAAAATCCACAATAAAATGTTTCAGAACTGTTGCGTATATTTATGGCACAACGAAGCTGTCAAAAAATGAACTTAGAGAATGTGTGTAATCATGTATTATAATAACCTGTAATGTGTTTTCCAACCACCACATCATCTACTACTACAACCACCACCATAATATCATCACTAACACTACTACTACAACCACCAGCCCAACATCATTATCACTACCACTACTACTACACCACCACCAGCACATCATCATCACTACCACTACTACAATCACCACAACCACATCGTCATCACTACCACTACTACTGCAACCACCACCACCATATCATCATCATTACCACTACTACCACAACCACCACCACCACTACTACTACAACCACCACCACATCACTACCTCAACTACTACAACCACCACCACAATAGCATCACTACCACTACTACTACAACCACCACAACCACATCGTCATCACGACCACTACTACTACAACCACCACCATATCATTACCATTACCACTACTACTACTACAACCACCACTACCACCATATCATTACCATTACCACTACTACTACAACCACCACAACCACATCGTCATCACTACCACTACTACTGCAACCACCATTACCACCATATCATCACCATTACAACTACTACTACAACCACCACAACCACATCATCATCACTACCACTACTACTACAACCACCACCACATCATCATCACTATTACTACTACAACAACTACAACCACCACCACATTATCATCACTACCACTGCTACTACTGCAACCACCACCACCATATCATCATCATTGAAATATTTTTTTTTTTAATTGAGCTTTATATAGTGCAATATCTACTAAATGTGCTCAAAGCGCTTTACAAAGGGTCCCTGGTCAACATTTAACATGTCGGACGGGACATGACGCCTGTTAGGCGATATTACAATTTTTCGGACAAAGACAACTCTGTTAACGGCCAGGTACTCATTTTACACCTGAGTACGGTGAGAGAATGTGAGTAAAGAGCCTTTTCCAAGGACTCAACTATGCGCCGAGCGCGAGGCTCGAACCCAGGACCTTCCGATCCGGAAGCGAGTGTCATACTACTAGACCACATAGCCGCATCATTACCACTACTACTACAAACACCACCACCACATCATCATCACGACACTACTACTACTACAACCACCACCACCACCATATCATTACCATTACCACTACTACTACAACCACCACCACATCATCATCACTACCACTACTACTACAACTACAATCATCACCACCACCACATCATCATCACTATTACTACTACAACTACAACCACCACCAACACCACATCACCTCACTAACACTCAGTACTACAATCACTACCATTAGGTTTTGGAGCTTTACTTCATTTGAAATAAGGAAACTTCGGAATTGTATTTGGCATTGTGTTTATATATCATAATATAATTCTAATCAGTTATCTATTTAGAACTAGATACTATACAATATGTATGCCAAATACCACCCCAATTCCCCTTTCTTGTGTGCGGGAATTCCTCTTTCGGCATTGAAATTGAATGTGAGAGAGTCATCACTACACACATAAACAACAGAAACAATTTAAAAACAAGACTATGACACGCAACCACTCACACACGAGGCTATACTATTTATCCTTTTCTCTATATAGAATAGGACAAGACAAACAATAGCTTGACTCTCGCTACACTTCGCATTGATGTTTGTCGTCTCACGAGTTCAACTGTCGGTCGACCTGTCAATATTCCTTTTTGCCTCGGACGTAATCATTAATAGAATGTTGTGTGGTTTTGACCGTGAAGAAAACCTTAAGAAGTCACATTTATATCATTTTAGAGAGATCGTTTTGAATAATTTTGAGTTAAACGAGCGAGCAGCAACTTGTTTTCATGAACGGCCGATCAGCGCTTGTTTACTATAGTAACGCGATTCCCAGCCAACAGCAAAATGGCGGATATTTTTCTCATCGAGGCCGCTGGTTGGTTAGCCAATAAAAGCACCGTACGGTTTCCATTGGGTAAATTCCTTGGAACAACCTTTACTGTGACAGTATTTTCTGCACGCCGTGACACAATTGTACTTTTCTTTCTACCGTAGTTGAATAAACAATTTATACATTTAAATTTTAAAAAATTTCGTTGTAGGCGCTCGGGCATGCCGCGGAGTTAAAGAAGACTCAGTTTATAGGATCTTGTCGTACCTATTTGCAACCAATAGTTACTGCTTAATAATGCTATATTAACGGGGAAGAAGGGGGTACAGAAATGGCAATGGTGGAAACATTTAAATGATATTAGTAAAAAGCCCGCAATTTCGCGGGGAAAGAACTATTTTCATTCGATACTGTACTCACCATCATTTAATGAGGGCAGATTGGTAAACAACGTTGTCTGTGTAATTTGGTATATCTTCGGTTGATTTTTCTGTGTGGCCCAATAATATATTTAATAATATATTCCCTCAATTAACCCCAAGAAAAAATTAAACCTAGTACCCTTAATTAACCCCAATAGGAAAAACAAGCACCCTAGCACTTTAATAATACTTATGACTAACCCTAATAGGAAAAAAAATCATCCGATCTCGAGCTAACCCTAATAGAAAAAATCATGACAAATTGAATAAATAAACGCCTGACAAAAGATCAAAGGTGAAAATACAAATTTAAAGAATACTGGGGATGTAGGAGCTTTCGGAATGTCTCCCCTTTACTTCTTCTTCTTCTTCTTCTAGGTTCCATGCCTGGTCCAGGCTTCGGATACTGCATGAATTATCTCTCTCCATTCCTCCCTGTCTCTTGCCTTTTCAAACAGCTCTTGGATTGTTAGGCTGGTGAAGCCCTTCAGTTGGTCTATGAGTGTTTTTCTTTGTCTCCCCGGGCGCGTTTACCAGGTATTTTTCCACAACTTGCCAGGTATTCATTCTTATCTTTCCTTACTATGTGTCCGAAAAAGGATAGTTGTCGATCCACTATTAAGGGCATTAGTTTCCTTTGTTGGTATGTTTGTTTTAGCACTTCTTCGTTCGTTTTGTGTGCAGTAAGATATGAAGTGAGTAGAAAAGTGCCAGAAGACAATAGAGAATAAAAATTTTTTCGCGGCGGTGGTGGGGTTTGAACCTGCGACCTTATTGGTACGACAACTCCGCCTGGCAGGTGAGAGCGTGGCTCTACCGTGTGAGCTATCCACGAACACAAAAATATTCGTTTCAAACCCAAGTCATTTCTAGATCCCTCTCTCATCCACTTCTGGGACCGCTGATTCGTTCGCCCACCACCATCGCGAAGTATTTTGACCAGCAGTTAAGCTTAATAGCCAATATTCTCAACACAAACATATAACATAGAAACGATTGAGACACTGAGTATGCTCCGGTGTATGGGGTGAATTTTTAATTCAGAAAAGTGAGTGGAGCAGGCACTTATGTTGGTAACAACAAGATATGAAGTGAGTAGAAAAGTGCCAGAAGACAATAGAGAATAAAAATTTTTATTCTCTATTGTCTTCTGGCACTTTTCTACTCACTTCATATCTTGTTGTTACCAACATAAGTGCCTGCTCCACTCACTTTTCTGAATTAAAAATTCACCCCATACACCGGAGCATACTCAGTGTCTCAATCGTTTCTATGTTATATGTTTGTGTTGAGAATATTGACTATTAAGCTTAACTGCTGGTCAAAATACTTCGCGATGGTGGTGGGCGAACGAATCAGCGGTCCCAGAAGTGGGTGAGAGAGGGATCTAGAAATGACTTGGGTTTGAAACGAATATTTTTGTGTTCGTGGATAGCTCACACGGTAGGGCCACGCTCTCACCTGCCAGGCGGAGTTGTCGTACCAATAAGGTCGCAGGTTCAAACCCCACCCCCGCCGCGAAAAAATTTTTATTCTCTATTGTCTTCTGGCACTTTTCTACTCACTTCATATCTTGTTGTTACCAACATAAGTGCCTGCTCCACTCACTTTTCTGAATTTTGTGTGCAGTATACGATATTCTCTGCATCCTTCTCAAGCACCACATTTCAAAAGCTTCAATGTTCTTTTGTGTTTCTGCATTTGTAGTCCAGCTTTCGCATCCGTATAACAAGATTGGCCACACGTAGCACTTCAAGACTCGGAATCTAATCCCGAACGACATCTGTTTGTTTTTCAAAATGTTTCCCAGGTCCATGAAGGCCTGTTTGGCTTGAGTTATTCTTGCTCGTATGTCTCGGTTACATCTTCCATCTGTTGTCACTATTGAACCTAGGTATTTAAAACTTTCTACGTTGGTAAGTTGCTCGCCGTGAATCGTTATATTGCAGGTGTTGTTGTTTTCGGGGTTTTTCTGTATTACCATGCATTCCGTTTTGGTGATATTCACTTCCATTCCCTTGGCTTCACTATCTACTACCACTTTGTCAACAATCTTTTGAAGTTGGATTTCTGATGTTGCAATGAGTACCGTATCGTCTGCGTATCTTATATTATTTATGTTGTGACCTCCCACTTTTATTCCCTCCATATTATTTATGCCCCTCATGATTGTTTCTTGGTATAGATTAAACAGATCTGGTGAGGCAACACACCCTTGACGGACTCCTTTCTTAATAGGAATGGAATTTTCTGTAGAGTTTCCGATTTTGATAGATGCCTGCTGGGTGTAGTATAATGTTTGCATGAGTCTGAGGTCTTTCTCATCAGCGCCAATGGAGTGCAGTTGTTTTAGTATTTCTTCGTGGCGTACTCTATCAAAAGCTTTTTTGTAGTCGACAAAACAGAGGTATAGTGGGGTCTGAACCTGTATAGCTCTTTCACTTAAAACACGGAGGAGGTATATTGCGTTCCTTGTCCCTCTGTCAGGTTGGAATCCATATTGTTCTTCTGCGATTTCGGGGTTAATCTTATTCCTTAGCCTGTTGATAATTATACGCAACAGTATTTTGTTGATGTGGCTTATTAAACTTATAGTTCTAAAATTTTCGCATCTGACTGCACCTGCTTTCTTTGGTATTGCTATGAAAATAGAGTTACAGAGATCTTCTGGAATTTTCCCAGTATTGTATATATTGTTGAATAATATGTGAAGTTCATCAATTGCTAGATCTCCTAGGCTTTTTAATACCTCTACAGATATTTCATCAGGGCCTGTTGCTTTACCATCCCTCATTCGTTCCATGGCATGTTCAATTTCACTTTTGGTGATGTTTGGTCCGCTTAATGGTTCTTTGAATTTCAGTGGTGGTTCATTTCTATTTGGATCATTGTACAGTTCGCCTATGTATTCTACCCATCGGCTTTCTATATGTTGTTCTTCAAATAGCAGTTCCCCTTGTTTGTTTTGGATACAACTTCCTGCTGCTTTGCTTTTCCTTTTCCCTGATAGTTCTTTTATTCTTTGGTGAGCTTGTTGGGGGTTGGGTTTGTATTCTCTTTCGATTTCGCAGCATTTCCAGTCTAGATAGTTCTCGTGTGCCTCGATGCATTTGGATTTAATGTGGTTGTTCAATGTTTGGTATTCTGCAGACCCTCTGTTGCATTTTCGTCTTTCTTCAAATAGGTTTAGAATTTCATTTGTCATCCATTCATTTTTGCTGTTTATTTGAGCTATTGGTAAATGCTTTTCTGCAGTTGCTTTGACACACTTTTGGAATATATCAAATTGTTTTTCACATTTTTCATTATCAGGTTCACTTTGGCTTTGTATCATGAGTGCATTTTCAAATTCTTCTCTCATTTTTGTTTGTATGCCATTGTCTTTGCATAACCTGTAATCCCTCTTTATTCTACCAGCTGTTCTCTGAATAGCTTTAAACTTTATCCTTATTGTACAAACAACTGGGACATGGTCACTGTCTACATCGGCGCCTGGGTAGGTTTTGCAATTTAATATGCCATTTCTGAATCTTGATGATACTGCTATAAAGTCTATCTGGTTCCTTGCTCTGTCCCCTGGTGATTGCCATGTCCAGGTTCTTCTTGGGTGTTGTTGAAACCAGGTGTTTGAAATCATTAATTTATTTGTTCTACACCAATCTGCCCAGATGTTTCCTCGTTCATTTCTGTCTCCGAGTCCATGTGGTCCGATTATGTCACCATCTCTGCCTCTGCCAATCTTAGCATTTAGGTCCCCCATTACCATAAGGACTTCTTGTGATTTACACATTCGTTTTGCTTTGTCTAGTGAATGGTAAAACTCTGTCATATCTGCATCTGTCGCCTCTTCTGTTGGTGCATAAACTTGAATAATATTGGTGTCAACTACAGGTCCTCTTAGCTTAACCAGCAAAACTCTGTCTGAGATTGCTACGTGCCCTTTGTAAAATTTGGTTGATTTTTGGTCTAAGATCATCCCTACTCCTTTTTGGAAAGAGGTTCCACCACTCCATATGATCTTATATGTCATGTTGTTTTCTTGTTTTGACATGGTTCCCTGCTCTTTCCATCTCATCTCTGCCAGGCCAAGAATATTTATTTGGAGCCGTTTCATTTCTTTCAGAATGTTGTTTAGTTTTCCTTTTGGGCACAGGTCCTGACATTCCATGTCCCAATTTTGGTTTTGTCACATTTGTTAAATTTATTTCGCCTAGTAACTGGCTGACGGTTCGGTGTGACCTGACGAACATCACGCTCCCAACCGAGCGAGGCAGCAGTCTTCCGTGAAAACATGCTCCCCTTTACGCTGTCACCGTTTAACTTTTTGGACTTATTCATGCAGTTAACTCGGCAAAGTTACAAGAATGGTTTGCCATTGCCTATTCTTGTCGCCCTCTGCAGTTACTTAACTTATGGAGAAACAAACTTCCTAGCACCTTTAATAAGACTTATGACTAACCTCTCGAGCTAACCCTAATAGAAAAACAAAAACAACTCTCGGACTGCTTTGCACAACCTTTCAATATTTAACAAATCAAAATGGCGGCTGAAAATCAAAACAATGGTCAAATTAAGAAATTTTAAACTTTCACAAATCTATCAAGGTTTGTTCTATAGTTTTTAAAATACTTCTAGATATAATGACAAATTGAATAAATAAATGCCTGACAAAATATCCACGGTGAAAATACAAATTTAAAGAATACTGGGGATGTAGGAGCTTTCGGAATGTCTCCCCTTTACTTAACTTATGGAAAAACAAACATCCTAGCACCTTTACTAGAACTTATGACTAACCTTAATAGAAAAAGAAATATCCTCGATCCCGAGCTAACCCTAATAGTAAAAAAAGAATCAAAATGGCGACTGAAATACCTTCATGTGATCAAGTGAATAATATCACTATGAATGCCACGATTTGCTGAAAAATGCCAACACCCACACACACACATGTATACACCACACACAACACACACACACACACAAAACACAAACACACACACGCACACACACACACAAAAAAACATACACGCAATTAGAACATACATAACAACACAGATCACCGATAAATCAACAACACAACGGAAGTAATAATAATACTTGATGTCATAAATAGATGACGCAAATTGACAACTTTTTACAGTGTCAAAATTAGTTGATTTTGGGAGTCAAGTGTCGTCGTTGGTACATATTTTATGATATCTTTTTGACTCAACGAACTTTCAAACTGACTTTAAATTATAAAAGGAAATCAAGTTATCTGTTTATCTATCTGTAAAAAATACATTTCTAATTTTCAAATCTTTCAGTAGAGTTGTGCGCCGTATCATTTTTTTTATTGACTCAAATAAGCACTATGTTCTCCACAATGCTATATTTTTTAAAGAAAGTATTATAATAATAGCAGGAATATTCCTTATGATAGCAAAAGTAATAATAATGATATGCTTCGATTATTTGCATTGATATGAGGTCTATCCGAAAATATTATGTGACTATCTCTCAAAAGCAAAAGAGAAGTGACATCACACCTTCTACTCTTCCGGTTCCAAACTCCTTGGAAATATGTATGGAATCAGTCTTTCGGATGACTGCTAATGAAAGGGTTACATATTGAATCATAAGGTGGCTTAACTATTTTAGAATCAGTATAGGCAAATTCTAAGAATTACGGGACGTAAATGAGCGAGGATGGATGATCTTTATTAACGACCAGCGTATATTTAGACTAGAAAATAAGAGGCCATTAATTTGAGCCAGAAGATCAATTAACACAAGTTATGTCCCCAGTCATTCGGAAGATTGATTTTACACTTCCAATCCGATTGGAACCAGATTTTGACATCAAATTTTGTGTCTTATCGTGATGTTGAATAATTCGAAAATTGGGAACACTTTTCACTGTGTGGGTCGCTTTGAGCACATTAATTTTGCAATGCGACCAATGCGAACCCATGGAAAGAAAATGTAGATAATCTCCACTCGATTTTGAATGAAGACACCCGACAACTCGACCATGTCTTTGACACATTGAGCGAGGCATCCGGATTCGCCATCCCTCTCTGTCGTGTATGCCTTGTCGTTCCATGTCAGCTCTCCGGGGGGCAGATGACTTGAAATTCGGCTATCTTGCTTTGACCTTCAACATTTGAACGTAGTCCAAACGTACCTGCAAGGTGTTTCAAGTTGCTGCATGGAATGGGCGTGGTGTAGACCAGTTTTCGATAAACTACTTTAGTAATACTACGTGGCCAGAATAATGTATAC
>NC_088360.1:34657719-34687719 GCF_034508935.2 Berghia stephanieae
TTGGCCAGAAAACTCATCCATCAAATATCGTTCTATTTCAATGACCCTCATCTGGGCAAAAACTCTCAAACCTGGGACCGCCCCAAATTTTTTAATACGGGTGTTCAGGAGTGGTATTTAACTGGGTTTAAAAATTTGGACGTCTTTATTATATCCATTGGCGCAAAGCATTCTTCAGGTTAAACTTTTTGTAAAATTTAATAAGAAAGACGCCGAATAAAAACAATTTACAATTCAATCGCGGTTATAGTATCGGGTCAAAATTCTTTGTTCAGAAAACAAATCTATTACTAAAAGCCCTCCTTCTTATGATATTTCATTGACCCATTCTTACATTCATTACTCTTTTGATTGATGGTAATGCTTAGACTTTGAACCATAATAAACTATAATTTCTACTATTTAGTGTGAGTGATTTTGTGATCTAACGGCATGACATTCGGCTTGTGATACACATACGTTCTGGGTTCGAGTCCCATTGTGAGCGGCGCAAAATCCTTAAGCCTTGAAATAGGATCTTTATTTTCATTTTATCACCATACTCGGGGTGTGAAACGATTACCTCGGTGGTCAAAGGTTTGTCTCTGTCGAAAAAAACAACTATTGTAATGGCGCATGTTTAATGCTGTTGTTGGCTTATGACTCCTTTAAAACACTTCATACTTCAACCAGCAAGACATACAGACGCTACAATTCTTACTACATTTTGTTTTATTTGTATTCACTGTTTCTTTCTGTATTGTTTAGCTGACGAAGGGTTCGTACCCGAAACGTCCGTTTGTCTGTACTGTTCTGTTACACACAGAAAGCAAGGCATGGCAGAAATGTAATTCACTGAGAGAATGCCTTTTTAAAATGTTTGACTAGAAAACTGTTTATTCATAATTGAATCGATTGATTTATTCCTAATATGTTACACATTTTAACATACAATACTTTTCTGCCGTTGTCTGAATATAAAACTACACATTAAAAAAAGCACCAGAAATCTCGGGTTTGAGAGTTTCTAACAAGATGGGGGTCATTTTAATAATTTTTGTTGACGAACGATTTTTCTGGCCAATATTCTGAAAGGGCTTTTTTTTTTCCAGATTCCCACAAAAATGTATAAGAGCGTTTTGCAAGCGCACGGAATAGGATTAGTCTCGGAAATGAAAGAACAAACATTCACACAGATGGTTGATTTTATGACGGAAAAATATGCACAAAAATGATTTTTTAAAATAGGCTTACTCCGATTTTGTTTCAGAGACATGGATAATAACGGATACGTCCACGATAATGGAGAATTGCCCAAAAACGTAAGTAGCAACTACTTCATTCACTTTTTTTTGTTTATGTATTAACTCTTTGCTTGTAAAGTTCGAGTTTACTCTATCCTGACAACATATTTTTGCATTTCGTCAAGACAGAACTGATTATCACCGACGCGACTTCAAGGAAAAGAAAATTCCATAAGATAAAAGAAAAAACAACAAAACTAAATTACTATTCTTCAATTAAGCGCATGCAGCCTATCTTTGTAAAGACATTGCGCTATGTAAATACTGTATAATATCTTTTATTATTATATTGTCGTCATAAAAATGATAAAGAGAACGTTTGACTGGGCCGTGCTTGCGAAAATGAAAATGTAAAAAAAGAAAATATCAGAATTTTAGAATTGATACAAAACATTAAGCTTTTACAATTGAAAGATCACTAACAGCATATCCTTCTCATTTTCGGGTAAATCAGAGAGGTGAGATTGGTTGGTTGTTGGTTCATTCCAAAGCTTGCTTGTATCCAACAAATTAATATGTTGTTCAAGGGGTTGAAATAAATATGCACAGTACTCACTGGAGCCTAGCACGATCTCGGGAGATGCCAAAAAAAAAAAAAAAGCGTGCTAGAATCTGAGCATGCCAAAATCCGATGATTACGGGAGCTAACCAATAGGGAATGAGATTAACGAAAGAGTAGCGTCCCTTGATTGGACGTCACCCATAGTCTGTGACGTCACCGGCGGAAAAGTTATTAGAGAGAGAAGCGGAAGCGAGGACGACAGACGCATGCGCACAACCAACATGGAAGCGAGGACGAGAGACGCATGCGCACAACCAACATGACGTTCTCTCTCTAATAACTTTTCCACCGGTGACGTCACAGACTATGGGTGACGTCCAATCAAGGGACGCTACTCTTCCGCTAATCTCATTCCCTATACATTTGATCACCCAACTCCAGCGGGTCGTATTGCCAGAGCGTGCTGGAATTCGGCGTTCTAGAATATATGGAGTACATTATTGTGTGCTCTAAAGAAATGGTCCAATAATATGTTTTCTGTGTGTAGTTCGCCTAACCGGCAGCCGTGTTGTTATTTCTCTCCCGAATTGTGTGATTTTTATTGATTTCTAAAACAAAAGTCTGGAATATTTTTATACAGTCGTTTTAATAAAGTTTTATTCTACAGTGTGATATATATTTCTCGGAAATTCATAAGAGGATTTTTAGATAAATTAACATTTTAGTGGTGTAGATCCCATTGTTTGAAATATTGTAATAGCCATTTATTGTTTACACTTACGTTACGATTTTTAGTCACGATGTGCCATATCTATTTTTATCCTTATTACGACAACATTTATTGGAATGACACAGAATCGTCTTGGTATCACGGTAACAATAATAGCAGTAATAGCCAGCGGCTACGACCAAGTCGTGGTGGTGTGCGGAAACGAAGAAAAATAAATATTCAAATAGGTCACAGACCACCGCCCTTTCATACTAATAGAGCACTCAAAGTACATAACACACAACGGTGCCCAAGGTCTCTGATCAACATACCACTCAACGACACTCACAACAACATGCCAATAGTAAACGACACATCAACATATCAACAAAACATAATGACAACACCTGATCATTTTGATGAGATGCAGGACTTAAGTAAACATAATGAGAACGTGGCTTGTGAAAATAAGACAATAACAACAAAGGGGGGAAGAAGGATCAATATGAGGCCAAATGAAATAAAAATAATCAATCACCAAATCAACTCAAATCATAACACGCTTAAAATAGCAAACAGGCAAACTAACAGTGACCGTAATGGTGAACCGAGAAACATGTTGAGAACTATGACCATAAACTTTCAAAGTTTAATTCCAAAACTACCGGAATTTTGGAAATTGATATCAGAAATAAAACCAGACATAATCATAGGTACGGAAACATGGCTACATACCGAAATAAAGGACAGTGAAATATTTCCACCAGAGACATATTTCAACGTGTTCAGGAAAGACCGAGAAGATAGGTATGGCGGGGTGCTGGTTGCAACAACAACGAACCTCTCAGTAATAAAGCTTGACATTCAAACAAAATCAGAATCGGTGATCGTAAATATCAAAACAGAACAAGGCCTACTCACTGTGGGCGCTATGTATAGAAAACCTTCAAACTCAACTATGGAACAAATGACTGAGATAACACGCTGTATTGATAGCCTAGACCCGAAAAATGTACTCTGGTTAAGCGGTGACCTGAACCTACCTGATATCAATTGGGAACAAGAAAAAATAATCAGTTACCAATATCCTTCATTTATAAACCAAGCATTTATTAACAAATTGCAAGATTTTGGCCTGAGTCAAATAAACAAAAATCCAACAAGGGGTACAAATATCCTCGACTTATTTATCACAAATCGACCAAATTTAATTGTCAAGTGTACAACCATTACAGGCATTAGTGACCATGACATTCTCATCACGGAAAGCACTATCAAAGCAAACAAAATCACAAAAAAATCACACCCTATTACTATTTGGAAAAAGGCAAATATCGCCGAAATGCGGACAGAAACACGTCTTTTTAGTGAAAACATAATTAATCAACATCTAGAAAGCACTGAGGATGTTTGGACTGCCATCAACGACCACCTAAACAAAATGATGACCAAACATGTACCAACGAAGAAAAGCTCAAGGAAATTTCACCAACCATGGATAAACACCACCGTCAAACGATTATCTAGACGGAAACAAAAGGCATGGAGCAGAGCGAGAAAGTCCAACAGTAAGAAAGACTGGTACAATTATGCCCGACTGAAAAAAGAAACACAAAAAAAGAGTAGAAAGGCCTATCATAATCATGTTAAGGAACTTGTTAGTGGAGACTCAAACAAAAAGCTCTGGAAATTTATAAAAAATAGGAGGTGCGATTCGGTTGGTATAGCGCCCCTTGAGCATGATCGTGTATTATACTCTGATGCAAAGGAAAAAGCAGACATACTTAATAACCAATTCTGCTCTGTTTTTGCTTCAAAAGCTCATACCAAAATTACCACTCAACAACTACAAGGCGAAGAAAACGATTCCAACACTATGGCTGAAATCAATGTGACAGTAGAGGGCGTTTCCAAACTCCTCGCCACTCTAGATCCAAAGAAAGCATGTGGCCCAGACAAAATACCATCCCGTCTCTTAAAGATATTGAGTAACGAATTTGCACCTGCCCTCACACATTTGTTCAAACTCTCTCTTGAAACGGGAGACATACCAATTGTTTGGAAGCACGCTCTTGTCCAACCCATCTACAAGAAAGGTGATAGAAGCAGGGCTCAAAACTACCGTCCAATTTCATTAACCTGCATTTGCTGCAAACTGTTGGAGCATATAGTGAGATCCTCAATAACTGAATATCTCGAAACTAACTGTATTTTTTGTGATGAACAGCACGGATTTAGGAAGCACCACTCATGTCAAACTCAACTTCTATCATTAACCCATGATCTGTCAGCTGCTATTGATAAAGGTGGTCAAATTGATCTAGTACTACTGGACTTTGCCAAGGCCTTCGACAAGGTCCCTCACCATCGGTTAATCCAGAAATTGTATGACGTTGGTATCAAGAACAAAACCTTACAATGGATTGCAACTTTTCTGGACAATCGCACCCAACAAGTTCTTGTCGACGGCGAGACTTCCACTATCGGGATGGTGACATCGGGCGTACCTCAGGGCTCAGTCCTTGGGCCCGTCCTATTTTTAGTGTACATAAACGATCTTCCACGAGGTATTAGGTCAAAAGTGCGCCTCTTTGATGACGACACAGCATTATATAATCAGATAAAAACAACAGACGACTGCAAAACACTAAATGACGATCTAGCTAAATTACAAGAATGGGAAACAATAAATCAAATGGAATTTAACGTATCAAAGTGCAATGTTCTAACCATCACAAATAAGAAAGCACCTATAACATTTGAATACCAACTTCATGGTCAAAACCTGGAACATGTAAAGACAGCAAAATACCTTGGCATTGAGTTTGCTAAAAACCTCAAATGGAATGACCACATATGTCACCTGGCTTCAAAGGCAAATCAAACAAGCGCTTACATCACCCGCAATTTAAAAAGATGCCCAATCACAACTCAAACCCTTGCTTTTAAAAACTATTGTTAGACCAATTTTGGAGTATGGCAGCTCAGTTTGGGACCCATATACAAAGAAAAACATCGACACCTTAGAAAACATCCAAAGAAAAACAGCAAGACGCATCACAAACACATTCGATCCTTTCTCAAGTGCGTCTGAAATATCACAACGGATTGGCCTTGAACCTCTGGAAAAGAGAAGAAAGATAGATAAACTTAAATTGTTCCACAAGATCTACTACAAAAATTCGTGCCTTAAACTTCCAAACGACATCAAAGATATCGGCACAAGAAATACGAGGGGACACACAGCAAGAGTAACCATCCCAACATCAAAAACAGACGCCCACATGTATTCGTTTTTCCCTTCCACTGCCCGACTATGGAATAGCCTCCCAGCTGAAGTGGCTGAAAACGGTTGCCAACATGTCTTCACGCGATTGCTGGAGTTCACAACGTGACTTTTTAATCTATGTGGTTTTAGTATTATGTGCAGAGTTTTAGCAAGTTTAAAATGTAAAACACTACAAACTGTGGAGTGATCCTCGACAATATTGGAGGTTTCCACAAGACGAAGAAGAAGAAGAAGAAGAAGATATGGCTAATAAATTGGCGTTTCTGAACATTGCAATGAAAATTGGGCTTTCTCCATAATATGATAACTTGTGTTTTAATTCCTGTACATTCAAACAATTTTGAAGTAACACTTGCACTTTAACATTTTAATTCTAGATACTTATAATGCTGAAATTATTAAGTCGTTTTTCCTAAAACCACTTTTCTAAATATTGTCTCCTTCAAATAACCATAACCCAGTCGATTTTAAACATTTTTCATATCAAACAAACGTCAAAATTTAGAGAATTCTTTTATATACTCTTTTACACAAAATCAATAATTTAATGTCCATAAAATGCGACATGTGGACTATTCCCTTGAAACAATATTATTAATGTTTTTATTAATTTATTTTAATGTTTTGATTAATACTTAAAAGAAGACAGAAACAAAATACGATTTGTTACGGTAACTGTAATATTATTGTCGGGACACTGTAAGTAGGGTGTGCATTGTGTTGCTATAACCATGGCCAAGAGGTGAAGACGAGTTGACACCAACTTGTCCTGACAGTAATACTGTCATCCTACCATAGAGGCTAAGTGGATTTCACAATACACAAAGGATGGCGCCATTTATTATTCTTTTGATCGTGTCACTTTCCTCACGAAAAGTGATAATATTTAGAAAACAATATCCAATCCATTGAAGATCAATAAAAACATTTTGTGTCGCGTGCGATGATGGTCGGTTATGGCTCTAGATCAAAATAATTATTGCATCCACACTTCCGTGAAAGATGTTTCCCAATTGGATTCAGTAGTCTGATGTCACGAACTTTTCATATGCCTTGTGATCAGAATGTGTAAAAGTCAAAACATGATCAAATTTTTTTTTCCTCTGGATACGCTGTTATGCTCGCCGGAGAAATATTTCATACGAGCGTCCGCCATTGTTCCGATAGTTTAGAGCCAGTGTTACTAAGTTACCATGCGTCATGAGGAAGAAAGTGACGTTACGACTGTTGAAGAGTATTAGCAAGTAGATTTTTCCTGACTGTCAGACTATCTAAAGTTGTTGGGGATGGAATTCCATAATCTTATTGTACTTGGGAAATATGTATGCAATCTCTCAGGAGCGGGGCAGCCTATAGCAGCGTTCATTTCTCGGGCTTTTTTTTTGGTGGTCCTTGATTACTGGGGGTTTTTCCTTGTATAATTTTCAAAAATTTCATTTCTTGTTTGGTCCATTCTCTTTTAATGCTGGTCTCTGCTATCATGCTTGCTATATTTTTTCCATTATTGTCATAGTAATTATAAACAAATCTGCAGGCCAAGTTTGGACTTTTTCAAACTGGTTTATAGCTTTCTTCTTCTGAGGGTCCCACCCAATGCAGCCAGCTGTATTTCAAGCTTGGTCTTCTTACCAGTTTGGTATTGCATCGTTCTTTTACTGCTTTCGGGCATGAAAGAATACGCTTTGTTGCAAATGTTGTCCATATGAAGGTTCCATGACAAATGTGCTGCCCACTGTAACTCCTTGGTACTCAGCCTTTGTGTTTGACTCTACCTTTTCATCATGTATTTTGTAATCATTCATGTGTAGTATAATTATATCGCCAATGAAACACGATTTGGGAAAAGTCAGACAAATTCCATTTACATACAAAACGCTTGTTTTTACAATTTTGCCAGACAACCTCCACTTTATGTATCGATTGATTAAATAAAAGAGCTCCTAACTAGTCAATCATGTTTGGCAATATGGGTGTTCTTGCATTGTATCGATAACTGTAGTAAAACTTTTTTTCCGGCTAAAATGTAAAAAAGAGTAATATCAGTGTAGGACATCATTCTTATTTTCACGTACTCGCCATCGATCATTGATATAATATGGCTGGGCAGGATACGGTGTTCCTGTCACGAGTAGAAGTCCGGATCATAAATGGAAAAACCGTAAAATTCATTCCTCAAAAGCTTTTCATATATCAGGTCCCACACATAATAGACATCGCCTCCCGCCTTGTATAATGAGAAGAAAATACCTTAGATTAGGTGGATTACTAACTAACCAGTTAATGGCCTTACTCTGGAAAGACGCGTGTTTAAAAAAATTGACCAGAAACCCGTCCTTCAAAAATCGATTGATATAAAAAAAAGAGCTTTTATATAGCGCAATATCCACTAAATGTGCTCAAAGCGCTTTACAAGGGGTCCCTGGTCAACAGCAACATTTAACACGTAGGACGGGACATGACGCCTGTTAGGCGATATTACAATTTTTCAAACAAAGACAACGCTGTTAACGGCCAGGTACTCATTTTACACCCGAGTACGGTGAGAGAATGTGAGTAAAGAGTCTTTTCCAAGGACTCAACTATGCGCCGAACGAGGCTGGAACCCAGGACCTTCCGATCCGAAAGCGAGTGTCATACCACTAGACCACATAGCCGCACAAATATAAATGACATTCATCTTGGCAAAAACTCTCAAACCTGGCCTTTCTGGCCAAATTTTTAGATTTTTAGACATGCCTTTCCAGAGTACGGCAGTTTACTATTTCTATTAATTGTGTAAGAAAAAATGTATGTTAGAGATGCGGCTTCTTGTCTTGTGCTATGGCCCTCGCCTTCGAATCGGCAGGTCCCTTTGGTTTGAGTTCCGAGCTGCGCAAATGTTGAGTCCTTGGAAAAGGCTCTTTACTCATATTCTCTCATCGCACTATGTCTTAACATTCTTTTGGCTAGGTACACCTTGGAAAACGCTCTGAGCATGTTTTATGGATATTACGCTGAATAGATCATCAAGTGTTTTTTAATATGCAGAAAATTTCGTTTTTCTTTAATCAGTTCCTCTTTTCCATACTTAATCATTATTGAAACAAATAATATTATCAATTTTTTTTTCAAAGTAATAGTGTTGTTTTATTCTGAATTGATAAAAGACGAGATAAATTATTGTTTCGTTTTAGATATTATTTCTCAAAATTGTGGGAATGATCTAGAATAATAAACGATATTATCAGTTCTTTTTTATCATGGTATCAAGAGTTTTTTCTACAAATATTCATGGCTGAATGTTCAGAATGTTCAGAGTAGGGTCAGCGTGGCTCAGCGGTACGATCTTTGCTTCGTACCCGAAAGGTACAAAGTTCGATCATCCGTCGCTGCGCTGTGTGGCTTGCGCAAGTCACCTCGCCTTAGCTCAATTTGCGGCCATGCACTGCGGCTGACGCCTGGGTTATTCTAGTCTTCCCTTGGAATAGACCCTAGAGACAAATTTCTCCTATGGGATGAATAAGGGGAATTTTTATTAATTTATTTATTTTAGTTGAGACAACATACACTGGAGTACTGTTGCATGATAATTCGAAAACTAAAAACTCAAAGAGACATTTTATATATCTTTTTGAGCAAATCTTTATATGTGCAAGTAATCTATGTTGTCTTTGGCATGCTTTTTAAATAAAATGATAATCATTTATGACATTCATCAACAAAATGTTTGGCATGCCCTCCTAATCTCAGTATATTGCATTTCATAAGATTTGATTTCACATAATATGGCCATGCACATGTTTTTATTTGCTTCACATAAACAAAAAGAAAAAAGACAAAAAAAAAAAACAAAAAAAAAAAAAACAAAAAAAAAACAAACAAAACAAAACAAAACAAAACAAATACAAAAAAAAAAAGAAATAAAAAAAAGGAGAGCGTTAGGTCCACACGCTCAAGTGCTTACTGCGCTTAATCAACACTATGATTCTTTGTAAAGGGCTTTAAATACTTGTTCTTGTTTATTCAGCTTAACAAGGCCACGACCACATTATCTCATTCGTCTGTACTGTTTCATTCATCCTGTTTTATTGATAAAGGCGAAACCCGAAACGTCCATTCGTATTTTAAATTGAAGCTTACATTCAATTTCACATAGTTATTTATTTCTTCGAGCTTCGAGCAGCAACATTTACATTGTAAAGCGCTTTGATCGCTATAGAAAAGCTCAATGCTTGTTTTTTTTCTTCTTATTTTTAAATTGTCGCACGTATGCGATTAATTAGAATGAATCCAAGTCAGATTTAGCCGCCAAAATTGAATGCAACGTCAAAAACATCCTAATTGAGAATTTTGAAGGGGCTCTTTTCATTAGAAATCCCATAGATTCTCATCAAATTGATATTACTCAAAATTTGCATTTTATGGTTACATTGCATCAAATCTAACATAATAACAAATTGAAGCGATGGATCACGATTCAATTATGTAGAATGTTACAGAGATCCTCAAGTACATGTTCGGATGCCCTCAATAAATTTGAATGTCATGTGTCCACACCCACGAATTACGTGCCTGAGCGAGCCTTTACTCACGGTTTAGGTCAGGTTGACCTCAGGGTCAAGCGGTCAATCCTGCAGGTAAAGCTGCATACAATGCATTCAACAAGATATGAAGTGAGTAGAAAAGTGCCAGAAGACAATAGAGAATAAAAATTTTTTTCGCGGCGGTGGTGGGGTTTGAACCTGCGACCTTATTGGTACGACAACTCCGCCTGGCAGGTGAGAGCGTGGCTCTACCGTGTGAGCTATCCACGAACACAAAAATATTCGTTTCAAACCCAAAGTCATTTCTAGATCCCTCTCTCACCCACTTCTTGAGATCGCCGATTCGTTCACCACCATCGCGAAGTAATTTTGACCAGCAGTTAAGCTTAATAGCCAATATTCTCATCACAAACATATAACATAGAAACGATTGAGACATTGAGTATGCTCCGGTGTATGGGGTGAATTTTTAATTCAGAAAAGTGAGTGGAGCAGGCACTTATGTTGGTAACAACAAGATATGAAGTGAGTAGAAAAGTGCCAGAAGACAATAGAGAATAAAAATTTTTTCGCGGCGGTGGTGGGGTTTGAACCTGCGACCTTATTGGTACGACAACTCCGCCTGGCAGGTGAGAGCGTGGCTCTACCGTGTGAGCTATCCACGAATACAAAAATATTCGTTTCAAACCCAAAGTCATTTCTAGATCCCTCTCTCACCCACTTCTTGAGATCGCCGATTCGTTCACCACCATCGCGAAGTAATTTTGACCAGCAGTTAAGCTTAATAGCCAATATTCTCATCACAAACATATAACATAGAAACGATTGAGGCATTGAGTATGCTCCGGTGTATGGGGTGAATTTTTAATTCAGAAAAGTGAGTGGAGCAGGCACTTATGTTGGTAACAAATTTTTATTCTCTATTGTCTTCTGGCACTTTTCTACTCACTTCATATCTTGTTGTTACCAACATAAGTGCCTGCTCCACTCACTTTTCTGAATTAAAAATTCACCCCATACACCGGAGCATACTCAATGTCTCAATCGTTTCTATGTTATATGTTTGTGATGAGAATATTGGCTGTTAAGCTTAACTGCTGGTCAAAATTACTTCGCGATGGTGGTGAACGAATCGGCGATCTCAAGAAGTGGGTGAGAGAGGGATCTAGAAATGACTTTGGGTTTGAAACGAATATTTTTGTGTTCGTGGATAGCTCACACGGTAGAGCCACGCTCTCACCTGCCAGGCGGAGTTGTCGTACCAATAAGGTCGCAGGTTCAAACCCCACCACCGCCGCGAAAAAATTTTTTATTCTCTATTGTCTTCTGGCACTTTTCTACTCACTTCATATCTTGTTGTTACCAACATAAGTGCCTGCTCCACTCACTTTTCTGAATTAAAAATTCACCCCATACACCGGAGCATACTCAATGTCTCAATCGTTTCTATGTTATATGTTTGTGATGAGAATATTGGCTATTAAGCTTAACTGCTGGTCAAAATTACTTCGCGATGGTGGTGAACGAATCGGCAATCTCAAGAAGTGGGTGAGAGAGGGATCTAGAAATGACTTTGGGTTTGAAACGAATATTTTTGTGTTCGTGGATAGCTCACACGTAGAGCCACGCTCTCACCTGCCAGGCGGAGTTGTCGTACCAATAAGGTCGCAGGTTCAAACCCCACCACCGCCGCGAAAAAAATTTTTATTCTCTATTGTCTTCTGGCACTTTTCTACTCACTTCATATCTTGTTGTTACCAACATAAGTGCCTGCTCCCCTCACTTTTCTGAATTAAAAATTCACCCCATACACCGGAGCATACTCAATGTCTCAATCGTTTCTATGTTATATGTTTGTGATGAGAATATTGGCTATTAAGCTTAACTGCTGGTCAAAATTACTTCGCGATGGTGGTGAACGAATCGGCGATCTCAAGAAGTGGGTGAGAGAGGGATCTAGAAATGACTTTGGGTTTGAAACGAATATTTTTGTGTTCGTGGATAGCTCACACGGTAGAGCCACGCTCTCACCTGCCAGGCGGAGTTGCCGTACCAATAAGGTCGCAGGTTCAAACCCCACCACCGCCGCGAAAAAATTTTTTATTCTCTATTGTCTTCTGGCACTTTTCTACTCACTTCATATCTTGTTGTTACCAACATAAGTGCCTGCTCCACTCACTTTTCTGAATTAAAAATTCACCCCATACACCGGAGCATACTCAATGTCTCAATCGTTTCTATGTTATATGTTTGTGATGAGAATATTGGCTATTAAGCTTAACTGCTGGTCAAAATTACTTCGCGATGGTGGTGAACGAATCGGCGATCTCAAGAAGTGGGTGAGAGAGGGATCTAGAAATGACTTTGGGTTTGAAACGAATATTTTTGTGTTCGTGGATAGCTCACACGGTAGAGCCACGCTCTCACCTGCCAGGCGGAGTTGTCGTACCAATAAGGTCGCAGGTTCAAACCCCACCACCGCCGCGAAAAAATTTTTTATTCTCTATTGTCTTCTGGCACTTTTCTACTCACTTCATATCTTGTTGTTACCAACATAAGTGCCTGCTCCACTCACTTTTCTGAATTAAAAATTCACCCCATACACCGGAGCATACTCAATGTCTCAATCGTTTCTATGTTATATGTTTGTGATGAGAATATTGGCTATTAAGCTTAACTGCTGGTCAAAATTACTTCGCGATGGTGGTGAACGAATCGGCGATCTCAAGAAGTGGGTGAGAGAGGGATCTAGAAATGACTTTGGGTTTGAAACGAATATTTTTGTGTTCGTGGATAGCTCACACGGTAGAGCCACGCTCTCACCTGCCAGGCGGAGTTGTCGTACCAATAAGGTCGCAGGTTCAAACCCCACCACCGCCGCGAAAAAAATTTTTATTCTCTATTGTCTTCTGGCACTTTTCTACTCACTTCATATCTTGTTGTTACCAACATAAGTGCCTGCTCCACTCACTTTTCTGAATTAAAAATTCACCCCATACACCGGAGCATACTCAATGTCTCAATCGTTTCTATGTTATATGTTTGTGATGAGAATATTGGCTATTAAGCTTAACTGCTGGTCAAAATTACTTCGCGATGGTGGTGAACGAATCGGCGATCTCAAGAAGTGGGTGAGAGAGGGATCTAGAAATGACTTTGGGTTTGAAACGAATATTTTTGTGTTCGTGGATAGCTCACACGGTAGAGCCACGCTCTCACCTGCCAGGCGGAGTTGTCGTACCAATAAGGTCGCAGGTTCAAACCCCACCACCGCCGCGTAAAAAATTTTTATTCTCTATTGTCTTCTGGCACTTTTCTACTCACTTCATATCTTGTTGTTACCAACATAAGTGCCTGCTCCACTCACTTTTCTGAATTAAACATACAATGCATTACGTTCCAAAAACATATAAATTGAGTAACGGCATTTCCTGTTTTCAGTCTACTGCTACTCCTCTTTTAAATTCACAACATATTTTTCAAAGCTCGGATATAACTGCATTTTTCTCGTTTGATATTTGTGTCTGGGTTTCATTATTCTGCTGTGATTAGTTCTTTAGTTATTTACATCTGAAAAACTCAATGAATAAAATCAATTACAGGAGCTATTTATTTTTTTAAAAAATTAATATAAAACTTTTGACACTACCAATTTTTTAAAAAGTTGTATCGGCGCATCTAACATTCTCTGGGCTTTTTAATGATTAAAACCGTTTAATGGACTTGTCTTTTAATCTTTTATAATATTTTTTTTTCTTGCAATGCACATACAGGAAAACGGATCACACTTTAGAGACCCACATGAAATCTTTAAATGAACTTTGTAGTGTATGTGGCTATACAGCACTCACTCAAAAAGAAAAAAACCGTAACCGCTAAAGATTACTGTGTAATGATTTCAAATGTGAAATACTTTTGTTATTTGATATTGATATTGGAAAAGACTTAGAAACAAACATTCAAAAGTGATATGTTACAAATGTGTAAAAAGAATCAAAAAGATGAAAGTATATAAAGGAGAAGAGTTTTTAATAAACTCCCGGACTATTGTAAAAAACAGTCAGCATTTGTGGACAGATTTTGTCCCCAGTGACATTATAATGTGCAATGTGTGTAAAATATTTACAAACATACGAGTCGGCTGCATTAAAGATAGGCAGTCAAGTGACATTCAAACCTTAGACACAACGGAAGACACACATTCATCACACTCCACAGAAATCACAGTAGACAATGTTTTAATGACAACCAGTCTTCTTCAAGTTTCCCCTGACTTACAGTCTTATGTACCAGAATAGAAGATAAGATTAAAAAAGAACGACAGAAAATGACCAACTAATTTATCAGGAAACAATACAGGACAGTTTACAACGTATAAGACAGGTAGAGACACCTAAACAATTTGAAATTATAATGTGACTTTTGACTGAAAGAAAAGTGACATAATAGAGCAGGAGTTTGGATTCCCTCCCTCTCCTGAGAATCACGTTTTTCCCCCATTTTAGTCTCTCTCTCTCTCTCTCTCTCTCTCTCTCTCTCTCTCTCTCTCTCTCTCTCCTCTCTCTATCTATTTTATTTATCTCTAATCTCTATCTCTCTCTCTCTCTCTCTGTCACAAGGTGCGTTCGCAACTCGCAATGGATGCGAAGGCCGCTTATGACCTTAAAGTGTGGAGAGGTAGACGTGGACGTTACAATCACCAACAGAACACCGTATCTGACAAGAGAGCCATTATTATTTATTTAAAGTAAAAGAAAGGGGAACAGCTCATAGTTATTGAGTAAAACAGAATAACATTGCATATATTGACAGGAAAAATCAAAAGTACATACAAGTAAAAAGTAGTAATGCAATATAAAATTCATGTAAGTTTTAACCAAAATAAACTATACTTCACCCAGGTTCCAACCGTTTCATTAATTCCCACTAATAATGAAATTATTAATTACAGATAGGGTCAAAATAAACTGTTCATATTCCGAAAGGAGAATAAAATTAATTACAAAATTGTTCACACAGGGTGCGGTGTTCCAGCCTGTTCAAATCTAAAATTGTTCCAAAATAAAACACATAGATCGAGTGTTACTTCCTCATCTTTACAAACGTCACATTGTATTTTGTTCATATTTCTCAAAAATCATATTGTTCAAAAGGGTTCAAAACACATTTACCGGGCGCTATGTCCTAGCCCCGTCAAAATTACAAAGTTCAAAGATGCAAACGCATTTACCGGCGCTATGTCCCAGCCTCGTCAAAATTACAAAGTTCAAAGATGCAAACACATTTACCGGGCGCTATGTCCTAGCCCCGTCAAAATTACAAAGTTCAAAGATGCAAACACATATACCGGGCGCTATGTCCTAGCCCCGTCAAAATTACAAAGTTCAAAGATGCAAACACATTTACCGGGCGCTATGTCCTAGCCCCGTCAGCTCTTCACTATATTAGAAGATAGATATAGATAAATTAGTAAAAATGAAATTAACATAGACACAATGATAGAGTAAGTGATCAATTAGTATTTACTTAAAAATAATTCATTTAACTGAGGTCACTTTCTCATTTTTAACACAATTTATAACTCATTGAATTAATTATTCAATAAAACATTAAAACTTTATATTATTTTAAACTTTAAGATAAGTGAAATAATTTTACGATATTAATCACTTAATCACTTGATGATTACTCAGCACATCAAAACAATATTATAAATTTTATATAATCTCACCGAGCACAAATACAAAAACACAATATCGCTTAGAGCCCATAACCGGGTACGATACACAAAATACTGGCCATATTAGGCCCACTTCGGCTACAATACAGCCTAAAACACAATGCTGGCCAACACACAGGCCCAACACATATCGCCTGAGAGCCCATATTCGGGTGCGACATAAAATACTGGCCACTTTGGGCCCTTTTCACTGTGGCTTCAACATAGCCAAACAGAATTCCAGCCAACACACAGGCTGTACAGGTCGTTCTTCTTCGACCTCAAATCGCAGACTGCCAGTTGAACATCGGCCCAAGCCGAAACATAGGACAGGGTATCTAACGGTATCTCGGTTGATGCATAAGATTGATGATGGTGTTTTAACACTGATGGAACATGATAACCCTCCGTTCTTTCATTGCCTTCATAGTCTACACCACCCACGGCGAATACAAGGGAGTCCCTATTCCAACACCCATCCTACACTCATAAATCATTTAATTATATGGGTTTGATTCTACCCGAGACCTTGGTGGGTATGACAATTATCTCCCTTTGTTATATAGAAGGCATTTCTTTACATCACTCCCCACTGGAGGACAAAAATCCCAAATTTTTGATCAAAACTAAGAAATGCCTGACCACTAAGGCAGCCGAGACAAAAAGTCTGGACCATGATTGTCCGAACCTTTCACAGACATCAACCGAAAACGATACCGGTGGAGCAACAGTGACCATCTCATCAGACGACCATTTTCTGACTTGGCTTTTTTTTTTTTTTTTTTTGGAGATACAACAAAGGAGCGTGGTCAGTCTCCACAATGAATTCTCTGCCCATAAGATAGCTGTTCAAACTCCTGACAGCCCACACAAGAGCTAAACACTCTTTTCAATCACTGAATACCGTTGTTCTCTCGGTAACAGTTTCCTACTGAGGTAAACAACTGGATATTTACCATGGTAATCTTCATCGTCAAAAACAGCTGCCACGGCACATTGAAGAATTCCACTTCCGTCTATGTCCGCGGTGCTCCGGTCATAGTACCGTTTCAATAAATTTGCGTGGTACGTTTTCTTTGAAGTACCAGCCTGTATTACATAATTATTATGTCCAACTACACGTTGAACTTCAAATGGACCTTGCCATTTCAATTCAAGTTTGTTGTGCTTTGTCGGGAGCAACAACAACACTTTGTCACCTTCTTTGAAGTTGCGCATCTTGGCCTTTCTATCAAAATATGCCTTATGCCTTTTTGAGGCCCTCTTTAAATTTTCATGGGCCATATGGATAGTAGTCTCAAGTTTTTCTTTTAGGTCTACAACATATCGGTATGTTGTCTTTACCTCTTCGTCCTCAATAGACTCCATCCACAACTCTCTGAGAATTGTCATCGGGCCTCGTACTGGGCGACCGAACAATAATTCAAAAGGGGAGAAGCCTAAGGACTCCTGTGGTGCTTCACGGTAGGCAAACAGGGCCGCATTGAGATATCGATCCCAATCTGACGGTCTCTCTGTTGCCAATCTCTTAAGCATCCCTTTGAGAGTGCCATTAAACTTCTCCACCAGCCCATTACACTGAGGGTGATATGGACTTGTGGTAAGTTGTTTCACAGACAGTAGTCTACAGACTTCTTTCATCAAATCTGAGGTGAACTGTGTACCTCTGTCACTTAATATCTCTTTTGGTATCCCCGTCCTACTGAAAATGTCGACGAGGCCTTCCGCAACTGTCGCGGTTTCTATGTTTTTCAAGGCTACAGCTTCCGGGTACCGTGTGCAGTAATCTACCACAGTAAGCATGTAGCGATTCCCTCTATTTGATGCAGGAATAATTGGTCCTACCAAATCTACCGCTACTCGACTAAATGGTTCGTCTATCAGCGGAACTTCAGTCAGAGGCACTTTTGGGGTCATTCCTTTTGCCGTTGACCTTTGACATTGGTCACACGATCTACAGAAGCGGGTGACGTCATCCCAAATGTTGGGCCAGTAGAAATTGCTGAGAATGCGCTCAGTCGTTTTCTTGGCAGCGAGATGTCCAGAGAGTATGGACTCATGAGCTAAACGCATCACTGTCTCTCGCAAATCTTTTGGGACCATGACTTGTCTAATCACGTCACCGTGCTCAATCTTTGGTGATTGAAAATATCGTACTAGAACCCCTCTATCATATTCAAACCAACTTTTATTATTGGCACCAGTCTTTTTCACTTCTTTCGTAACTGCTGCCTCTCTCGCACATTTCAATGTCTCGTCTTTGGTCTATTTTTCTTTCAAAACAGCCGTACTAACACCTGTTTCCACTGAGGGGGCAGTGATCAATGGTTTCATCCTCTTCTCTTTTTGTGCCCTTGTCTGTGCTGCTTGAGCTGAGTGCTCACAATCATTTCTTATGAGATTCTCGTGGACTGAAGAATCAGAGCGATCGTCATATTTTATTGGCGTTCCTGGGCATTTGACTCCTGGTATATTTCCCAAAATTACGTCATACAAAGGTGAGGCCATTTCTAGAGCCGTCACTCTTCCCTTGTAATATGGACAATCAAGCCACGCTTCAGTTAGTGGGGCACTCACAGTCTTCCCATCAGCTAGACTGACCTTCACTCTCTTTTCTTGTTCTTTCTTTTCTCTACTCACAAGGCCTTTTCTAATGACAACACAACTACTGCCGCTGTCTCTCAACACTTTAACTCTTTGTCCATTTATCCAACCAATGGCGACCGGCATACCTGTCGTCTCTATCGCGTGTCCTGAACATGCTGCGGACACCGTAATTAATTGTCAAGATTCTTTATTTTCCCTCGGCGCTTGACGTTGAGAGTTAGTGTTGTTCATGATACCATTGTTAGCAACATGATGTTGTGCATTGTTACAACATGGCAGCGGTTCTGGAGTATTCATAGCCGCTACTCCAAAAGTCTTCTTATCAGTATTCTCCATCCTTTTTCTTTCCCAGCACTGCTCAGTGGAGTGGTACCTACGACCACAGTATCCACATTTCGTGTCTCTTTGTATTGCAGAGATTTAAACAAGATATGAAGTGAGTAGAAAAGTGCCAGAAGACAATAGAGAATAAAAATTTTTCGCGGCGGTGGTGGGTTTGAACCTGCGACCTTATTGGTACGACAACTCCGCCTGGCAGGTGAGAGCGTGGCTCTACCGTGTGAGCTATCCACGAACACAAAAAATATTCGTTTCAAACCCAAGTCATTTCTAGATCCCTCTCTCACCCACTTCTGGGACCGCCGATTCGTTCGCCCACCACCATCGCAAAGTATTTTGACCAGCAGTTAAGCTTAACAGCCAATATTCTCAACACAAACATATAACATAGAAACGATTGAGACATTGAGTATGCTCCGGTGTATGGGGTGAATTTTTAATTCAGAAAAGTGAGTGGAGCAGGCACTTATGTTGGTAACAACAAGATATGAAGTGAGTAGAAAAGTGCCAGAAGACAATAAAGAATAAACATTTTTTCGCGGCGGTGGTGGGGTTTGAACCTGCGACCTTATTGGTACGACAACTCCGCCTGGCAGGTGAGAGCGTGGCTCTACCGTGTGAGCTATCCACGAACACAAAAAATATTCGTTTCAAACCCAAGTCATTTCTAGATCCCTCTCTCACCCACTTCTGGGACCGCCGATTCGTTCGCCCACCACCATCGCGAAGTATTTTGACCAGCAGTTAAGCTTAACAGCCAATATTCTCAACACAAACATATAACATAGAAACGATTGAGACATTGAGTATGCTCCGGTGTATGGGGTGAATTTTTAATTCAGAAAAGTGAGTGGAGCAGGCACTTATGTTGGTAACAACAAGATATGAAGTGAGTAGAAAAGTGCCAGAAGACAATAGAGAATAAAAATTTTTCGCGGCGGTGGTGGGGTTTGAACCTGCGACCTTATTGGTACGACAACTCCGCCTGGCAGGTGAGAGCGTGGCTCTACCGTGTGAGCTATCCACGAACACAAAAAATATTCGTTTCAAACCCAAGTCATTTCTAGATCCCTCTCTCACCCACTTCTGGGACCGCCGATTCGTTCGCCCACCACCATCGCGAAGTATTTTGACCAGCAGTTAAGCTTAACAGCCAATATTCTCAACACAAACATATAACATAGAAACGATTGAGACATTGAGTATGCTCCGGTGTATGGGGTGAATTTTTAATTCAGAAAAGTGAGTGGAGCAGGCACTTATGTTGGTAACAACAAGATATGAAGTGAGTAGAAAAGTGCCAGAAGACAATAGAGAATAAAAATTTTTCGCGGCGGTGGTGGGGTTTGAACCTGCGACCTTATTGGTACGACAACTCCGCCTGGCAGGTGAGAGCGTGGCTCTACCGTGTGAGCTATCCACGAACACAAAAAATATTCGTTTCAAACCCAAGTCATTTCTAGATCCCTCTCTCACCCACTTCTGGGACCGCCGATTCGTTCGCCCACCACCATCGCGAAGTATTTTGACCAGCAGTTAAGCTTAACAGCCAATATTCTCAACACAAACATATAACATAGAAACGATTGAGACATTGAGTATGCTCCGGTGTATGGGTTTTTTTATTCTCTATTGTCTTCTGGCACTTTTCTACTCACTTCATATCTTGTTGTTACCAACATAAGTGCCTGCTCCACTCACTTTTCTGAATTAAAAATTCACCCCATACACCGGAGCATACTCAATGTCTCAATCGTTTCTATGTTATATGTTTGTGTTGAGAATATTGGCTGTTAAGCTTAACTGCTGGTCAAAATACTTCGCGATGGTGGTGGGCGAACGAATCGGCGGTCCCAGAAGTGGGTGAGAGAGGGATCTAGAAATGACTTGGGTTTGAAACGAATATTTTTTGTGTTCGTGGATAGCTCACACGGTAGAGCCACGCTCTCACCTGCCAGGCGGAGTTGTCGTACCAATAAGGTCGCAGGTTCAAACCCCACCACCGCCGCGAAAAATTTTTATTCTCTATTGTCTTCTGGCACTTTTCTACTCACTTCATATCTTGTTGTTACCAACATAAGTGCCTGCTCCACTCACTTTTCTGAATTAAAAATTGCAGAGATTTGTGGTCTGTTCTTACAATCCCTCTTCAAATGTCCAACTTTAAAACAGTTGTGGCATCTAATTACTGAAGTAGTTGGTTTCATGACAGGTTTGTGACCATCTTGCTGTTTGCTTGGAACCTTGCCATTCTGATATGACACAGTTCTTGAGAAAGCGCCGGCAGTCCCGTGCGCTTCGACATATTTCTCTACAGTGTCGACTACTTCCATAGATGTATTTGGTTTTCTTTCCTTCAGGAAAACCACCAGCTCCTTGTTACAAACATTTACGAGCTGTTCTTTAACAATCAAGTCCAAGATGTCCTCAGGCTTTGTTCTATCCTTGCCGGACATAGTTATCCACTTTTCCAGATATGTGGATATACGGGTTCGAAACTGACCCATCCTTTCTCCTATTTCTGGTCTACTTTTACGGAAACGCTCTAAGAAGCCGTCTTCCGTTAAATTGTAGCGTTTCAATAACGCGCACTTTACATTATCATACTGGGTAGCGTCTACCTCGTCCAAGCGAGTGTACACGTCCAACGCATTGCCTCTAAGCAACGCCGACAAATGAATCGCCCAATCCTCTTCTCTCCATCGATTTACGGTTGCATATCTTTCAAACCTGAGTAGATAGCTATCTATCTGATCTTTCGATTCATCAAAATATGGCAGGCGAGGACTTTTAGCTCCACAACTGCCAGTCGAGGGTTCACTGTCAGTGGAGGAAGGGGTTCGAACCGGGACCACTGAATTTTCAATTTTTAGGCGCTCTAGTTCCAGCTGCCTTTCAACAAGAAGAGCTTGTTGTTTCGTTTGTTCTGCGACTGCATCACGCTCTTTCTCTTTCTCAAACCTCTCTCTCTCCTTTTCCTCTCTGTCCCGTTCCAACTTTTCTTCCACCCACACTCTCAGTTCGTCGCCATGTAAACCCAACTTTTCCCCACATTTTAACAACCGTTCCACATCCATAATGACAAAATATTTATCGCAACGTACTTTAAAAAATCGATAGATTGAATAATATAAAAAGAGAAGGATCAGCTAAATGCAGATAAAAATCTACCCAGTATACCTATTGTCAAACAAACAATAGCAAAATCAGTAATAACAGCTGACGCTTCGTCAGTTCAAAAAGTTAAAACATCAAGCGATGACCACTACATTATACCAAAACAACATTATCTAGACTTTAATCAAATTAAAGTATTAAGGCCCTTCACACTGGCCTTTCATAGTTCGTGGTTCATTCGCTTTATGAACAAAACAATAAGTAGCGATACGCCGCGCGTACCCTACAACATCAGTGTAACCTTGTTACGCCTGAACAATTACGTGATATCATTTCACTCACCCAAACTATAGCTTTACATTACAGACAGTACATAGTCGTTAAATGATGAGAGGTAGCGCCTGAAATTAGATCTGACAGCCCAACCCCCTGATATGCATCAGTACAGGAAGCGACTCTCAATCCCCACAACAATAAGAGGCATTGACTTCTCAGAAACGAAGGTGTCTGTTGATGTATAACGTCAGACCACCAAACCACACAATAAGAAACCCTGCTCGCAGCGCCAATTCATGTCACAAGGTGCGTTCGCAACTCGCAATGGATGCGAAGGCCGCTTATGACCTTAAAGTGTGGAGAGGTAGACGTGGACGTTACAATCACCAACAGAACACCGTATCTGACAAGAGAGCCATTATTATTTATTTAAAGTAAAAGAAAGGGGAACAGCTCATAGTTATTGAGCAAAACAGAATAACATTGCATATATTGACAGGAAAAATCAAAAGTACATACAAGTAAAAAGTAGTAATGCAATATAAAATTCATGTAAGTTTTAACCAAATAAACTATACTTCACCCAGGTTCCAACCGTTTCATTAATTCCCACTAATAATGAAATTATTAATTACAGATAGGGTCAAAATAAACTGTTCATATTCCGAAAGGAGAATAAAATTAATTACAAAATTGTTCACACAGGGTGCGGTGTTCCAGCCTGTTCAAATCCAAAATTGTTCCAAAATAAAACACATAGATCGAGTGTTACTTCCTCATCTTTACAAACGTCACATTGTATTTTGTTCATATTTCTCAAAAATCATATTGTTCAAAAGGTTCAAAACACATTTACCGGGCGCTATGTCCTAGCCCCGTCAAAATTACAAAGTTCAAAGATGCAAACGCATTTACCGGGCGCTATGTACCAGCCCCGTCAAAATTACAAAGTTCAAAGATGCAAACACATTTACCGGGCGCTATGTCCTAGCCCCGTCAAAATTACAAAGTTCAAAGATGCAAACACATTTACCGGGCGCTATGTCCTAGCCCCGTCAAAATTACAAAGTTCAAAGATGCAAACACATTTACCGGGCGCTATGTCCTAGCCCCGTCAGCTCTTCACTATATTAGAAGATAGATATAGATAAATTAGTAAAAATGAAATTAACATAGACACAATGATAGCGTAAGTGATCAATTAGTATTTACTTAAAAATAATTCATTTAACTGAGGTCACTTTCTCAATTTTAACACAATTTATAACTCATTGAATTAATTATTCAATAAAACATTAAAACTTTATATTATTTTAAACTTTAAGATAAGTGAAATAATTTTACGATATTAATCACTTAATCACTTGATGATTACTCAGCACATCAAAACAATATTATAAATTTTATATAATCTCACCGAGCACAAATACAAAAACACAATATCGCTTAGAGCCCATAACCGGGTACGATACACAAAATACTGGCCATATTAGGCCCACTTCGGCTACAATACAGCCTAAAACACAATGCTGGCCAACACACAGGCCCAACACATATCGCCTGAGAGCCCATATTCGGGTGCGACATAAAATACTGGCCACTTTGGGCCCTTTTCACTGTGGCTTCAACATAGCCAAACAGAATTCCAGCCAACACACAGGCTGTACAGGTCGTTCTTCTTCGACCTCAAATCGCAGACTGCCAGTTGAACATCGGCCCAAGCCGAAACATAGGACAGGGTATCTAACGGTATCTCGGTTGATGCATAAGATTGATGATGGTGTTTTAACACTGATGGAACATGATAACCCTCCGTTCTTTCATTGCCTTCATAGTCTACACCACCCACGGCGAATACAAGGGAGTCCCTATTCCAACACCCATCCTACACTCATAAATCATTTAATTATATGGGTTTGATTCTACCCGAGACCTTGGTGGGTATGACAACTATCTCCCTTTGTTATATAGAAGGCATTTCTTTACACTCTCTCTGTCTATCTATCTATCTATTTTATTTATCTCTCTCTCTCTCTCTCTCTCTCTCTCTCTCTCTCTCTCTCTCTCTCTCTCTCTCTCCCCCCCCCACCCCCACCTCCCTCTCCTACGTCTTGACACACATACGCTCACGCCGACAGACAGTATTGCAATAAATACACATACACACATAAAGTCAGATAGATAATACACATAATTTACGCTTTGTACAGATAAATGTTTAAAACCATCCCGGAATTTGGAATTATCTATGTTTTCTGTTATTCAAACTGTGAGAAAAGATTGTCTTCATTGTGTACTTTGGCGACTTATACGAAACAATTACGGTATCCCAAATATAAACGGCTATTACTATGAATTGATTGACAAGTCCATTTAGAGACGACATAAGTAAATTCTCTTAATGTTTGTCTTTAAGTTGAACCAAGTTTTATTGCATTTGAGCGTGTTGTTTTTTTTTTTGCAATTTGGGGGTAAATTTAAAAGTAAGTTAATTATTTCTCAAAATATGAGTAATTTATAATTAACAATAACTTCCTTTCAACTAACACTATGAGAATCGAATTTATATCATAATGCTCAGTATTTTCTAAATATTTTCTTTCTGTAAATTTCTTTGCGTTCATGATCATATTAAACTTGGGATAGCAGGTTTACAAATTAAACAAACACGCGTAATGACTGGGAGTAACAATCATTCAACAGGTAATTGTTATCATGACCCCGAGGTCACGCCCCCACGAAGACGAAGGGGGCTGACTGGGTGGTAAGGCATGCGGTCAGGTTGAGTTCACTGAACAACTAAAGGCACGGCTTTTCGTTTCCGTGGTCACGAGTGATCCACGGGATATCGCAACCTTGAGGTCACATTTCATAAAAGAAAGTAAACCATAAATTGACCACGGTTATAATCATGGGCATGCATACTAATTATGTAAACACGGAACTCCGCGGTTGGTCGGTCAGACACTTAGTGGGAAGACAAAGATGATACATAATAACATTTATAAACTATTACTGGGCTTTATGTTCGTACAGGGGCTATTTGTTATTGGACTGTAATAGTTATGACGCGATTGTTTTCTAGCTTAGAACAAAGAAAGAGAATCAAATGACAAACGTGAAAACTATCAAATTATAAGTAATTAATTATTGGTCAGAAAGATAAGTAGTGCTGTGTGAAATTACATTATTACATGACTGTAATACGGAAAGGGTCCCTGTAATGAAATGAGTAAGGAACTAGACCCATATGCAAATAGATCTGGCTCGAGTCCGCGCAACGTTTTTTTTATTTAGTCTTTTCTTTTGATTTCTTTTCAATGATTGTGTTGTTTGTCAGCTACGTCAGGCATCCTGTTGTGACAATTACTATATAATATTTTGACTCTCAACCCAATCTGTAAATTAATCGTCGGATTCCATCAAGCTTGTAATTGGGACACTACCTCGCGAGGTCCCAGAGTTGAGAGTTTTTTGCCAAGAGGAGAGTCATTTAAATCTATCGATATTTGAAAAACGAGTTTTCTGGCCAAATTAAAAAAAAATCGCGTCTTTCCGGATTAGGGCAGTTACCAGGCTATAGCGCTAATAAAGCAAAAGCCGTAAAACTCCTAAATACAAACAACAATAGGCTCAAATCTACTTGGACAATGACAAAACCCTCAACAAAATTTTGACCAGAAAACTTTTACTTCAGACATCGAAATAATAAATGATCTCGAGTCAATCACAAAAGTCCTAAACTCGAATCTCGGGTTTAATTCTTTTTGACAAGTTGGGGTCATCTTGATATGACAAGACATGAAATAAGTTTTCTAACCGCTTAAACAATTTTTCACTTTACTGGGGGAATCCCATTTCTAATTCCCTTCCTGAACACTTTTAAATATAATATTATACACAATTCTAAATGCAATTTGCATTGTCTGCGTGTGTGTTTGTGTTTTGTGTGTGTTTGTGTATGTGTGTATATATACGAGAAGAGAGAGAGAGAGGAGAGAGAGAGAGAGAGAGAGAGAGAGAGAGAGAGAGAGAGAGAGAGGGGGGGGGGGTGCGTGTATGTGTTTATGTTCGTGCATGTTTGCTTTTTCAAATATCTTTCTATTGCCAGTCTGTTTGTAGCTTCAAAAAGAAAATACAATTAGATTTACCACTACTATTGAAATTAATGTGTGTGCTATATCAACAGGTGGTGTTGAGTTGATAATTGAAGAATGTAGGAAACAACAAGGTAATATTAATATATCACCTCACCTCCAGTTAACTGTGAGAGAAAAATACCATCTAACTGTTTTTTTTAAAGGTCTTAATACACCTTTCTGGATGGTATGCTACGTGTCCGAACGAATCAATTATGTCAAAAATTTTATATTACATATTTTGCCGTACGCTGAAAAAAACAAGTGTTTAAAATTGTGTCCCAGGTTTTAGGGATTTCGTCAAGATAATCACAAGTGGTATTTGTATAGCTTCTTACTCCGATTTCATCAGGCTCTATGCGAGTGTCATTTTAAATTGGTCGGTATTTGAAAGACGAGTTTTCTGAACAAAATTTTAAACACGGCAGAATATGTAGTATACATTTTTGGGTCCCCCCCCCCCCCCCCCCCGAGTATTTTACAAAATGGTCATTTTAACAGATTGGTGTTTGAAGGACGAGTTCTCTGTACAAAAATGTATAAATGTGTCTGTGTTTTTTTGTCAGAGTAGGGCAGCATTGCTGCTCAAACTAAAATAAATTTTTATCCCCCCCCCCCCCCCCCCGAGGTCACAGTGTTTCCCCTGCCCAGGGATGGGAGGGGAGGGAGGAGGGGGGGGGAGGAGGGGTGTTTATTTTAATGCAGCAACAATGTTGGCGTACTCTTGATAAAATACGTGTTAAAATTCTCTTGTCGGAGGACTCTATATTGCGCTTCCTTTGTTGTTATTTCTTAGCTCCAATATCAGTTGGTCTTACTACATAATAATTTGATTTCTATCCTGTCCCTGGAATGGTACTAATCGGACATGCCAAGGTCCTGGTTGTGATCTTTAGGAAAGAGGGAAACGGTCAAATCTATAAATTATGTTTCACACCTGGAAATGATTCTTTTCTCGCAATTCTTCTCGTTGCTGTGTTAATATATTATTATTGTTTGTTGATTTGGGTGCAAAGTCATCCGCAGCACTTAACATTTAAGACAAAACATGACGCCCATAAGTCAGTATTACCCCCCCCCCCCCCCCCCTCACACACAGACAGCATTGCTACAGGTCAACTACTCTTTTTTTACCTGAGGGCTTTGACCCACTCTGCTCAGTTTCCCACAGTAAAATTATAAATAAACCTGGAGTATAATTTCAAAAAAATATATCTATATATGTGTTTATTTAGAAGGCGGCATGAAAAGTTATAGCTGGCACAATTGTAAAGGACGTTTAATCTTCAAATAAACGCCATGTTTACCTACACTCCTGATTGCAATGCCGCAAACATTATTCCGATCTCAACTGGCAGGGCTAAGGTACCCCCCCCCCCCTCCCCTCTTCTCCTGTCTTTCTGACTGGTTATATATTTAGCCTAGAATGTAATGTAATGTAATGGGAAATTTATATAGATAGTTCGAAGATGACGTCACTCAGGTCTTTGTTATTGATTTTTGCCATCCGCGTTTATGAGTAATGCTCACTGAACGGTATTAACCTAACTATAAACGTTCATGGATACACACAGTTTTGTGTGTTGGTCCGTTATACTTCCGGATGGCAATGTTATGAGCTTCTTAGCCAAGCGCATACTATCTATAGAGTCATTATCTATTTACAATGCTAAATAGCGCATCACAATGGCAATAATAAATAATAAATAAACAAATTAATAAATATACACATACACACACACCAACACATCCACACATACACGCACACACACACACACACACAATATACACACGTACACACATTTATATAATATTTAAGTATACATACAAATGTATACAAATGCACATTTACACCTACCCACATATACATATACATACATAGATAACTGTGCATACACAAACATACACACAGACACACATGCGCACATACATACACACATATATCAACGATTCATTTGATGGGTAGATCTAAATAACTCAGTTTTTTAAGGGATTTTTTAAAAAGGTATCTACTAAGGTCTGATAGCTCCTTGTATAAGTAGTTACTGAGTTCCACACAGCTGGACCAGAAAAGGCAAAAGATCGTTCAGAGAATTTAGTTTTAGTGATTTTCCTTTAAAATAATGCTAGAAGTTAGAAGACCAAAGGCAGCGACTTGGAATATGGACTATAAGAAGTGATTTTAAGTAATCTGGGGCAGTGATGTGAAGAGATGTAAAGGCAAGGCATGCTAGTTTATAATCAACTCTCCTCTTCACGGCCAGCCAATGAAGGTATTCCAAAACGGGAGTTATATTATCTTCACTCTTTTTTTGTCTGGGTAACAATTCGTGCTGCCCTATTTTGTAACAACTGCAGTCTTGCGACCAAGATCTTTGGAAGCCCGTATAGAAGGGAGTTGCAATAGTCTAGCCGGCTAGCAAAAAGTGAGTTAATGCAATCTTGCAAGTTTCTTCAACTAAAAGATTGTGGATATGACCTGTAGATCTTAAAATAAAATGCAGATTTTGACAGAGTTTTGTTATACGATCTTGTATATTCAGTAATTCATCAAAATAAAAACTACGACTTTTTACAATTGAAGATCTGGAAATGACAGAGTTAAAATGGTCTTTCCTTGTTTTCTAAAAACGATAAATTCAGTTTTATCGTCATTGAATTTTAGCTTGTTTTGGATCACCTAGAGTTTGATGTGAGAGACGCAGTTAAAGATGTTTGTTTTGTTTGACTTAATTTCAATTACAAGGAAGATTTGAAAGAGTATCAACATTTTTGTTTGTTTGTTTTTTTTCCGTTTTTTTTATTTTGGTTAAAGAAACAAAATAATTCCAAGTTTAAATGTTTGTCCTACGGATGTTCGTAAGAAAGTACCCCAAAAATATGAAAATAAGCTAAAAAAAAAAAAAAAAAAAAAAAAAAAAAGTCAATACAAACAGAAATTCGGTAAATGGCCTTCTCAGAAAAACAAACATAAAGCGGAAAGTGGAAACCCCAAGTAAAGGTGGAAGTGAATGCTAAGCTGATAAAAGCTGTGGAAGGTAAAAAGCAATGTACACAAAACAATATAACAGCTTTAAAAAAAGAACAAAATTCCAAACATGGTACATTTCGGGATCAAAACCCTTCTTGAGAAAAAACAAAACAATAAAGACGTTAATACATCGTTTTAAAATCTTTTTTTTTTTATTTTGGAGCTTATTGCCGTTGTTATAGCCTGAAGAATGGTATTCGAGTCCGAAACTTTCTGTGTTTGGTATTTTGTTCTTTTGTTTTTTGAAGCTTTTATATTCATGTTTTTGTTCTTTACGCAAAGGTGGATCAGTTTACAAGTACTTAATAAGATTGGTTAAAGTGTATGTGTGCGGCTCTGTTACGTATATGGATATGGGCACTAAAGACTTGTTATATCAAACGTTTTACAAAATAATATCAAATATTGTTATGACGAATGAATACAATAAGGATATTTAAAACAGATCACTTTAAGATATCTATAT
>NC_088360.1:34692719-34702719 GCF_034508935.2 Berghia stephanieae
GAAGAAAGAGAGGATGCTCTGGCTACTGCTTAAAAAGAATTTGCATCGCAATACACAAATTAAATTCTTAAGAAAACAAAAATTCATTTATTTCAATCACACAGTCAGCATTCACAATAGAAAAAACAAACTTCGGGCGAATTTGAACTCTGGATAAATTATTCTTCATGAAGGTTTTTCAGAGAATTATGCAGTGAAATACTAAAATGAAATTATGACGACCATTTGGAGCAAGCAGGCATAACAGTCTTAACAGCTTTGATAACAAGAGCAACCGTCAACTCCCTATGTCAGATCATGTATTACACACGACAATGGAGTTGTAGTTTGTGACAACCAATTGATTCTTAGGGACTTTTGTGGTGAAAGGTGATGCAAATGACATTTACGATATGTATTTCTATTCTGACGTAGCTGAAATCCTGTTCAAGAACAATTTTACTATCTCCATTGGCAATGCAGGACATCTTTAATAAAAATATACTAGTTGCTGATAAGTATAGGAGGAGGAAGACTTAACTGTACCATGTTTTTACAAAGATCTTGGTCCAAAACAAATTGCTTTTATTTTCTAAAGCTCATCGATTTTAGTACTTACAGTGAAAGAAAATATTGTTTTAATTTTGTAACAGGTTTGGGGAATCAATTACAATTAATTTGATGATTTTTGTCATTTGTTTTGGACAAAGTACGAATTTATTACTATGTATAATACTATGTATATATTTATTGCAAAATGTTTGTAATTAGTATCTTTTTTGTTAAAAATTAAAATTTTTGTTCCTGAAATTAAACCACGAGGTGCAATAGACTGTTGGTATTGCTTTATTCAGTAGTGAAACCGAAAATTATGTTAATATTTCAAAAGAAATGTTTTAAAGATTGCATTTTCATGTTTGCCACGTAGTGACAATTTTTTTTGCCACATCAGTGACAGAGCAAAGCCAGAATAATCTTCTAACATGTAGTTATTACCGTTCCTTTGTTATTATTAACTTAATCAGTAAGATTTATTGGACTTAATCAGTTAAATCCAAGCTCCCAGCGTTATATAAATCAGAGAAATTTACAACAGAAGCAAGTGATCCAAAGGATGGCAAACAAAAATTGCCATGTTGTGTGAATGAGTGATTTTGCACCAGCATTTTTTTTGTTACTGAGTAAAAGCAATTTTTTCAAGTGGAACATGTTGTGGATTGGCTTTGAAGACAATCATTATTTTCTTTATGGTTTCTATAATGTAAATCCACAGTCCTTTTAATGTAACTGAATGCCACGTCAGTGATAATGGACTTGTCCTAACATCATTGTTATTATTATTATTAGCATTATCATCATCATCATCATCATCATCATCATCATCATCATCATCATCATCATCATCATCATCATCATCATCATCATCATCATCGGCAATTTATGTTTGATTTCTTCCATTTGCAAATTTTACACTCTCATTCACGAAAAGAAAAAAACAAACCCAAAAAAATAGAAACAGCTACAACAAATAAAACAAAACAAACAAACAAGAAATAACACAACCCCCCACCCCAAACAATACCCGCTCTACCCAAACAAACAAACAAAAAAAAAAACAATAAAAAAATAACACCCTCCCCCCCACCAAAACAAAACAAAACAAAACAAAACAACAACAACAAAAAACAACAAAAAACAAACAAACACAAAACTTAATATTTCTATATATATTCAACAAAACACTTGGTATTCTCGCCACATACATGGGATTATATTACCTCCCTTTTCCTGGTCACCTGTCCTTCTCTTCCTTCATCTCGGTGATGACCTGTCTTACTGTGTCAGGAAGTGACTTCAAGATTAATGAGGTTGTGTCTGGCTTATTAGCACTAGCCCACTGCCGCTGCCAATGGTGGCTAACACTTTCTAGTTATAGTTAGCGTATATTTATTTTTAAAAGTGGTGAAAATTAGCCACCCATGGCATCCCGTTTAAAAAAATTCTATTTATGATTAACATTGCTAATATTATGAGTCAAAGTCAAGTCTCCTTCTTCTTTCCCAGTTAACTCACGTACTCTGTAAAAATCGTACTTAAAATTGTCCAGAAAACTCGTCCTCAAATATCGATCGATTTAAACGACTCTCATCTTGGTAAAAACTCTCAAACCTGGGACTTCGCGAGGTCTTGATTAAAGTTAACTGGTAATCTGTTGTTGCCCAATTCTCAATGACTTTCTACAATTATTATATCCCGGAATCAATGAGACGAATTGGTTTTACCCAGGTCCTTGGTGTAATGAGTCTTTTCCACGAGCGAGGCAGATGTAAAACGCTTTGAGCACGTTTAGTGGATATTATTGCGCTATATAAAAGCTCTAGTTCTAAACTCTAGTCCTAACCGCCAGGGATAAATCTGGTAGTTGGCACACTCCCCGGACTTCACCGCTCTAAATCAACCTACATTCTTAGTAGGATGAACTAATGACGCAGCCAGGATTAAGCGAAGACAAAGACAAACAAGGGTTATGACATACATACGTAATCCCTGAACCGTAAAAACCCAGGATATGTGACTCATCGTCTCAAAATGGTACAATGTCGGAGTGATAACGATGATGAGAAATAAATCTATAGTTTAAATAAATGTGAAATTTGGCCATCGTTGATTTGATACTAAGCTTCTATAAGCTTTGGAGTCGAGACAGTAATGGAAAAAAAATGAATATAACAGCTTAAAAAAAGAACAGAAAATACAAACACGGAATATTTTGTACTCAGAATCCTAATAAAAAATTAATTTTATAAAAAGCATGAATACATCACTTAAAATCCTAACAGATGTCAGATAAGTATCAGATGACACCGTGAAATTGAATGTAAGCTTCAATTTAATATACGAAAACAGATCGTTTCGAGTTTCCCTTTTATCAACAAAACATGATGAATGAAACACTACAGACAACAGTCTACACGTTTTTTATATGGAAGTGGTTATTCAGTATCAGATACTGAATAGTGCTTTGCCACTATTCAGTATCCATAAGGAACTCTTTTTTATAGAGAGAGTGAAAAGTGTGACAATCTCGGTTGAACTGCTGACCTACTTCCAGATTGAACATGTGCAGTAACTGACAGCCCGATTCAAAGTTGTAAAAATATTTTGATCGAAATTTTTAAATTTCTGCTATCGTGCAATATGGAAGTGGTTATTCAGTATCAGATACTGAATAGTGCTTTGCCACTATTCAGTATCCATAAGGAACTCTTTTTTATAGAGAGAGTGAAAAGTGTGACAATCTCGGTTGAACTGCTGACCTACTTCCAGATTGAACATGTGCAGTAACTGACAGCCCGATTCAAAGTTGTAAAAATATTTTGATCGAAATTTTTAAATTTCTGCTATCGTGCAATTAACAGAGTTCAAAATATCAAAATAAGAGAGGCAGTCAAATACATTTTTTAATGTCTGAATAGACATGATTAAATTTCTCTAGAAGTTCAGTGACACCATGGCATGGTGCATATAAGCTGTTTGACTCTGAGCTTAAGGTTCGAGAGTTCAAATCCCGGTAAGGGTAACTTTTTTTTTTTTTTCCCAATATTTTTTAAAAATTCCTTCTGTCTTTTTATATTTTTTAAACTTTTGTTTTAATAATTTTATTTGCTTGAAATATACTTTAATGTTGATATTATACTATTGTTCTTTTATTATTATTATTATTATTATTATTATTATTATTATTATTATTATTATTATTATTATTATTATTATTATTATTATAAAAGTAATTGCTTTTTATTAAGAAACCCGCCGAAACCCAGTCCCAGGTTCACTCCCCACTGGTGTACACTTCTCTGAGTCCCATATTAACTCCCACAGCTGCACTCTTCCCATAACTTTGTCAGGTTTCGGAAAAAAAACACCGTATTATAGTGCAAAACCACTATTCAGTGTCAGATACTGAATAGTGCAAAACCGCTATTCAGTATCTGATACTGAATAGTGCAAAACCACTATTCAGTATCAGATACTGAATAGTGCAAAACCACTATTCAGTATCAGATACTGAATAGTGCTAGCCTTTTTATATTTCACTTTCTATACTACATTCCACAGTTCCTCTCCGCCTCCCCTCTTTTCACTTAATTAATTACGCACCTTTTACTAATATCTATTGTTCTATTTTAATTCGTGCTTCATTACAAAGCATACTATTTCCTGCCCATCAATGTTTTTGTTTATTGATCTTAACAACGCCACTCCCATATTATCTGATTCGTCTGTAGTGTTTCATTCATCGTGATTTGTTGATAAAGGGGAAACCCGAAGCGTTCATGTTATCTATTTTCGTGTATTAAATTGAAGCTTACATTCAAATTCACATTGTTATTTATTTCTTCGAGCTTCAAGCAGCAACATTTACATTAGATAAGTATTAGAAACGTCATGTACTCAAATATTTCAAGATCCTTGTACTTGCTGACAAGACCTGCCAGATACTTCTCTGTTGTCTTTCTGGATTTTAAACCATGTATTAATGTTTTTATTGGGAATTTTTGTTATTGGCTGAAGAAGGATTTTGAGCCCGAAACGTCCCGTATTTGGGTATTTTGTTCTTTCCTGAAGCCGTTCTATTCATTTTTGTTCCATTAACAGTCCACAGCTTAAAGCAGCAGCTTAATATCGAATCAAAGTTTGCTAACTTTCATATTTTTGACTATAAGTTCAATGTTCGGCAATTTGAGCCCCAAAACGTTCCGTATTTTCTTCTTTTTTTATAGCTTTTTTAATTATTTTTTTTTACCTTATATTAATTTTAGTTCAATATTTCATACGTTGCTTTGGCACATTGATTAAAATAAATATGGTAATATAAAGTGAATAAACCCAAAATTTCATAACACCGATCATTCCAACTTTGTATAATTTTTTTTGGCATTCTTTTCACCCCGTCATGATCCCCCTCGTGGATCTTTACCTTGCAGTTGGTGAGGGGGCTTGAGGCACACGGGAGGGCAAAGGTGTAAATCCCGGTCGACCGTCACGAGACCATCCCGGGTATCGAGCCAACGAGCCACATGAGCTGCTCGCCCCGGTGTGTGACTAAATTTGATCCAAACTCGGTGCCCGAATAGCAGCCCTATCCCGGGCGCCACACTATTGTCCTTATGTCGAGTCCCAAACAGTCCCGTCAATGGCGAAGCGGTCTGCCGCCTAGCCAAATAATACCGCGTTCGTGTCGCCCGGGTCGTCGGCACGTCCGAGAAAAAAGCAAACGTCCCATGCATCAATCGATTCGCGGCCTGCCGATTGGAAAATGCGACGGCGGGGATGGCGAACTGACGCGTATATTGTCCCTGAACGTCGAGAGCCAGAGTATGGCAAAAAATGAGCTTTTATCAAAGCTACTGGCCGTTCATTGCGTTGATATCCTCCTTTTACAGGAGACCCACCTTTATTCAGGCGCGCAATCTTCCCGATTCCAGATCCCAGGCTATACGGTGGTCCAACGCGAGGACACTTCGAGGCTCAAAGGAGGGTTAGCGTTTACGCTAAAGAGCCATCGAAGGTAAGGGTCATTGAGAGCGTAACGGACAGCAATGGGGTGAACCGAATTTCCGTGGAAGTAGGTGGACTGTGTTTGCATAATATTTACAAACCACCTAGAGCGACTTGGACTACACCACCGGTACCGGTGGTCAGCCATCCTTCCATCTGTCTGGGAGACTTTAATAGCCACCATCACGAATGGGGCTACCGAGACTGCAACGAGGCAGGAAGACAACTCCGCTCATGGATGGACTGTAATGATCTACACCTAGTGTACGATCCTACAGCCAAGGGTACCTTCCGGGGTACCCGCCATAAGAAGGAGTACACTCCAGACCTCACCCTCGTAACGAAAAGCGCGAACGGTGAACCGCTGCAGGTGAAGCGGACAGTCCTCGGGGACTTTCCGCATAGCCAGCACAGGCCGGTTCTTGTCACAGCTGGGGTGACAATACCGAGGGTGCAGTCTCTCCCACTTTGCAGATGGAATTTCAGGAAGGCTGACTGGGAGGAATTCAGTTCCTATATCGAGCAGGTCTGCCCTGCCATTCCTCCCAAGTCCAAGAATATAACCAGATTTAGTAGGCTACTGGTTAAGAGCGCTCAACGCTCTATTCCACGGGGCAAGCGGAAATTCTACACCCCTTGCTGGACAGCAGAGTCGGAAGAGCTGTACCGAGAGTACCAGCAGACCCAGTCTCAGGACACAGCCGATAGACTACTTCAGTCTCTGGCAGAGGGAAGGAAGCAACGGTGGCAGGAGACCGTGGAAAGTCTCGACTTTACACACTCCAGCCGCCACGCTTGGCGCTTGATAAAGAAATTGGACCCAGATCGGAATTTCGCGAAGGCTGCACCGGAATGCGAGGCAGACACAATTGCCAAGAATATTAAGAACCGTAGTAAGCGGGTCCCTAATCAGGCTTTTGAGCGCGGTGTCCGCAAGGCGTACCGAACGATTTTGGACTCGCTACCTGCGGAGGAGTCGGACTGGACGGCCCCGTTCAGTCCCCGAGAAGTGGGTGCAGCCATTAGCGAAGTAAAGAACGGCAAAGCAGCAGGGATAGATGGTGTATATCCCGATATGGTGACGCATCTGGGCCCCAGGGCACGGGCCTGGCTAGCAGAGGCAATGTCGGACGTCCTTGCAAAAGGAAAGCTTCCACAAGTGTGGAAGCACGCGAAGATAGTTGCCATCCTGAAGCCAGGGAAGCCGGCGAAGGAGGCAGACAGTTACAGACCCATATCGCTGCTGAGCTGTCTTTACAAATTGTTGGAGCGTGTTCTATTAAACCGATGGGGGCCGGTCCTAGACGCTGCCCTGCCACCAGAGCAGGCAGGCTTCAGGGAAGGGAGGTGCACCACGGAGCAGGTCATTGCCCTTACAGAGCATATTGAGCACGGGTTCGAGAGAAAACAGCAAACAGGTGCTGTGTTTATAGACCTATCAGCGGCGTACGATACGGTCTGGTGCGATGGGTTAATGCTCAAACTTGCAAAAATCATAAGGTGCAAAAAGACCTTGAAGTTGTTCTCTTCGATCTTAGGGGAAAGGCAATTCCACGTCGCGCTGGGAGACGTCACGAGCAAAGTAAGGAAATTGAAGAATGGGGTCCCTCAGGGGTCGGTACTTGCGCCAATGTTGTTTAACGTTTACATTAGCGATATGCCGAACACTTCCTCCCTGAGGCTGGGATACGCAGACGACTGGGCACTCGTTACTCAGAGTAAAGTGTGGACCCGTCTCGAGAGCGTACTCAGCGAGGACGTCACCAGACTCAAATCCTACTTTGACAAGTGGTACCTGAAGATGAACACTTCAAAAACCGTGGCCACTGCATTTCACTTATGCAGTGGTTGGCACACCCGTAAACTGAATGTCCTAGTCGGGGACCAGCCACTCCCATATGAGCCGCGTCCAAAATATTTAGGGGTGACGTTGGATCGCAGCCTTACCTATCGGGCTCATCTCGAAGGGGTTGCCCGGAAGATAGAGAAGCGGAATAGTCTTCTGAGGAAGCTGGCGGGATCGACTTGGGGCGCTAGCCAAGCGCTCCTGAGAACATCCGCCCTGGCACTATGCTATTCCACCGCGGAGTATTGCGCTCCAGTGTGGGGTAGAAGCAGAAACGTTGAGAAGGTGGATGTAAAACTTCGCAAGTCGATGCACATAGTGTCGGGAACGCTAGCAACAACCCCTAGAGAATGGGGCCCGGTAATGGCAGCGATCCAGCCCCCCGATGTCCGGAGAGAGACCATTACGGGAAACTGGCTGAGTAAGATCAAAGAGAGAGGGAATGGGGATACCCCTCTCATGCGCATAATGAACGGTGCCCCCGTTTCGAGCCGAAATAAGTCCCGGCAACCCTTGTACGCAGAATCCCTGACTACGGACAGAGCTGCACATACGAGATGGAAGTCGGTTTGGACGAATTCAATCCCTCGTGGGGCGGGGACCTACACTCCTCTAAGCTTGGTGAGAAGTTGCCAGGCTTTGATACCAGTAAGAGGAGACACTGGGTAGCTGCGAATCGGCTTCGGTCGAGGAGCTGCCTAACGGCCGGTGCGTTACATCAGTGGGGTCTAACTTCCTGTCCTTTATGTCCACGCTGTGGACAAGAACCCGAAACGGCAGAGCATCTAGTCGAAAGGTGTGTTGTGACGATGCTACCAGGCGGGTTCGCGACGGTGCACGAATGCGGACCGGACTTTGCTGATTGGGTCGATCGTCATAACATAATAGTGTGAACCATAAGAAGCTGCTGCCCGTCATGATGCCAGTTCGATGGGATGGGTCTGACGTGTGCTTGTTTGCAGGTCTGATAACCCAAATTGTAATGGGCTCATTGTTGTAATGCAAATACTCTCAAACCAACGAAAGATTTTGTCCGTTTCAAAAATGTTCAATCAAGCCCATAATTGCATTCAGTTATCTGACCTGCAAATAGGTGCACGTAGCGTTGAGTTACATATTATACACTTGCGCTTTTCTCAGAGTAGATCTATTTCTCATACAAGTTGTTGTAACGCTTTATTGAATGTTTATAGTAAATTATGAAAGGAGCAAGTAGAGAGCCATACAATATATTCCGAGTGGTCACTTTGAGAATCTTTATTTACGACTACGACTTCAAAGATCTTTTTGGGTATAATTTCTTCTTACACAGCAGGTACCATTGAATCACACTTTTACCTGATAGAGTAAATTCGTCAAGAAATTCCCTTCAACTTTTCTTAGAAAAAGAGCGAATCAAATTAAATGATGTAAGGAAATTTAACCCCCTGCTTTTTAATTCAAATGAAATTAAATCAATATTCGGTCAGCGCGATGTTAACACCGTATTGATGCTATGCGGTTCGGTCGAATACTCAAAACATCCGCCACTCGTATTTAACGTACTAACTCACAAAACTATGAGAACTAATCACCAAGAATACCCTTCTAAAAACAATAACAAAGAGATAAGTGACGCCAGTATTGTTCCTTCTATGGACGATAAAGTTCCAAGCTTAAGTACAAGTCTGTCTATAAGTAGTAAAGAAGCACAATGTGCCCATCACTGCAATCGCTTAAGCTATTGACTGCCGTACTCTGGAATAACACGTATTTTAAAATTTGGCCTAAAAACTCGTTCTTCAAAATGATCGATTTAAACGACCCTCATCTTGGCAAAAACGCGGAACCTTGCTGGGCAGTTAAATGGGTCATCGCTATCGTTTTGGGACATACTTACAATTATATTTTCTAAAATATTTCTTTAGGGTTTCAAAAATGGATCAAGTACAAATGGAAAAACACCCCACCCGCCAGAGGTAAGGACGCCGGAAGTTGTAGAGGAGGATGACCCCTGGAAGGTGACCAGTTTGAATCCCAACTATACGCCGTGGAATGGTGAGTAATATTAATGATGATGATGATGATGATGATGATGATGATGATGATGATGATGATGATGATGATGATGATGATGATGATTATTATTATTATTATTATTATTATTATTATTATTATTATTATTATTATTATTATTATTATTATCATTATTATTATTATCTCCTTCCCCTTTGCGTGTGAAGCAAGTGCTCTATCAACGTTGCTATTGGGACCTCTAGCAATGTTCATCTTGATGGTATTATTGCTGACAATTTTTGTTCACAGCTTCCATCAGGTATGACAAATCGATGATGGCTATTTGATATGTTGGGGATCATTAAATTCGATCGTTTTCTAGTCAAAGATAAAATTAAATATTCTCTTCATTGAACAGAAGATATGTCCATATAAAACGACTGGTAAAAAAATGAAGCCTTAAGGTGTGAATGAAAACATGGCGAAAATCAGTGATTAATCTTGTACGAGATCTAATTAAAAATAGTGCCTAACAGGCCTGTCGCACTGAATCAAACGCACGTTAAGGAATAATCTAATTAAAACAGTATAAAGCGCATTGGGAAAGAACTGAAATTG
>NC_088360.1:34712719-34727719 GCF_034508935.2 Berghia stephanieae
TATTATTATTACCCACTGAAATGGAATACGATATGTAATATGTGGGTATACAAACCTGTAATGTTTCTTCACCTGATGTTGACAGTTAGGTTTACTTTTTGTTTTACCAAATGTAATCAAACTTGTCAATCGGATATTAATGTGAAGTGATTCATACTGTCTCACTTGGATATGGATGTAAAGCTAAATTGATCCATAACATAAAAACCAAAACTACAGTTTACAACAAGCATCACATGAAAATGTATATTTGAGATTTTTCTTGGAAATAAACAATCAGTTCATGCTAATATGCTGCCGTGCATATCACAAAACACTAACTTTTTGGCCGGCAAACTTTAAACCTTATTGACTTTTTGACAAAGGATCATCCCAATATAACGAATTATAGAATAAAATAATAAACAATGACACCATACAGGCAGGCCTCTCGTACTATATGAAATGGAACTAGGTTCCATATTACCTGCCAAGGTAACAAATAATGGATTGTTATGGGTTTCACCTGAACATGACCAGTCCAGGATATATATAACATGAATTTGAATATTTCGATCATTTATAACTTTCTTTTTTTTCCCCAATGTCCAGGTCCCCTTGGATATCTGACGGGCTATCTTGCCATACTTATTGGAGCAGGTCTCACCATTGTTGTACAAAGCTCTTCCATATTTACATCAAGTATGACGCCACTGGTCGGTATCGGAGTTATAGAAATTGAAAGGATGTATCCTCTCACCCTTGGCTCAAATATCGGCACCACAACCACATCAATCCTCTCCGCCCTGGCAAATTCCGGAGAAAAACTTCGTGACTCTCTCCAAGTGGCCTTTGCCCATTTATTTTTCAACATTTTTGGCATCATGATTTTCTATCCTCTACCATTCTTCCGCCCCGCGATTCCCCTTGCCAAGTTTCTTGGTAACCGCACAGCCAAATACCGATGGTTTGCGATCCTGTACATTATCTTAATGTTTTTCCTCTTCCCTGCCACTGTCTTTGCCTTGTCAATGGCCGGCTGGTACGTTCTGGCGGCCATTTTGAGCCCTGTTGTTGTGACGTGCATCACTGTCGCCATCATTAAATGGTTCCAAAACAAGAGACCGGAAAGCTTGCCCAAAAGGCTGCAAAACTGGAAGTTTTTACCAACCTGGATGAGAAGTTTGGAACCTTACGACAGAGTGATGAGAAAGATCTTCTTCTGTACTCGATTCCAGCGTTTAAATGAGGGCGTGACCAACCATGTGGAGATGAAACCGACTATCGATGAAAAAATTATAGTTAACACTCGAGTGTAGATGACAACAAATCCTTGTGAAAAAGAATACTTTAAAACAGGTCTTTAAAATGACCCAAAAAATCTGGCGGAAATTTTATCTCCAATATTCAATATTCCTTTGACAGAGGTTTGCAACAACCACCGCGATATACTCTAGTATTATCTAAATAGTGACACGACCTGGATTTTATTATTATATACTATAGGTTAGCTTAGAATGCATGAACGCGGTTTGATAAAAATCCTGAATAACGAAACCTGGTTGTTATCAAATTATTACAGCGAAAAACTAGAAAAGCTTTAAATAACTTTAAAGAAGGCAACACTAGAAACCGTCAGATAAACGTATTTTTTTTTCTTATTCACTCTAAAAATCTAAAACCAGCACAACGTTATTGAAAACGGTATAAGTGCTCTGATTAAAAGAACTATTTAAAGCATTTTTCTTTGGATACAGACTGCATACCTATAATTGTAAATGCCTAATTGTTTGAGGACGGTATTTTTATTTGAAACAACATTCATTCTAAAAACTAAAAGTAGGTCCGTGACAGGACTAAACCAAGAATCACCAATTTTCAATTGCAAAAGCTGTTTCAGTCTTTATAGAAGAAAATAAAATGCTTCCTTTTTTCATGTCCAGAATGTTGAAAAATTAGAGAAAGAATATCTCTTTAATTTTCTCCTTATCGACAATTTTCAAGATTCTTACTGAAATATACCGACCCAACAAATAAATTGAATTTTAAAAGTCAAACTTAAAAGCAAGTAGTGCATGCTAAATAACATAATTTTGTTAAGCAAAACAAACTTTACAAAACAGCATCCAGTTTTTGTAAATATAATTAAAAAAAAAAATTCAAATTGTGTGATTTATAAAGCAAACATGAATAAGAAAAATGTTATATGTATTGTAACGAATGTGACCATTTCCCTACCGTTGATGAGGAGAAGGGGGGGGGGGGGGGGGTCCAGGTAGTTCATTTGGTAGAGCACTTGCTTCACACGCAAAGGGACCAAGATCGATCTCGGGTGCAGTCGAGATTTTTTTCCGACCCCCCCCCCCCCCTCTACCCCTTACCCCGCCTGTCCAGCCAGCAGTATATGAGTAGTCAGGTCGGTTAGATCTGGCGAAAAGTATTTTGCGATAGACCAGCGTCCCATCCAAAGGTATCAAGCAATTGCTATTGTCCTTCTCATGCTATAGAAACCGGGATAAACTTCGGCTCCATGGGTCTTACGGCGCTGGAATATGACTGGTGAGGGGAGGGTTAGATGTGGATGGATATAAATGATAATGGACATTTTGAACTCTCATTATTCTCCCTTTGATCAATCAAGTAAGACAAGACTGTTGTGCGATTAATTATTTGCATCAATCGAATCTGAGGGAAAAAAGCTGAAAAGTTTGATGACGTCAGTTCTTGGAACTTATTTATACTAGCATGCATTTAAAGAATGACTAAATATTGGACTCAGAGATGTGACCCACTGTAGCTATTTCGGGCTGAACTAGTAAAAACCATCAGAATTTAGAGGTGTTTTATTATTAAAAAAACAAACAAAACTCACTCAGAAGAGAAATGAAGGCATTAATTTATGACGTAAATTTTACAAGTTACACTTTTACGCACAAGGTTCCACCACACATTACACCGTTTTGAGACGATCGTTATATTTATGTTACTAGTTGAATGGGCCTGCTATGTAGTCGATAGTTCTTGTTTCTTATTACGTTTTGATCATTCGACAATATTATAACAGTAATATGCAGGAGTTCAGCTTTTTAGCACTCAAGACTTATTTCGTGTATATTTCAACAAGATTTTATAAACAGTTTCATGTATAGGTACACATCTATTTACGAGTTTGTGCGATGATACAAGTTTGGGAATTTGATAACAAATAATTCAAATTTATATTATTGTTAACAAAGTTATAAATAAATTCCATCTTCTAAGTGAAATTCTTGCTGAGAGCAATGTTTCCAATCTTGAAAAATGTGATCTTCAACTTCAACCCAGAGAATTAAAAACAACTCTTGATAAATCAATATTTGTTGGATTTCTAACAATAATGAAATTAAACTAAATTCCACATAATGAACAATAGAGATAAGAATTAATTTATTTCTTCTTAATATTTTACCTTTTATTTCATTCACGATATTATTTCTTGCCAATTTCGTATGGAATTTTAATGCAACATATTCTACAAATTGTTTTGTTATATATTTATATTGAACTTTGTGGTGATATGGAGAAATGGTAAAATTATATTTTGCAAAATGTTTCTACATGCTACATTTTAAAAAAATCATTCCGTTTTATATTTATATTGTAATAATTTCGTTATTATTACGTGTTTTCATGGTCATTATATCATCATCATCATCATCATCATCATCATCATCATCATCATCATCATCTTCATCATCATTATCATCATCTTCATCATCATTATCATCATCATCATCATCATCATCATCATCATCATCATCATCGTCATCACCGTCATCATCATCAGCAGCATCAACATCATCATTATCATCGTCATCATCACTATAATCAATATAATCATCATCTCTCTATCGTCATCATTCTAATGGTGATCGTTATCACCGTCATTATCATCATGATCACCTTGACCATTAAAAATCATACACATCTTCATCTTCATTATTATACGCTAGCTTTTTGTAAAAATAAAATCACTAGATTTGTGTACATAACATTTTATTGTCTGTAGTCTTTCAACACCATTATAACGTTACATGTCTGTGAAATGTACTATCAAGCTACAATTATTGTCACTCATCCTTTTTTGAATATAGGGAATGAGATTAGCGGAAGAGTAGCGTCCCTTGATTGGACGTCACCGGCGGAGAAGTTATTTGTAAACGAGAGAGAGAGAGAGAGAGAGAGAGAGAGAGAGAGAGAGAGAGAGAGAGAGAGAGAGAGAGAGAGGGGGGGGGGACTTTTTAAAAAATCAGAATAGATACCGGTCTATTCGCTTGTGAGGCGGGTGCTCTACCACTAAGCTGCATGTCCTAGTCGGGGACCAGCCACTCCCATATGAGCCGCGTCCAAAATACCTAGGGGTGACGCTGGATCGCAGCCTTACCTATCGGGTTCATCTCGAAGGGGTTGCCCGGAAGATAGAGAAGCGGAATAGTCTTCTGAGGAAGCTGGCGGGATCGACTTGGGGCGCTAGCCAAGCGCTCCTGAGAACATCCGCCCTGGCACTATGCTATTCCACCGCGGAGTATTGCGCTCCAGTGTGGGGTAGAAGCAGAAACGTTGAGAAGGTGGATGTAAAACTTCGCAAGTCGATGCACATAGTGTCGGGAACGCTAGCAACAACCCCTAGAGAATGGGGCCCGGTGATGACAGCGATCCAGCCCCCCGATGTCCGGAGGGAGACCATTACGGGAAACTGGCTGAGTAAGATCAAAGAGAGAGGGAATGGGATACCCCTCTCATGCGCATAATGAACGGTGCCCCCGTTTCGAGCCGAAATAAGTCCCGGCAACCCTTGTACGCAGAATCCCTGACTACGGACAGAGCTGCACATACGAGATGGAAGTCGGTTTGGACGAATTCAATCCCTCGTGGGGGCGGGGACCTACACTCCTCTAAGCTTGGTGAGAAGTTGCCAGGCTTTGATACCAGTAAGAGGAGACACTGGGTAGCTGCGAATCGGCTTCGGTCGAGGAGCTGCCTAACGGCCGGTGCGTTACATCAGTGGGGTCTAACTTCCTGTCCTTTATGTCCACGCTGTGGGCAAGAACCCGAAACGGCAGAGCATCTAGTCGAAAGGTGTGTTGTGACGATGCTACCGGGCGGGTTCGCGACGGTGCACGAATGCGGACCGGACTTTGCTGATTGGGTCGATCGTCATAACATAATAGTGTGAACCATAAGAAGCAGCACCACTAAGCTATACGGACTCTAATTGTAGAAAAAAGTTTATTTCATTTTAACCAATTGACTTGTAATCTATCTCTTTCTGTGGCTCGAAGCGTACAGAAATAGCTTTCACAATAATCAATTTATTGCAAGGCTGTTTGCGTCTTATCTGATTAACATCTAGATACAGGATAGCATCTGAATGAAGTAATAAAGGATTTAAATAAGTATTAATTCCTGTCAAAATAGATTGGTTTGCATTTATTTATGTGACTGGTATATGGTAATCCTTTTATTTCCGCAAAGATGGCGCAACATATTACTTAAAGGAAATTATATATCATAGCCTATCTGTCATTCAAAAGAGTTTCCGCAAGAATCTATAAAAATGCTTTAATCTAGGCCGATTAGTATTGTTTGTTCTTGGCATAAATATATTTTAAAAGATGACAGTGTCTTTTATACTACGAGCTACGAGCTCTATTACGAACTTTTCATTATTTCTCGTTCTGCATTATATGACTATGTTTCCTAACTATCTGATATCTTTTTTATTTATTTTTGTTATGTCACTGCCTAATCCTCGATAACTTTATGTTGTTACTTTTAACTTTGTACATTCTTTTTCACTTATATTAACTTTATTTTGCCAATTGTATAAAATAAAATTGTAGAATAAATTCAAAACCTGTTATATCTAATGACTTTATAACTATCGGCAAAGCTTCAGGGCAAAAGTACATAATTTAATTTATGTCGTATTCTAAAAAAATAGATTTAAAATGGCCTCCAATGTAGTTGTGTCTTATCATTGTTATATCTTCTATCCTCTCTATATTATTTGTCCTGTTCCTGAGGCTCCATTTCTTTGTTCTGGATTGAGATCATTTGGATTTGTCTTGGCTATGACAATGGCCATGTTATATGATGGGAGACAGACAAATGGATTTATTATTATTATTATTATTATTATTATTATTATTATTATTATTATTATTATTATTATTATTATTATTATTATTTTTATTATTATTATTATTATTATTATTATTATTATTATTATTATTATTATTATTATTATTATTATTATTATTATTATTATGGGTTTATCACTTGTGAGGGATCAGATTTTCTGCCTATCGATAATAGATTATTGCTTTATCATCAAATTATGTATGTGTATTATTAACAATCTCATCTCAGTGTAGAAACTCTTTTTTTTAGGGGTTTGTTAAGTTTTGTTTATTTCTTTCTTTCGTATAACTATCTTGCTATATTTGTCACTACATTTCTTCCCTCACTGAAACGATTTAATCAAAATCACCGAGACCACTGAGGTAATTTTTACTGAGTCTTCTATTCCCATATATTAGACCTCCCTTTCCAGGTTGCTTTCTGTGTTAGTCTTGGAATGAGATTGCTTGGTTTAGTCCTGGCCTAAGTCAGGAGTCTTGGCTCAGAAAGAAAAAAACTGTTAGTTTTGGTAGATGATAATTTTTTCTTGTAAGTCATCTCTTTGTTATATACTTTTATAGTTTTTGTTTTGAATATTGTATTGTGTAAACATGTGAGTATAATCCTTTTATTGAAATCACGAGCATGCCTCTGGATGGGACTTGTAGGTGATCTCATTGATAGTTTGCACTTGGAATCTACTTCTGTGCCCCGTTTGAAACTGTCCCGTTTGTCCAACCTTTTCTTGGATGCTTTAAATTCTTAGTTTAGATTTTTTTTTTACCATTTCATCCTTTTTTTTTCTTTTTACTTGCGCTGAAACGATATGAAGTGTAACAAATGCCGTAAAACAAATACAAACCATTTTCAACCATGAGAGTCGTCAAGGAAACAAGAATACTCTAATTGCTTGAAGGGAATGTTGACATAGCGATGTGTCTGGCCTGGAACGATCAAGTCCTTTACACCATAAGAGACTTGTTTATTTTTTTTCTTTCAGTAGATTCTGCCCGCACATTGTTAACAGCAAATAAAGGAAAGGCATGTAGTACTGGGAGTTGTTGGTATTTTGGGACCAAAGTACTCCCTGTTCTAATTGAACTAAAGGAATGTTGGGCATCTGGCATCAGGTGGGTGTATACATTTCGTGACATCACATATAATTATTAGAAAGACCCTATTTGAAAAGTTTTATTAAGGGGGAATAAGGGAATGAAAAATACATATAACTCAAATATACTCAAAATGGTTACGTTGGTTTAAACTTGATTTTAGCTTGGATTACATAAAACGGCAATTTTCGATACAGAAAAATATTTAAAATGAATTGCATGTAAAGCATATCCAATGTCAATACCATGCTTGCCACCCTTTTAAAAATCTCCTGATGTTGTAACAGCCACAGTTGACTCAACAGTGTGCCAGCCCAATTCTCAAACAAAGGCAACTCTGATTTACAACAGCAGTATTTCAAAATACAAAAGTAATCTCCGATAGGACGATGAAATATGTCAAAATGCCATTCTTATTCTTATGGGCTTATGAAAATTGTAGATCTGAAGTTAAAAGCACCAAAGAAAAATCCGGACAAAGGGGAGAGGATTGTTCAAAAGGGAAAAGAAGATTCCACGAGCAATGCACCCATGACTGTTTTGAGATTATCTAAAAATCCCATTCAGACACAAGTATAGGATCCCGTTATGAAGGACACCCTCACCGTCAATCAAAACTAATGAGTATTGTAGTAGTATATAACGGAGATAATTCACAAGAGAAAAAATATCATCTCTCAAAAAAAAAGAAGGTACTACACAGTTGATAGTCTCTATCACAGCTATGGACTCCTGCCTGGACCAGGAAAACCCCCGAGAAATCTCAATTCAGAACAAAGACAGAGAGCAACATGGAAAGAGAAAAGATGCGGGGGATAAGGACATATATATATTTTGATCCTCTGCCCACCAAGGGAAGTCAGAAGACCCCCACCTAGATGATAGGTGCCTACTCGCCGTCTTGAAATCTCATATAATTTAAGTTGTGTTGAGAGTTTTAAAAAGGTACTTTTACTCTTTGCAACATACATTATTTACACTTAAGCGTTGTCAAAATTATTCACACTTCTTAATCTATACAAATGATAATTTTGTTATTGACAGAGGGAAGAGTAGAACAATTTCAGCAATTTGATAATATGTATTTTTTCGTTGATATATTGTTTCAAACGACAACAATAGACTGTAGCAACATGCACCTCTCCCTCTTTCCTCTGCGACCATTCGATTATTTATCATTGTCTCAATCACATGTCCATGTCGCACAGTTTGATTGCAGATAATACTGCTACCTGTTAAAAGTCCAATTAACTTAAAGAAGTGAAAGTAATGCGATTGGTTTTTTTCAGAAGTCTTTTGTCTCATTGAGATCTTTCAACAATTTGGGCTATTATATTAATATATTGATACTAAGCTGGTAGAAGCTGTGGACTGTGAACAGTTAGTAATGAACAAAAATGAATATAACAGCTTCTAAAAAGAACAAAATACCAAACACGGAACATTTGTGTTATTGGCTGAAGAAGGGCTTTGAGCCCATAATGTTCCGTGTTTGGTTTTTTTTTCAAGAGATTACATTCATTTTTTATCATTACGTATTAAGATATTAATTAAACCTTAACAGGCCTAAATGAAAAAAAAATGTATTGCCGCGATCACTAATTCGTTTTAAAAAAAACTGCCTATATGCACTTTGCATGTGATTTTCTTCCTTCCTACATCCCTTTTCGTTCGCCTTTGATGTCTCTGACATCTCATTAATCATATAGAGCCATGCGTACGTGTCTCAATTTGATGCAAGTACCCCATGCCATTGAGGCTATCATGTTCCGTCCCAGGTCCCAGGTTTGATCGTTTTTTGCCAAGATGAGGGTCATTTTAATCAATCGATATTTGAAGGACGGGTTTCTGGCCAAATATCTAATTACGTGTCTTTCCAGAGTACGACAGTTAACCTGCTAATCTACCGTGATTAATGCAATCAAACCTTCAAAATAATGCTTAAAGTGTGCCTACATTGAAATCCAAGCTATCCAAAAATTCTGCCCGTTTTATGTTTCTGAATTGAATTGAGATTACTGCAAATCATACAAATCTGAAAATCTAAATAAAGGGATGAATGAATAAATAAAAAATGATAAATATATATATATATATATATATATATATATATATATATAATATATATATATATATATATATATATATATATATATTAATAGATAAATAAATAAATAAATAGATAAAAAGATAATAGATGTACAGATAATAAAAAAGTAAACTAACAAACTGGTGGCAAATTTCGTATGTCCATCACACTCGATGTCCACACCACAACAACAGCAGCAATATTTGTGGACGGCTACTTATTATTTCTATAAAGGAACATTCTATACTGATTAAAACTCTCTCATCTTCCCAATTAGAGAAAAGATATCCTTTTTAACGCGGACCCAGATCATGTCCCTTCTTAATTAAAACAAATGCATTGAAACAGCTCATTATTTACTTCCATTGGAGAATTGATGAGACTTTCCGAATTCCAACTAACTAATGATTTAAGCTATCGAAAAGATGCGGCAAAAATCAGTTTATAGGACTCGATTTTACTGGCACTACTAAAAAGGGGGAAAGCATTGCGTTTTTTTTTGTAGTCCTTCAGAGCCATTAGGCCCATGGAGCCAGAGTTTATCCCGGTTTCGAAAGCGTGAAGCGGACAATAACAATTACTTGCTATCCTTTGGATATGATGCTAGTCTATCGCAAAGTACTATCCGTCAGGTCAATGAGACCCAGCTACCAATTCACTGGGTACACAAGGGGGTGGGGGGGGGGGGGCGAGGTCAGAAAAAAATCTCGACTGCACCCGGGATCGATCTTTGTTCCTTTGCAAAATGAAGTGAGTGCTCTACCGACAGAGCTATCGAGACCCCTGGAGTAATATTTTGGTCAAGTTTTAAATGTAACCCACCACGTCAATCTGGTATAACGTCGTTATGAATTAGATGATGAAATTAGAGTTTGAAGTCAAAGTTTATATAGTAAGGCAATTGGACAGAGAAATAGTGACGTCACACCTAAACTTCCGGTTCCAAACTTCTTAGAAGTGTGTATCTAACCAGTTCTTCGGAGGACCAATAATGATAAGGTTACATATTGAATCATAAGGTAGCATAACTATTTCAATAGCAGGATGTATAGGTAGATTCTTAGGAGCACTGGACATAAAAGAGCGAGGATGGATGATCTTAATTGATGACCAGTGCCTATTTATACTAAACAATAAGATGCCATCACCCTGGAATCAGAAGTTCAATTAAACAGGACCTCCGGAGGAGTGTTTTTGCACTTCCAATGATATTAAAGCCATTTTTTTACACCACACCTTTGTTCCCTATTAAAGTTTTTTTAATGTTTAAAAAAAACTGTAACTCACTCTCCTTTATAAAAGCTCTTATTTCATCTCATTAAAAATTGAGTTAATCAATTAGTTTTAAGCATCGGATTTGCCTCGACATAATACTATGTTGAGACGATTGGTGACAAATGCGTATTTCAATCGCTTTGAATGGGATTTAAATTGAGCTTTTGTATATAGCGCAATATCCACTAAACGTGTTCAAAGCGCTTTATAAGGGGTCCCTGGTTAACAGCAACAATTAACATTTACGACGGGACATGACGTCTGTTAGACAATATTACAATTTTATTCGGATAGACACAACGCTGTCAATGGCCAAGTACTCATTTTACACCAGAGTACGGTGAGAGAATGTGAGTAAAGAGTCTTTCCCAAGAACTCAAATATGCGCCGAGCGAGGCTCGAACCCAGGACCTTCCGATCCGAAAGCGAGTGTCATACCACACGACCACATAACCGCACTTTGCGTATTTTTTGAGTGTCAATTTATGGTGATCATTTAATTTATGTGCAAGATTTAATGCGACATTCCGAAATGATTGCATAAAGACATCTAGAATATAAATTCATAAAAGTGACTATGCTTTTTGTTTCCCTTAACCCTTAGTTTTTCAGCGAGACCATAATCGGTAAGTAGAATCAATTTCAACTTCACACTAATCAATACTAGAAATAAATAAAACTTTCAAAGTAGTATTAAATAATTTCTCTTGCTTTATTTTTCAACAACTGACTATAATGACAACCTTTCACATTTGAATTAAACCCTGTATAACATCAAAATCCATCATACACAATCATATAAACATTGAACAATTCCATTATTATTATCTAAATATTTCATTGTGTTTTCCATTTGATCAAAGTCCTACCGTTAAAATAATTTAAAGTCAATGAAAAAAAACATTTCCATTGCTCAGTTATCTCAAATTCTTTGAAATTAAATTAAAATTATGAAACAAAAACAGAAATAAAATGAAAACAAAAGAATTAAACAAAATGACATTTTTCTGTAAAAACAGGACAATACTTAATTGCAATGATCAAAGAATCACCGTATAAATTCACAAATTCTGTGCCATGAAGCGAGATATCTTTTTTAAAAGCTATTTTATCGATATATAGAGAAAAAGTCTATTTGTGATTGTTTCCTATTGATAAAGGGATGCCCATTTTTCTGGTCCATTATTAGACCCACATCAATTGAAAAAGAGCATTGTAAAGAGAAAAAGGAAGTGTGTATGTGCGTGTGTGTGTTTGTGTGTGTGTGTGTGTGAGAGAGAGAGACGGATAGATAGATAGATAGATAGATAGATAGAGAGAGAGAGAGAGAGAGAGAGAGAGAGAGAGAGAGAGAGAGAAAGAAAAGAAAAGAAGAGAGAGAGAGAGAGAGAGAGAGAGAGAGGGAGAGAGAAAGAAAAAAGAGGGAGGGGGGGGGAGGGGGGGGGGGGGGGGGGGGGGGGGGGGGAAGGGGCTAATGGCTTCGAACTACCATTTCCTGAAATGACCATTGAACTTTGTGATATTTACTTTACGATTTCGATCACTTACAATAGACTAAGTACAGATTTTCGTCTCCATCAATGAAGAGGCGGTTAACTGACTTTCTGGTTGTTTATTTTCATTTGATTGTTGTTTTCGTCAATTGGCTGGTTAGCTCTGCCGTCTTAAGTCTTGAGTCGCTTTAGAAAAAAATCACACCAAATTTTACAGTAGAGCAAAAACCTTTTGCTCATTCAACTTGCTCATATATTTTTTAATCTATTAAGTCGTTCATCTTAATTTCCAATAAAACATAATTTATTTATTGACTTAGTGTCATAAAACCCAAATAGAAGAATGCGCATCCGTCTCAAGAATATGACAGTGTGCATAACTCAATATGACCCAATTAACGATATGCGACCCTTTCTCCTATGAGGACAAAGCTAGTAATTTGGTAATCCTTGCTCATCTCGTTGTGCCTCAAGTGAAAATGTTTGATTATTTATTGAATCGCTTTGATTGAATCGTAAGAGTTTTATGTATAATAATATTTTTAATATGTAAGTTAAGATCGATTGCAGGGTTGTTGTGTTGAATGCTTTAGATCTATTCTAAATACAAGGCTATTTTTGAGCCGATTCGTTGGAGATAAATTTTGATGGTAACTTCCATGATGGTGATGATGATGATGATAATGATGATGATGGTGATGATTTTAATATTCACAATAATTTTGATGATGATGATAATAATAATGATAATAATAATAATATTATTATTAATAATAATAATAATAATAATAATAATAATAATAATAATAATAATAATAATAATAAAAATTTACTAATAATAATAATGATGATGATGATGATAACAACAACAACAACAGTAATAATATAATAATAATAATAATAATAATAATAATAATAATAATAATAATAATATAATAATAATAATAATAATAATAATAATAATAATAATAATAATAATAATAATAATAATAATAATAATAATAATAATAATGATAATAATAATATAATAATAATAATAATAATAATAATAATAATAATAATAATAATAATAATAATAATAATAGGAATAATAATAATAATAATAATAATAATAATAATAATAATAATAATAATAATAATAATAATAATAATAATAATAATAATATAATAATAATGATGATAATAATACTACTAATAATAATAATAATAATAATAATAATAATAATAATAATAATAATAATAATAATAATAATAATAATATTGCATCTGGAGCCCATTATATAAAAGACAATCTATTAGTATTGAAAGTGTACAGAGGAGAGCTACCAAAAAATTTATACAATACAGTATTTATCTTATAAGGAAAGGTTAGAATTTCTTGACTTACCCAGTTTGAAATATAGAAGAATTCGTAGGGATTTAATTCAGGTTTATAGATTGGTACATGGTCTGGATAGGATAGACTTTTCTGATTTTTTTTCATATTCTAATATTACTTTTACTAGAGGGGACAAGTTTAAGATTTTTGTCTCTAGATGCAAAACAAACATAAGACAAAACTGGTTCGGTATTCGTATTGTTCAGAAATGGAACAGTTTGAAATTTGAAACAAAGAATGCAAAATCTATGGATTATTTCAAGGTGTTAGTAGACAGGGAATTATATGATGGGAGATTTATATATGACGAATAATACTTGTTTGCTCTGCTGTTGACATGGCTTTCAATCTTGTATGTATATATTATGCATTATTATATTATTATGGTTATCTTCTATACGCGTGTGTATGTGTGTGTGTGTGTGTGTGTGTGTGGTTGTGTGTGCGCTTTGCATGTCACGGTTAAAGATATATGTTTGTACACCACATGAGTACATTTAAGTTGAAATACTATCTTTACCACGTGTATCGTTATTGTAATATTTAATCAATAAATTTATGGCATTACTAATTAATATTAAGGGCATTCAAAGGATCTTATCCTATTTTGCTCTATACCACATGTTATGTTATGTTATGTTAATAATAATAAAAATAATAATAATAATAATATAATAATAATAATAATAATAATAATAATAATAATAATAATAATAATAATAATAATAATAATAATAATAATAATAATAATGGTGATTATGCTGATGATGGTAGGGATGATGGTGGTAATAATACAAATAGTTATAAACAAATACATAAAAAAATAGAATTCCATTAATTAATTATTAATCCCAAGGAATGTTTTTCTTCTTTTCAATCACTTTATGCTTGTTAATTTGTTTTACAGTCCACAACGCCAAGCTGTTTAAAGTTCCCTAATAATTATAGATTAAATACCATTTTATTCTTGCCCTATCAGAACTAATTTATTTCATTTTGGACCACAGTTGCCTTCATTGATTATAGTTTACACTCAACAATTCTTTCCTTACATAACATCAATGCAACTTTGAGTTATCTGTATACTTATCAGCCCAAGATTACTTCATACTAGTTATTTCATAATTGTATTATAAAAAAATAGGAGACACCATGAAAAGAGAGTCACTGTAATGCACTTAAATGACATTTGTATCGCTTATTCATGTCATCCCCGAGTATCCCTTTAAATCAAATAGACAGATGATAATGTGGACGTTTCGGATTTCCCCTTTGTAAACAAAACACGATGAATGAAACACAAAAGACGGATGAGAGAATGATCCGTATTTTAATAGACAGAGACAAAGAAGAAAGGGGTGTTGATGTAAAGGAATTGATGCAATATGCACAGATTTATATTTCCGCCTTAACATTACCATTCGCCCATCTCTCATCTACCATTCGTCTCTAGTGTTTCATTCATCGCGTTTTGTTTACAAAGGGGAAATCCGAAACGTCCATGTTATCTAT
>NC_088360.1:34737719-34742719 GCF_034508935.2 Berghia stephanieae
AAAAAGCGTTTTATCAGTGTAGTACATCATTGTTATTTTAACATGCTAGCCATGGCTTCTTGGTACATTTTTGACTATATCTTTGAAAGTTTAAACATCTATTTCGATGAGACAATCTTTCTGATAGCTCCCTCCTTCCCTTCTCGCTTTCCAATGAGTTCATTCTAAAATCAAATGTCCCCATAGAATTTTTTTTATAACGGACAATCTGGGACCACAGACAGGGTTTTTATTTTTAATTTATTTTTTTACAATGACGCCAATGCTTTGCCCTCCGATCTTAAAGTAGGCATTCGCATTTTTCACGGTGTCATTCACAAGGATTCAATGCAACTGGGATCGTTGTCTTGGGACTGGTAACGTACAATGAGGTCATTAATCCGAGACACCAGATGGGACCGTTGTTAAACGACCCTGTACTGTACGAACCCGTGTGTGATGGATGGAAACGTCTAATTTGGTAAATGAGAAATATACGACCTTTATTTTTTGGCATGTCTGATGACCCTAAATGTTATGGGCTCGTTGTTTTAACGGAAATACTCTCAAATCAACGTAAAACAATATCCAATTACAACAATGTTAAATGAAGCCCATAATAATAGGCTTCAACAGTCGTCACGTCACTTCCCTCGTAATGACGCATTGTAACTTAGTAACAGGTTCTAAACCATCGGAACAATGGCGGACGCCATTTTTTTTTTCTGACGAGCATAAAAGAGTATCCAGAAGAGAAATCTGATCAGGTTTTGACTTTTATACATTCTGATTACAGGACATGTGAAAAAGTTCTAGCCAGTGTGAAGAATAAAAAAGTACCGATTATCTTTGTTTAGAACCAAACTGCTCGTTGCTGGGCGGACGTGACATCAGACTATTGAATCCAATCGCAGTCAATCATTAGGGAATAAGGAATATGCCTGCTGCCATCCGGTGTGATGTTTGTGATCCATCGCCTCAAAACTGTATTAAATCGGGGTGATTTGATTGTGGAAAGTTATAGTCAAAACTATGAAACATGGATGAAGTGTGTGTGTGTGTGTGTGTGTGTGTGTGTGTGTTTTATTGAGGTAGGTGAGTTTTAAAAAAATATTAAATGTGCAGAAAAATATAAATTAGATATTCCTGATTAGTTCCAAGTTCAATTTTTTTTTCAGAACAAGTTTGACCCCTATGTAATACCGCATTCAAATGATGGGACACGTTTTCATTTTTGTCGAAACATTCAATTCATATATTGTTAATATATTGAAAGTTATTAAACCTGAGACTTCTTTAAAAAGTGGTAACAACTAGAGGCTGATTTAAATTTATCGAATTTGAAGTTAACAGTTTTTGACTAAGGTAAAAAAAAGACAATGTTTGATGTACGGGCGTAATACGCGCAGATTTATTCGCTCCATGAACGATTCAATTCAGACGGACGTTATATTATGAGAAAAGGGTCGTCATCACGATGAGAGATCACGCATGAACACTTAATCTTGTTTCGCCACTTGAAACGAAATACACAGACGTCTTAACTATGGGTTACTTAACTCGTCGAAATTTCAAGATTCTGTCTTGTGAAGCTAGTTGTGTAAGCATGTGTCTTTAACGATATGTAGCGCCTTTCTTTTCACAAAAAAATATCCAAGAACGCAAAGAACGGATACTTTAATAATCAAAGTAGCATCCCCAATTGCTCATTGTTCAAATGCTAATGAAAGAAATTGAAAAAGGCGGATGTGTGCTTATTTGCAGGTCTAACAACCTAAATTGTTATGTATTCATTGCTGTTCGTCAACCCGTTTGTTCGGAATCCGACTAATCAAGTAGTGATGTTCAAGAATGATACCTCCTCATCACAAAAAACTCGACAAATATCTGTTTTCCTAAACGATTCAAATGTAAGGTTAATGAACCCGTGGTCAGCTGTGTCACCTGACATCAATACCATTGAACGCGTGTGGGATTTTATTAAAAGAAAGCTAAAATTAGAAAAAAAAAAAAGAAAAAGAAAGCAAGAACGCTGTAAAAGATCCGGTGAACTGTTCGTCAGAACAAATACTATTGGGATGATATATCCGCATAAACAGCCAATCAGCTGAAATCATTAATGAGGCAAAGAGAGATCTGTGGCATTGATCAATTTTAACTGTGAACATACAAAATACTGAAGTGCGTCTTTTTGATAATTACAATTTTGTGCTCAATTGAGCAAAATCGAGTTTTTGATGATTGGATTAAGATATATCGACTTTTAAACAGTTTACACTTATAAAATAATAATAATGAACAAATAAATAAATTCAATAAATTTACATCAAAAGAAAACATGTTTTGTCTAGTTTCCAAATATGTATATGTTATTGTATTTGTTCCAACCAGTATCGAACTGTTGACGCAAACAAATGGACTAGTTTCTTTTGTAAACGACTATTATATAGCAGTATCGAACTATTGGCGCAAACAAATGGTCTAGTTTCTTTTGTAAACGACTATTATATAGCAGTATCGAACTATTGGCGCAAACAAATGGTCTAGTTTCTTTTGTAAACGACTATAATATAGCAGTATCGAACTATTGAGAAAAGTGAGTGGAGCAGGCACTTATGTTGGTAACAACAAGATATGAAGTGAGTAGAAAAGTGCCAGAAGACAATAGAGAATAAAAATTTTTTTCGCGGCGGTGGTGGGATTTGAACCTGCGACCTTATTGGTACGACAACTCCGCCTGGCAGGTGAGAGCGTGGCTCTACCGTGTGAGCTATCCACGAACACACAAAATATTCGTTTCAAACTCAAAGTCATTTCTAGACCCCTCTCTCACCCACTTCTTGAGACCGCCGATTCGTTCACCACCATCGCGAAGTAATGTTGACCAGCAGTTAAGCTTAATAGCCAATATTCTCATCACAAACATATAACATAGAAACGATTGAGACATTGAGTATGCTCCGGTGTATGGGGTGAATTTTTAATTCAGAAAAGTGAGTGGAGCAGGCACTTATGTTGGTAACAACAAGATATGAAGTGAGTAGAAAAGTGCCAGAAGACAATAGAGAATAAAAATTTTTTTCGCGGCGGTGGTGGGGTTTGAACCTGCGACCTTATTGGTACGACAACTCCGCCTGGCAGGTGAGAGCGTGGCTCTACCGTGTGAGCTATCCACGAACACACAAAATATTCGTTTCAAACTCAAAGTCATTTCTAGACCCTCTCTCACCCACTTCTTGAGACCGCCGATTCGTTCACCACCATCGCGAAGTAATGTTGACCAGCAGTTAAGCTTAATAGCCAATATTCTCATCACAAACATATAACATAGAAACGATTGAGACATTGAGTATGCTCCGGTGTATGGGGTGAATTTTTAATTCAGAAAAGTGAGTGGAGCAGGCACTTATGTTGGTAACAACAAGATATGAAGTGAGTAGAAAAGTGCCAGAAGACAATAGAGAATAAAAAATTTTTTCGCGGCGGTGGTGGGGTTTGAACCTGCGACCTTATTGGTACGACAACTCCGCCTGGCAGGTGAGAGCGTGGCTCTACCGTGTGAGCTATCCACGAACACACAAAATATTCGTTTCAAACTCAAAGTCATTTCTAGACCCCTCTCTCACCCACTTCTTGAGACCGCCGATTCGTTCACCACCATCGCGAAGTAATGTTGACCAGCAGTTAAGCTTAATAGCCAATATTCTCATCACAAACATATAACATAGAAACGATTGAGACATTGAGTATGCTCCGGTGTATGGGTGTGAATTTTTAATTCAGAAAAGTGAGTGGAGCAGGCACTTATGTTGGTAACAACAAGATATGAAGTGAATAGAAAAGTGCCAGAAGACAATAGAGAATAAAAATTTTTTTCGCGGCGGTGGTGGGGTTTGAACCTGCGACCTTATTGGTACGACAACTCCGCCTGGCAGGTGAGAGCGTGGCTCTACCGTGTGAGCTATCCACGAACACACAAAATATTCGTTTCAAACTCAAAGTCATTTCTAGACCCCTCTCACCCACTTCTTGAGACCGCCGATTCGTTCACCACCATCGCGAAGTAATGTTGACCAGCAGTTAAGCTTAATAGCCAATATTCTCATCACAAACATATAACATAGAAACGATTGAGACATTGAGTATGCTCCGGTGTATGGGGTGAATTTTTAATTCAGAAAAGTGAGTGGAGCAGGCACTTATGTTGGTAACAACAAGATATGAAGTGAGTAGAAAAGTGCCAGAAGACAATAGAGAATAAAAAATTTTTTTCGCGGCGGTGGTGGGGTTTGAACCTGCGACCTTATTGGTACGACAACTCCGCCTGGCAGGTGAGAGCGTGGCTCTACCGTGTGAGCTATCCACGAACACACAAAATATTCGTTTCAAACTCAAAGTCATTTCTAGACCCCTCTCTCACCCACTTCTTGAGACCGCCGATTCGTTCACCACCATCGCGAAGTAATGTTGACCAGCAGTTAAGCTTAATAGCCAATATTCTCATCACAAACATATAACATAGAAACGATTGAGACATTGAGTATGCTCCGGTGTATGGGGTGAATTTTTAATTCAGAAAAGTGAGTGGAGCAGGCACTTATGTTGGTAACAACAAGATATGAAGTGAGTAGAAAAGTGCCAGAAGACAATAGAGAATAAAAAATTTTTTCGCGGCGGTGGTGGGGTTTGAACCTGCGACCTTATTGGTACGACAACTCCGCCTGGCAGGTGAGAGCGTGGCTCTACCGTGTGAGCTATCCACGAACACACAAAATATTCGTTTCAAACTCAAAGTCATTTCTAGACCCCTCTCTCACCCACTTCTTGAGACCGCCGATTCGTTCACCACCATCGCGAAGTAATGTTGACCAGCAGTTAAGCTTAATAGCCAATATTCTCATCACAAACATATAACATAGAAACGATTGAGACATTGAGTATGCTCCGGTGTATGGGGTGAATTTTTAATTCAGAAAAGTGAGTGGAGCAGGCACTTATGTTGGTAACAACAAGATATGAAG
>NC_088360.1:34752719-34775219 GCF_034508935.2 Berghia stephanieae
AAAAAGAAAGTGTGTAGTATATCAGCCGGAAATGTTCACTTAGAAGTATTTGTTTATTTTTGAATTCGCCATTTTCGTATTAATATCGTTCAACATACTTATTATTTCCGTTCATTTTCCTTCCTGATTTGTTTGAAAAAGTGTGTTTGAAACAGTACCAGACGAAGCAAGAAAGAAAAATACAAGAAAAAAATAAAACACGATCCCAAAAAATCAGTCTTCCTCGCATGAGGATCGAAACTCAGATCTCTTGAGCACCGGCACTGTTTCACATATACTTTTCCAGATCTTTATCTTACACTAGTGCCTGCTCCCAAATTTGTCACTTCCTGATCTGTCGCAAATCTATCTTTCTTCAGACTCTTACTCTGGGGGATTTTTTCATGATAAAATCGATTACATATAAAAGGATTTTTCCTTGAATTTGGTAGAATAATACTATTCATACCCCGAGGAAAAGACATCATTGTCCATGCACAGACTTTCTCGAGTCTCAAAATTTTGTTACGTAAAGAGCCTCTTCCAATTACTCAAAGTGGCCGCACAGGGGACTTGAACCGGTCTCTGAAAGCAACTGTCATACCACACGACCATAAATTTGCACTTTCCCATTCTATAATGATGTATGTCTTTTCAACAAGCCAGAAATAAAGATGCGCGTTTAATAAAAGTCGATTGCTAGGACATGTTAAAAAACCATCGAGGTCAGAATCTGCCAATGGATTTAAACCCGTTATGTGGTTTTCTTTTCCTATTGTCTCGCCGAAGACGGAACGTGTCTGCCTGAATGGCGCGAGTATCCGCAAGGAAATGGGACAGGTACTATCTATACGCCTAATGAGATGCCGGCGACATCAAAAGAGAAAGAGCTGAAGAAGAAGAAAGAATAGACAATATATAATTGTAGTGGATTGGGGTCCCAATAGCTTAGTTGGTAGAGCACTCGCTTCACACATAAGGGAACCGAGGTCAATCCCGAGTGAAGTAGGATTTTTCTTCTTCTGACCCCTCCCCCTCCCTTCAGATTGGTCTGTTAAATCTGGCGGAAAGTACTTTGAGATAGAAGACTAGAGTCATATACAGAGGATAGAAAGCAATTTCTATTCCATGTTTTACGTAAAAGACACCGGAATAAACTACGGTTGCATGGGCCTATGGCTCTGAAGGACTACTTTTTTCATTTTTTTAGTGGATGATGAAGATTGCTAATAATATAACATTCAAACTCAGAAATACAGAAGTAGATTGTTTTCACTAGAGTGCCCCGACGCCTGTTCGGAATAGTGCCCCTTTTCGTCACGAATCAGTATGTTTTCTATATATTCGTCACTCTAAGCATAACTTTTGTGAATGTATAGCCTACCACTTCCCTAAAAATTACGTCACGATAATCGGCGATGGTCACTCTTAAGTGATATGGTTTTAGTGGTGTTGAAGGAAATAAATAATTCCATTATTTGATTTCTTCGATACAACTCACTTTTCTCTTTTCTTTTGATGGCATTCATCTCGTATTATGACGTAATTTTTGGATAGTGTCAGGTTATGAGCTACAGGAAGGCTACGATCTGGTATTTTGAGCTAAATAATTTCGCTACAGTCGGCATGTTTTGAAGATGAAATTTACATTACTATATTATTATGACCAGTTCTCTCGCTTTCCAACAAGCGAGCACTTAGACGGAACCCACTGTAACTGTGTTAACTCTGCTCTCAATCTCTGTTATCTATGGATAGTATTATAATTTAAAGACATTACGATCCTTCCTCGTATTTGAAATAAAGATTTAAAAACAATAATCTTCATTCCCCTGTGTTTAATTTCTACTATCAAGCTTTCTCAATGGCAAATTTTCAAAGATTTTTTGTGTGTTAAATCTCACTTTTAATGCTCTGTCGAGCCGCTTTTTAAAAATTTAGTGTTATATATTCACTCAGGGCCTTTCCAGACAATGGATTGGTGCAATGCCATAGACATTATTACTGCAGGGACTAGGATAAACATATGTAATACCTTGTACAAAGAATTAAACGGCTATGTAAACTTAACAAAAGATCGAGATTGATTTTATAACGAACATTTACATTTTATTGAGAATCTCCGCGGATTTACTTTTCTTAATATTTTTCACAATTTTTCATAATAAGACTTCTATGTTGGATAACTCGCCCTGGGACTCGTATGTTTGAGTCCTGTTGTGGGTGATGTAAACCGGAGTCCTTGAAAAAGACTCTTTTACTGGAATTCTCTCACCCGTGCACATGTATTATATGAATACCTAGTTGATAACAGCATTGTCTCTGTCGAAAATAAGACTGTATTCACGTTTTACATGCGTCATGTCTCCCACTACTGGTTTAAATGGGGATTTGATTTCGTAAGGTCTGGAGGAGTTTGCAAGTTACTCGTATATTTCAATGTATATAAACAACTTTAAAATGTGTAGATTTGCCAATAATTCTGTGCTCGTTAGCAAAAATTTAACATGGGCGGTACGGAACAATTTGACGTCAAACCTTACTTTCTTAATAATTCAGAAAAGTGAGTGGAGCAGGCACTTATGTTGGTAACAACAAGAGATGAAGTGAGTAGAAAAGTGCTAGAAGACAATAGAGAATAAAAAATTTTTCGCGGCGGTGATGGGGCTTGAACCTGCGACCTTATTGGTACGACAACTCCGCCTGGCCGGTGAGAGCGTGACTCCGTATGAACTATCCACCGTTTTCCAATGAATGATTTGTTCCGATTCGTTTTCAAGTTAATTTTGATGTTCTAATGTATTATTGGAGCAACATGATGGATTTATAGTATCCTCCAAACTCTGAGCTTAACGCTGCCTCCTCTCCCCTTTAAAAACAAATCATGTCACAATGCATAGTGATAACTACCCAACAGAGTGTAAACAACAAATAGTATTCAACAATACAAACAATGGGACCATTTTTTTCTTGGGCAATTACTAAATAAAACTCTCTGTTCACTTTCTTTTGATGATCGTTGTCGTGTATTGTGATGTAATATCTAAGGAATTGTCAGCCTATGAATTAACGAAGTCTGCGATCATACTCCAATAATGGAAAGTCACAATACAGCCAAAGTTTGGTCCCTGATATAGTAGTCCGCCCCTCAGGCAAAACAACACAAGCCAATTACTTCACTTGACCTCTTTATCGATAATACCACGGACGTGTTTAGCGACAAAACAACCATCTATTTTTAGTTATTAAGGGTTGATGGCACTCAACTGTTGCTGCATATTATGGATTTTAGACAGTCAGAAAGGTGATAACTTCTCACTGAACTTAACCAGGCGGTTTTGTTGATTACACGACATTACCTCATTCAACTCAAATATGAAATAGGTAATGTGGCTGAATTTGCAAGAATTTTAGTACAGAAAGGATGCCTAACGGGAGAGTCTTGCTGTTGGAAAGAGCAATTTGATAGCAAATGGACAACATACATAACATTGCGAAGTCCCAGGTTGGGAGGTTTTGCCAAGATGAGGTTCAATTAAATTGATTGATATTTGAAGGATGAGTTTTCTGGCCAAATTTTAAAATACTTGTCTTTCCAGAGTACGGCAGTTAACAGGTTAAAGGAGAGGCTGCTACTTCCGTGGAATCAATCAGATAAGATGACCTTGCTGTCAATGGTCACCGAAGTTCTGTTATAAACTGTCAGGGAATCTTTTATACACCAAAACATTTCACTTCATTAACAAGGAATCTATAAAAATTATTCTTACAACATACGTCATTTCATTATCAGTGATAGACGTCCTGATTTCATCATTCACTACATTTGTTGAGAGAACACGAACCGGAAATAGTGAACAAGACTCTATAATGGAAGTACGAGGTCAAAGAACAACAACGTGAGACACAAAAATACGTCTGGAAAAGATTAGAGGCCTGACTTTGTTAATGTCACCAAACTATACATTGGAGACATTGCACGCATACTGGAAAATCGAAGACTCAATGACTATTCTGTGATGGTACTACATAACATGATAATGATATTATGAATTGGCATTTATATCACTGGCGACTGAAAAACGGGTGTTATGTTTCCAAGACCATAAAAATATGAGAGAAGTATACAAACCAATCACACAAGGAAACACAGAGATGTAGCCAAATCAAAAACGGGTTAAAAACTAGTGTGTAGCGTTCAAACAAGTGTCTATTTGTTTATGTATTTGTATATTTCAATACATGTCAATGTAAAGCGCTTGGTGCCGGTTTAGGGGGGTAAAGCTCTATAATAAGTGCTATTTATTAATATTATTAAATAAGTACAATCTGGAAACACTAAAACTGTTACCGGCAGCCCCAAAATGGTATTATGTTGGAGTAGTTCAGACATCAAAAATTGAATTTGTAGTCAAAACTATGGAACTTTGTTTAAGCTTTATTACCTTTATTGGGGAGAATGAGTATAGCCTCGAGTTTGTTTGGGTTTTAAAAAAAAACAAATATAAAAGTTCTCAAAACTGAAATTCTAACTTGCAGATAATTTTTAATTGAGAGCAGTTTTTACAACTAGTGATACTTTGTGAACTTGAATGTATGATATTTGTCTTCTGATCCTTACATCACTGGACTCGCTGCGTAATTGGACTCCTTAAAATTCCTATTCCCTCAGCATTTACAGCTGTAAACTGAGTACCTGGTCTATAATAACGTGATCTCTGTTGTACAAACCCCCCCCCCCCCCCCAAAAAAAAAAAAAAAAAAAAAAAAAAAAAAAAAAAAAAAAAAAAAAAAAAAAAAAACAAACAAAAAAAAAAAAAACCCAGAATAACACCTTAAAGGCATCTTAGTTGTGTGCTAGTGTTGGCTTGGGACCACACGTCAAGATCTCTGAGCACATAATTTATTGGTCAGTGCGCTATATATTGGATACGAGAAAAAAAACTGAAAAAAGTATGAAGCCGTTTCAATACGAATAAGAAATTAGAGACATTCGAAAATGTACTAGTAAGATTAACAAAATGTTAAGTTAATACTTGCCAAGATTATATAAAAATTCTTTATTGGTTAAGAAACTGTGCCTGTTATACCAAAGTCGTATAAAATCACGATATCAAAAGTTTCCAAACTTGCATCTTGTTATTAGCAGTGTAGTGTGACTAGCATACGAAGGTGCCCTGGCTTGGTAAAAAAAACAAATGACCGACAGAGATGGACTCTGGAATATTTTTTCTTCTAAAAATGTCACACAATTTTCAGTACAAAGCAGAAATCTCCTTTGATTTAATTCTAAAATTAAATGGCCTTAAATGATCCATGACTTGGATCCTATGAACTACAGCATTAATTCATTAAAAAGAGTCGTATGAAGTTTTACACAGAAGGCAGTGGGAGTTGTTGTGATGGTAATAAATGTGGTTAAAAGAGTCAATTCAAAATGCACAGGATTGAATCACTATTTAAGACATTAGAAAATCAATTGGATCACAGGGACAAAGGCTACGCATAGTCATAAATCTGGGAGATCTACTGATGATATAGACATTTAAGAATTACGTCCAAAATCAAAATTATTGTACATTTACTTATTATTTCAACATATCTCCCTAAAAGTTGTGTACGTGAATTTCAAGAAATAGGTTTGATTGTGGTAAAATTCAGACTTGCATCATCGGATGGATACATACTTCTAAACTTTTCCAGTTTTTTCCCCGGACCCGATAAATGGTGACAATTTTTTGAAGTCCTTAGGTCTACTCTTCGGGAAACTGACAAAACATCACTTTTTCTGATGACATTTATTTGATATATTGACAAATTTGGCTGACTCTCATATTGTCAGTTTTAAACATGAGAATTATTAAAGAGAAACTGAATCTTACGAAATACTAGCATTCTATAGAATGTATTATAAAATCATTCTGTAGATGTACTTTTTATAAACATCTGATCTACGTTCTAATAAGTTGAATATGTTAAGATCGATCATTAGGGAATTCAATTTCTGTTCTTTCTTTACAAATATCACTTTACTTTAGATATTTCTTCTTTCAGCTTTTCCTGCATTCTGCAGGGTTTGCCATAATAAATGACACATCTTCATGAATCTCGGTTTAATGCATAATCTTCCTCCAGGCCCATTTCTTTGTTATCAATGCTTTACCCTATCCAACCATCTAGTCTTCGGGCGTCCCTTTTTTTCACGCTAATTGTATATCTAATACTTTCTTTTCAGATACTCCATCTCTCATCTCTTAACATGTCCAAACCATCTCAATCTATATCTTCTCTCATCTGTATCAATACATTCTTCACTTCAGTCAACTTTTTGAATCCGTTCAAGTATCACTTTATCATTTGTTTTCCAGCCAAGAGACCATCTCAACATCATCATTTCTACCACCTCACTTCTTTATCTTGTTTCTTTTACTTTAATTCAAAGTTATCAATACAAAATATATTATGATGATTCAAAATTTCTTTTGAATTGACAATCAAGTGTTTCGAAATTTATTTACTGTTCTTATATTACTTTTTATCAATCCATTACCTTTATTGGATCGGATGGTTACAATGTAATCCATTATCATGTCTGTCAAGTCATTGTAATCGGATTCCCATATTCGCGGATCGTCGATAGTTGTCTAGAAGCTTCCCTATATTTTGTAGTTATCATTTAGATACAATGAACGAAATAGAGTTCTATATAAAAAACTAAAAAGTTCACAGCGATGTTAAAGATCATTAGTTTTTCCTTTAAGAGTACAAACCAGAATTCTCATTTCAATGATTTCTCTGTTGATTTGTTGTAATAACAGCAGGATTATTACTCACCACTAATATGTTTTTCTCAAACGTATATCTAGAAATATTTCATAACTGACCTTGTCTGTCCCGTATTTCCTAAGAGACCAATCTTCCATTAAGTCTGTCTTACTATCTCTCACTCTCTCTCTCTCTCTCTCTCTCTCTCTCTCTCTCTCTCTCTCTCTCTCGTGGTCTGAAAGATTTATTTTGTACGACGCGCAAGAATATAGAAACTATGTAAGGGTTGTAGAGATTAATGATAAAGATGATGATAATGGTGAAGGTGGTGTTGCTGCTGCTGCTCATGATAAAGATGATGATGATGATGATGGTGATGATGATGATAATAATAATAATAATATAATAATAATGAATAATAATAATAATAATAATAATAATAATATAATAATAATAATAATAATAATAATAATAATAATAATAATAATGATAATAATAATAATAATAATAATAATAATAATAATAATAATAATAATAATAATAATATAATAATAATAATAATAATAATAATAATAATAATAATAATAATAATAATAATAATAATAATAATAATAATAATAATAATAATAATAATAATAATAATAATAATAATAATAATAATAATAATGATAATAATTTTTCAAGTCAAATCATCAAATATCAAATTATTTCTAAAAACAGACATAATAAAAACAGGAAATACCAAATTTTAGATAGACAAGGTATACGAGAAAAGGACAACAATATTTTTTTAGAATGAGAAGAAACCGATTATATAGTAGATGGTTATATACTAATAGCCCGTTTGGTAAAGCATTCGCTTCACACACAAAGGGGTTGTCATCGTTCCTAGGTGAAGTCGAGATTTTTATCTGACCTACAGACCACCCAACTGTGATTGGGTAGCTGGGCATGTTAGATCTGGCGGAAGGTCCTTTGCAATAGACTCGCATCCCATCCAAAAGGGTAGCAAGCAATTGCTATTGACAGTTTCACGCTATAGAAAGCGGGATAAACTCCGGCTCTATGGATCTAATGGCTTTAAAGGACTACTTTTTTAATATTCCAAATTGTCTACACCGCCCCAGGACCTCAATTTTATGTTTATAATAATTCTAAGTAATGTATTTTGACCCGAAGAATAAAATTAATTTCGACAGAGTTTTTTTCTTGATATTAAAAATGAATGTAGTATCCGATCCCTGTGGAACTTGTTGAAATGTTTGTGGGTGAGTTGGATTGTGGTCTTATGGTAAGAGGGAATTCGATTCAATTTATGCTCTCTTTGGCCTTTGTTGTTTTGTATTGTTGTGATGGTTGTAGTAATACGGTAATGTATTGTTGATGTTGTTGTTGTTGTTGTTGTTCTTGTTGCTGTCAATGTCGCAATTGTTGTTGTTCTGGTTGACGATGATGGTGCTGGTGGTGATGGATGTGGTGGGGATGATGATGATGATGATGATGATGATGATGATGATGATGATGATGATGATGATGACGATGATGATGAAGTTGATGATGATGATATTGGTGGTGGCGGTGTTCCTGTTCTTTTTGTTGATATTGTTGTTGCTGGTAGTGGAGGTGGTAACGTTGATGGGGGTTGTTGTGGTGGTATATGTGGTTGAGGTACTTGTATTTTATTGGTTCTAGTGGAGGTGTGTTGGTGGAGACAAGAGTGGTAATTTTCGGGGGATGTTGGTAGATCATTATTACACTCAATGAGCTAGATAAAGCATAGGTGCTCTATACTACCATACTCAGAAAAAAACAAGTAATTCAAATTTTGGCTAGAAGACTTGTCCTTCAAATATCGATCGATTTAAATGACTCTCATCTTGGCAGAAGGTCTCAAACCTGGGACTTAGCAAGTCCCAGAATTGAGAGTTTTTGCCAATGTGAGAGCCATTTCTAATCGATCGATATTTGGAGGACGAGTTTTCTGGCCAAAATTTCAAATACGTGTTTGTTCAGAGTATTCCAATACAGTCAACATGTCATTAAGACCGAGTCATCCATGAGATCGGAATATTAAATTATTGCATCTTTAAGGAGACACTGCCAGTACGTGGCATTTTGGCCCGTTCTAAAAATTTAGAATTCCTGTACACAATTTCGGCTGATTGTTTGTGTGGGCCTATTTGGAAAGTAATATAAATCGCCTGGGCGATCATATATTCTTAACCATAATATTTCACATTTGGAGGCAACATCATGAGTTACTCGTTGGCCAAGCTTTCTCAGATCTCTTGTCGCAAAAATCAAGCCATGTTAAGCGTGATCAGTGGACGGATGGGTGACAGTTATCGTCATAAATTCTGGTTCAGACTTTGTGTCCTTGGGTAAGGCACTTTATACACAATAACCCACTCGACCCAGGTGAAGATGAGTAATTGGCAACATGCAGTGATGAACACTGGAAAAGTATTAGAGGGTGCCTAATAAGCGACTTGTACCGAATGAAGTGAAATAATGGTCCCATATAGCCTGCTGGGGAGGGCGCAAAGATGAGTCCAATGAAAAGACTTTAACATGTGTTTTCATCATACTCAGTTGTAAAACGACTATCTCGCGGTAATCACGTTTCTCTGTTAAAATAAAAATAAAAATAAAAAACAACAAATTATAAATTCGCCTTACACGTGCGGTATTATACCTTTAGATATATCAAACACTGTTGGTTCCCATTGCAAAGGGCCGTTGAGCACAGTTGTGACAAGCCGTCCCAATTTGGTACCATTTCGAGATGCCAAAAAGTTATGAAAGTTTAGCATTGTTCAATGAACCAATAGTGTTCATTTTGTTCAAGAAAGCTTATAATTAGACTTTTTTTTTTATATGCTTTGACTATTGATCGACACATTCAGTCTCAAAATCATCTGGAAATAATACAGAAAAGTGAGTGGAGCAGGCACTTATGTTGATAATAACAAGAAATGAAGTTAGTAGGAAAGTGCCAGAAGACAATAGAGAATAAAAATTTTGTGGCAGCGATGGGGGGCTTTAGCCCACGACCTTACTGGTACTGTCAGAGCTATCCAGCACTTTCCTACTCACTTCATTTCTGGAAATAATACCAGTTTGAGTCAGTGGGTCGAATTTGGTGAGTGTTGCTCTCACGAAAGAGTGAAAATGGAGAGGTTCGTATGGGAACAGAACTGTTTTGTTCCCAGACGAAGCCTCTCCAGTTTCACTCTTTCGTTAGTATTTTCACGATCGCCGGCTTCAGCCAGCCACTACCGTTTTCTGCTTTTGAGTGTTGCTCTAAAACATAAAAACCTCGTGAATATTGACATGCCAAAACTTTCATAAAACCCAATCCCACACATGTTATGTGTCATGGTCTCAAGTGAGTAAAGAGCTACTCGACTATGCATAAAGATATATGTAGAATGTGGCCCCAGAATTTACTAGTTACTATAAATGAAAAACAATTAACGATTTGTTTACAATGAAATAAAAATAATGATGAAATTTAATTAAAAGAGATAAACAGTGATCGTGGCAGTTACAAATAGAGATATGAATATTTTACGTAACTTATGATAATATGTCAGGTTCGTAAGTTTACGTTTCCAGGCAGTTGATGGGCTTGGGAGATCTATTCCTCTGATAACAGGATTGGACTCGTAAAATTCCACTTCCAGGCAATTGGTAAGAGGTTATAGTGTAGTACAGCGGGCTTGGGTTTGATCCTTGAAGATTATACAATCAAAGTTAAAAGCTCCGGCGTCTTAATGGTGTAGATATAATATCTACAAAGTCCCAAAAGATAAAAATCTTACAATATATATATAGGAATAGAGTGACTGGCCGTCCGGCATAGATTGTGGAGAGAAAGTGAGTGTAGAATATTAGACCTATCAGCTTTTATAATAAATGGCTACGTGACAGAATGTAGAACGAAAAGTATTCACTAATTAGAAATTAATTCGAGGGAAGGCTATAAAAGGAAAGACGATCTAATTTTAGAAGGTAAAGTTTATCTAAGCCTACCGAAATATAACTGGAGTGAGATGAATTCAGTTCTTAATAAAATAAAATTTAATAAGATAATTGTGAACAATCTTTACTGTGACACCCCCCACCCACGTTTAAAATATACTCTTTAACCATTATGGGAAAGATAGATTTTACAAACGGAAGTAAATTTACTATCATGATACTCTAGCATTAATCCATTGTTATGATTTGTGCTACAATTAAATTATTTATTAACTAGACATGGAAATGTTTATATTAACGTAGGTATATGAATGGGCGACAATAACAATGAAAGATTGTGATTACAAATCATTGTGATGAACAACATGATGGCAATGTGATTACAAATCATTGTGATAAACAATAGTGATGGCAATGAAGCATGATTTAAGTCGATGATATGAAGGTAATTTACTGAATGAAATGAATGAAAATGTAAATGGAATATTGACATTTCAATTATTAATCATAAATGAGTGAAAATTCATAACAATGATAGATAAAGAGAAGATTTCCCAAATCATGAATGGGTATGGTATATATATCCAAACAATACTCAATGTTACATTAAGTTGGGTCATCATGTTTACAAATAAAATTATCGAATTTGTGTGTTCTGATTTGGCATAATTTTCGAGGTAACTAACAGTATGCATGAGAGGTTAAGTTATACCCTTCTCACGTCATTACACTAATCGAGAAAGTAGGTCGGCGTGAATATTTTCACAACCTGGTATGTGAGAGATACTGAAAGTGTAATTTTGCAAAAATAGACTCCACCTTAGTACTCTACTATTATTCATTTTGTTATTTCTTATGTACGTGAGTGGTTTATGGTCCGTTTCGACCACAAACTCTTTTAGCAGTAGATATCTGCTGAATGTCTTTAAAGCAAAGACGATGGCCAGTCCTTCACGCTCTATTACAGAGTATCGTGATTCTCTGTCCAATAATTTTCTGCTTGCATATAAGCAAGGCATTAGAGTTCCCTCATGTTCCTGTAATAGTACACATGCGATGCCCTTATCAGACGCGTCAGTTCTTACAACAAATTCTTTTGACATGTCGGGTAATTTAAGAATTGGTTCTGAACAGAGTAATGCCTTTAATTGGTTAAAGCTATTCTGACACGCTTCTGTCCAAACAATTTTGTTCGGTGACCCATTCTTTGTCAGATTTGTTAGCGGTGTCGCGATGTGCGCGAAGTTGTAAATGTATTTCCTGTAAAAATTTAGGAGCCCAAGTACTTTGCGTACTTCTTTTTTTGTCTTAGGTGGTTGCAATTGTGCGATTTTTGTTTGTTTTTCTGTCTCGGGTGTCTGTGTCCCATGACCAACGGTATGACCGAGAAAATCAATTTCGTAAAATGCAACGCTTGTTTTTGACGGTTTTGTTGTTAAAGAATTACGTTTTAATGCTTCAAGCACTAATTCTAAGGTTGTCATGTGATCAGTCCATGAGTTTGAGAAAATACATGCGTCGTCGAAGTATGAGAGTGTAGACGGGATGTCTTTTAATAACATACGCATCATTCTTTGGAATGTCGATGCGGCTGTCGATAATCCAAATGGCATTTAGTTAAATTCTAACAATCCTAATGGTGATTGAAATGCTGTGTATTTCTTACATGATTCTTTCAGTGGAATCTGCCAGTAACCTCTAGAAAGATCACATTTTGTCATGTATTTTGCTTGAGATAAGGCAGCAAATAAATTCTCTTGATTTGGTATTGGTTCTGCATCAAATACTGTTGCTTCATTTAATTTGCGAAAGTCGATACATAGCCTTATCGATCCGTCTTTCTTTTTCACTACTACTATTGGTGATGAGTATGGGCTTGAAGAATATCTAACTATTCCTGTATCTAGCATATCCTTAACTTCCTTTTCAACTTGTTCTCGTGCGTGAAATGGAATAGGATAGTTTTTCACGTTAATAGGGGTAGATGTGGTTAACTTTATGTCGTGTTCCACTAATGTTGTATGTCCGGGTGCGTCTGTAAAGACTGACTGGTACTTTTCTAATAATGACCTGATTTCTCGTTTCTGACATTCGTTTAGTTGAGGATTGATTGTGACGTCATTAATTGTACTATTTTTAGAGTTACCGTGTTGTGGGGTGTGTTGTAGTTCGACATCATCGCTGTGAGTTTCGATGATTAATCCTACGTTTGCAGCTTCAACATGGTTAAATATTGGTTGTGATAATCTGTCTCTATCGAAATATTTTTTTAGCATGTTTGCATGGAATGTCTTTGTTGTGTTGTTAATTTGAATCTCGTAATTAACACCAGATCGTACTGCTAATGCATTGAATGGTCCTTTCCATGTAGCTAAAAGTTTACTCGAGTCATCGGGTAAGAGTATTAGTACTTTGTCACCAATCTCAAATTTTCTTGACTTGCTTTTTCTATCGGAGTATTCCTTGTATTTCTCTGCTTTTTTAGTGACGGATTCCTGTGCTAGCTTACATGTATCCTCTATTCTGTCTTTCAGGTTTCTTACATATTCGTAAGCAAACATAATTTCGTTATTGTCCTCCTCATTCCCTTTACAAATGTCGGCTACTATATTGATCGGGCCGCGAGGTGATCGTCCATACATCAACTCAAATGGGGAGTAGCCTGTAGATTCTTGGGGTATTTCTCTATATGCAAATAGGATTGCTGGTAAGTATCTGTCCCAATCATCTGGTTTTTCTGCTGACACTTTTCTTAACATATTCTTTAGAGTGCCATTAAATCTTTCACAAAGACCATTTGCTTGGGGGTGGTAGGGAGTTGTGAATGAGTGTTGGATTCCCATGAGTTTCATGGTTTCATGCATCATATGTGATGTAAATTGGGGTCCATTGTCCGACAGTATCTCATTTGGTATGCCTATTCTAGTAAAAATTGTCATCAATGCTTCAGCTATGTGATCCGATGTAGTTGATTTCAATGCTATCGCTTCTGGCCACCTGGTTGCGTAATCGACTAGTGTTAGTATGTGTGTATGGTTTCTATCTGATTTTGTTAAAGGGCCTATAATGTCAATTGCAACTTTTTGAAAAACTTTTTCAATAACTGGGATTGTCTCTAATGGCAATCTCGGTATTCTGCCTTTTGCGACTCTTCTTTGGCATGTGTCACAAGATTTCACATATTCTCGGACGTCTTTAGTAATTCCAGGCCATGTGAAATTCTCGGATATTCTCTTCAATGTGGAAGAGCTCCCAAGATGTCCAGAAGTTATTGAATCGTGCGCTATTCCAAGGATTTTGTTTCTGTAAATACTCGGCGTGACCAGTTGTTTATCTATTTTGTTTCTTTTCCTATGTAACCTGAACAGAATATCTTTTTCAATGATGTATTCAAGTTTTGATTTCGTCCCTTTGTTTGCGATATTGAAATATGAAGTTAAAGTCGGGTCCTTTTTCTGTTCTTCAATGAACGTGTTCCTGTCAAATTGTTGTGGTTCAAGAGAAATAGTCATTGGCTTCTCTGTTGTCTTAGTCATCTTTCTTGTTTCTGCTAGACAAGCTGTTTCTTGGGTTAATGACCATTCTTTTACATCTGTTGGGTTGTCTTTAAGACCTTTTATATTGCCAACAATAACATCAGCGACGGGGTTGGGAAGTATACAGCATTCCACTATTCCTGTATAGTATGGGGTTTCTATGTACACATTAGCTGTTTCAAAGGTTTCGACTGTGCCACTGAATGTGATGCATTGTACCGTTTTTCCAGTTTTGTCTTCGTCATTGATCAAAGATGCTTTTATTCCTACTGTACTGCATCCTGTGTCTCTCAATATTTTGCAATCAGTTCCATTAGCTTTGCCTTCACAAAAAAATAGCGATCCTGATTTGTGAGTTTGTGTTAAAAGTGACATACCTTTCACGCAATACACATTTATATTTTCTCCTGACATTACTCGTGTCTGATTGTTTACACCTGTTTGGAGTGATGCATTTGCAGTTTCTTTTGGATATCCCCCGATTTTGTAACATTTGTCTGCTGTGTGGCCTTTCATTCCACAATATTGACATTTAATTATAGGTTTGTTGGTTTTTTATACTCAGTATTATTGTCAGTGCTATTTCTTGTTTTGTTTTGATAGGGTCGGCTATGGTCTCTATTGAACTGTTTGTTCCATGGTTTGTTACTATGATCCTCCTGTTTCACTTGCGTGTTCCGAGTGATTGATCGGCTCGTTCTATTTGAGTACTGAACTTTAGGTGTACCTGGACTCTGAGCAGCGGCAGCGTAGTATGGTTCCTTCAATGTTCTGCTAAGGGGTGTCAATGGATGTGCGCTGTTAAAGTTTTCTGCGTAGATTTTTAATTTGTCCAAGTTTTCTGGCTTTCTCTCTTTAAAGAATGCGACTAAATCTGGGTTGCAAGCTTGATAGATTCGATTCTTCAGCGTGAGATAGTAAAGGCCTGCAAAGTCGTCTTGTTTTACGTTTGCCAACTCAAGCCACCGATTTAGAAATTGAGTAATTCGGTTCACGAATGTATTAAAGTCTTCTCCATTTTCCGGTTTTGCAGTGTGAAACCTTTCCTGGTAACCATCTTCCGTTAATCTAAATCTTTTTAGTAGAGCGTCTTTAATTTTACCATAATCATCTGCATCTTCAGTTGTTAAGGTATAGAAAACTTTTAGCGGTTCTCCAGATAAGCAGTTAATCAAGGCTGTGGCCCATTTGCTTTCTGGCCAACGATAACCTTTAGCCTGAACTTCGAATCGGTGTAAGAAGGATTCTAAACAGTCTGATCGTTCATCGTATGTTGGCATGCGTGGAAGTTTCACGAAAAATTCATCACTATTATTATGTTTTTTTTCATGACCGGTTTTTGTTTTTTCAATTTCCAGCATCATTTGGGTCCTTTTGGTTTCTTCTTCTGCTAATGCTATTTGTCTTTTTAGTTCCTTTCTTGGACTCTTTCTTCTCGTTCTTCTCTACGTATTCTTTCTTCGTGTTCTTTTTCTTCTCTACGAATTCTTTCTTCATTTTCTTCTCTACGAATTCTTTCTTCGTGTTCTTTTTCTTCTTTACGAATTCTTTCTTCATTTTCTTCTCGACGAATTCTTTCTTCATTTTCTTCTCTACGAATTCTTTCTTCATTTTCTTCTCTACGAATTCTTTCTTCATGTTCTTTTTCTTCTTTTACTTTCTCTTCGCACCATGAAAATATTCTTTCCTGGGGTATTTCTAAGTCCTTTGCGAGACTTAAGTATCTTTTATATGCTTCCATGTTGTAATAAATTAGTTACGATATTTTATATATATTATATTGACAGGATACTGTTACTGACTGTTTTATTTATTTACACTTACTGGAATGAACTGTTCTATTTTTAGAAATCTCTCTCTCTTATTTCAACTTATTATGTATGTTGAATTTGATGCCTTTTATCGTTATATCTTATAAAGCAATGTGTCAATACAATGCGGAGTTATTATGACTTGTGTCAATAACAATGTGTCAATCGCGTGTACTCTAAACTATGTTACTACGAAAAATGTACCACCAATGTGTGTGACTCGTCGTTAGTTTGTGTACAATTATTCGCAATGACGCTAATGTACTAGAGTGTGATAACAATAATAGGATGCCAAAACAATCCCAAGTTATCTATCACTAAATATAACACGACGGCTAGTAGACTCCTTTTATTATTATTTAGTTTTTAAAGACTCACTTTTCAGAACATAATATATAAGTGGTTTTCGGTAACAGTAGTATGCCAAAAATGCATTTAAAACAAATCACTATGCAAAACAAATCACGATGTCTATAGTTACTATGTGATGCCCAACTCATGTAAAAGAGAATAATGAAGGATATATTTACCAACTCAGTTCGTGGCTGGGACCTCTCTCTTGTTCAATGGTTGTTCAACAATTGTAATTAGGCATTGAAGAGTGTTTAACAGTGATGTCTGAAATACAAAACAATAAAATATCGTAAGATTTACAATAGTTACAAAATGTGTTCACAACACTGAGTGATTGGATGACAGGTGAATGAATCGTTATGGAATGTAAACATATTGAAAACAATTCATGAATGAGGCAAACAACAAAATGAAATGAGTGATATAATAACAAAGTGGACAAGGAATGAATGAATGAATGAAAAACTGAGTGAATAGATGAATGAATGAATGGATAATGTATGAATGAAAGAATGAAGGGAGGAATAAATGTATGAATGATTGGATAAATGAGTGAATAAACGGATGAATGGATGAATGGATGAATGAATGAATGAATGAATAAATAAATGAATGAACAATGAATGAATGAATAATTTATAAATGAATAAATGAATGAAGGAATGAATCAATAAAATGCTATTCAATTTGAATGAAAGAATGAATGGATAAATTGCTATTCCATTTAAATGAAGAAATGAAAAAGAAAAAAAATTAATCCTGTAAATAGGGAGTTCAATTAAAATATGATCAAGTGGGGCAATTAAGAGTTTTACAATTTAAACTTTAAAGTTAGATGAAATAGATATAAGTAACTAAATAAATTCAATTCTTTATATGTGTCCCCTCCAAAATGTCATGGTCTCAAGTGAGTAAAGAGCTACTCGACTATGCATAAAGATATATGTAGAATGAGGCCCCAGAATTTACTAGTTACTATAAATGAAAAACAATTAACGATTTGTTTACAATGAAATAAAAATAATGATGAAATTTAATTAAAAGAGATAAACAGTGATCGTGGCAGTTACAAATAGAGATATGAATATTTTACGTAACTTATGATAATATGTCAGGTTCGTAAGTTTACGTTTCCAGGCAGTTGATGGGCTTGGGTGATCTATTCCTCTGATAACAGGATTGGACTCGTAAAATTCCACTTCCAGGCAATTGGTAAGAGGTTATAGTGTAGTACAGCGGGCTTGGGTTTGATCCTTGAAGATTATACAATCAAAGTTAAAAGCTCCGGTGTCTTAATGGTGTAGATATAATATCTACAAAGTCCCAAAAGATAAAAATCTTACAATATATATATAGGAATAGAGTGACTGGCCGTCCGGCATAGATTGTGGAGAGAAAGTGAGTGTAGAATATTAGACCTATCAGCTTTTATAATAAATGGCTACGTGACAGAATGTAGAACGAAAAGTATTCACTAATTAGAAATTAATTCGAGGGAAGGCTATAAAAGGAAAGACGATCTAATATTAGAAGGTAAAGTTTATCTAAGCCTACCGAAATATAACTGGAGTGAGATGAATTCAGTTCTTAATAAAATAAAATTTAATAAGATAATTGTGAACAATCTTTACTGTGACATTATGATTGATTGACATAACATGCTAAACAAACTCAAAATCCCTTCATACATCATTGTTTGTCTATTTCTGTCCTCCCGGCAAAAGCCGTTGATATTTCTTATTGATAAGAGGGGCGATTTGCTTTCATTCATGCGTTTTTAAAATGCATACTACAATGAATGCAATGAAGTTTGCTGAAATAGCAAATATCCCAACAACGATCAGAAATCGTTCAAACGCATGATGTTGATGTCATAAAACTGAAGTTTGGATTCAGATTAAAAGATAAGCAATGATTCTACAAACAATTCATGTACTTAAAGATCAAAGCTAAACATTTAACTAGCTCTCAGACTCCTTTGTATGAAGTTTTGGGATGTTGACAATCAAATACACGGACTTGGTAAATAAATAGGACATTTCATTGATGATTTCATTTTCTGTACAATGTAAAACAAAGCAATTAATCGATAAATAAATACATTGACATGACAAATATATCCATATGAAAACTGGTCAGACGACGTTTTATAAACATCCTCTTTCTTAAGACCGCGAAATGAGTTGGCTAAAGGAGGGCGATTGATTAAACCATAACAATAATAGCAGAGAATAAACGTGAATATTGTGGGGGAGTTTCAAAGAAACATACAACAGTTTGGTTTCATTGTCATGGTATTATAAATAGAAACATCAAAGGAGGAAAAGGAGTCTGATATAACTTGTTTGTGTTGATTGGCAAAATGAAGATGCAGACTGATCATAAGGGGATTGAATTAGATTTCATTCAGAGAGAATCTTACCTGACGGTAGAAAGAAAAGGAGGAGGAGCATGGAGGGTTAAAAGAGGAAGGATCAACATGTTGACATTAGTTCCTGACATCTTTACAACATTCAATATCATCTTATTATGATGATGGTTAAGCATCATCCCCATCACCTCCATCACCACCAACACCATCATCCTCAACCAGAATGAAAATAATTGCGACATTAACAGCAGCAACAACATCCTAATACTAAATTACAAAACACACTGAGCTATAAAATTCTCAATTTGGATAATAGCATCCAAATATTAATGTCTCTCTTCAATGCGTTCTTTTGTGGATGAATAGATGAGGGAGGTGGGAGTAAGGGAATAGATCACTTAGTAGATAACAGAGCTGAAATACAAAAACTGCGCCATGAATGGATTGTTTAATATCTTTTCAAGTGCCTCGAGTTTAGGCTATTTGAAAAAAGACAGTTTATTTTATCGATGCATGGACATGTAGGCGAGACCAGAGAAAGTTAGTTATTGTATAATGATGATGATGATAATAATAATAATAATAATAATAATAATAATAATAATAATAATAATGATGATGATGAGATGATGATGATAATAATAATAATAATAATAATAATGATGATGATGATGATATAATAATAATAATAAATAATAATAATAATAATAATAATAATAATAATAATAATAATAATAATAATAATGATGATGATGATGATAATGATACGACTACTACTACTACCACTACTACTGCTACTACTACTACTACTACTACTACTACTACTACTACTACTACTACTACTACTACTACTACTACTCTACCACTACTACTACTACTACTACTACTACTACTAACTACTACTACTACTACTACTACTACTACTACTACTACTACTATATACTAATATATAATAATAATAATAATAATAATAATAATAATAATAATAATTATATATATTATTATTATTATTATTATTATTATATATTGCTGATGAGGTAATAATAATAATAATAATAATAATAATAATAATAATAATAATAATAATAATAATAATAATAATAATAATAATAATAATAATAATAATAATAACAACAACAATAATAATAGATTTACATTTATATAGAGCTTATGCCGAAGCTTCGAAGCGTTTCACATTGACGATCTGTAAAAACATTAATACTGCAGAATCGAACACACGAACAAAAGCTCACATGCATCCAATCACATACACACACTCACACATCCATATACACACTGTGCATACATATACATATATATAATACATAAACACATGTCGTATACACATACGCACTCAGTATACACACACACACGCACACAAACACACATACACACACATATATATGTATGTATGTAGATGCATAATTATATATACTCATGCACACACATCCATGCACATACGCACTTTGCAATAATTATTGGCATAATCTAATTTAATCAATAAATAAAATTTTGCTATTGAGACACTATAAAAATACGTTAACTATGAGCCGAAATATTGAATCGTTGATCACCGCAAGAGAGTTATCTTATTCATTGTAACTGACCGACTTCCGCTATCAGAAGAGTAACATCCCTTGTTATCTATCGCATAATTATATTTCTCTTGTATGTTTATGGCAATGTTGTTCTACCAAAGAGGTGGAGACCTGAATAAATCATAAAGGTCTTACCATAACGCGATTTATCCATCATTCAGACGTCACATCAATATCGATGGACATGATCGATTTTAATTTTTTATCAGCCTTATCTTGTTGTTTGCTAAACCGGGAGAAATAATGTCCATTGTTCAAAGCTTTAGACCTAAAAAGAGAGATGGAGACTAACCTTGATTGGAGAGCAGTAGTCTGGCACATCCAATAAGCCCATTAACCCTCTCCTTCTTACCAACTACAGGAAAATCGTCACATTCGTTAAGATACAACCATTTTTCTTATTCAAATTTATCTCGTACATCATAAAATTTAAAGAAAATGAACAGTGTGTTGTAGAGCATATTTTGCTAAATAAATCATGTATCGGAAGAACTTACTGCTATTGTGTTTGAGTGGTAAAAAAATTTTTTTTGGTGTTAGTTGGGTGTGAAATTGGCTGAAAGTGGCTGGTAAGGAGAGAGTTAAATCGGAGTTATTCCCAGCAGCTTCTGTAAGACAATGATAACATCGACGGGTGTTTGATATAGTTTAGAAGGTAAGGATTGTTTCAGCATTTGTATCAGACGGGTGGTGGTATTGAATTTAAGTTCCGATCACCGCAGTTGATTGTCTATTACAGTGACTAAGCATGGAAATGTCATAATGGCGTTGATGGCCAGATTGGCAGTGTGTATCGTCATCAAACTGAAGCAACATCAGCTGGATTAGTGATTGAAAATAACGCCAACTGGCGTCAACAGTGAGCTTAACAAATATGAAATATACACAAGGAGGAATTCTATTCGGATTTTTGGTATGGCAGAATCAAAGGATCAATGTCTGAAAATAATATTGAGTCTTCTTAACAATAAAATAAAACTGGCATAGGTATTGGTATTTGGGAAAAGTGCTTCACACACATTTATTTTCAACTTAGATTTGACTGTATTCCCAGTGATGAATGATGAAAGATCAGAAATATCTAAAAGACGCCGTGAGATTAAAAGGTGTCTTGCACGGAGTGAAATGGAAATGTGAAAATAAATGGTAGATTGTTGAACGGAAATGTTGCAAAAGTGTGTATTGGCAGCTTGGCAGTTATGTGGACCAATAACTCAGTGGCTATTCTTGGGCTATTTCATAGCGATAAAATTATTCAACTCTTTTGTCTCTGTAGTTCTAGACCTTAGTGGACATATATCGTTTTCTGTTCTTGAACCCTGATCACACTCTCCGCACCTAAAGCTAATTTAGTTAGTGGCGTCCTAATCCTCTTTCAACTTCAGTTGGAAGAGTTGCTGGGATTTGTGTGTTGAGGTGAATCGATCATAGTCATGACTGAGAGCAAGTGTTTGTGTAAGGATACCTCTATTTCCGGGTACCAACACTGTGTCCATGGTATTACGAATGCTAGATTCCAGTCAACATCCTTCAATGTTTTACACCAGATGCAACAGGCCCATTTTGCGGATCGATAGCACAATGACGTTATGAACGCTCTCTAGAGTGCCGGCTTGGTAGGTTGAGTCATTTATGTAAGACTTATTAAAATATTATATCATTTGTATTTTTCTATCTTCCGGCCAATGCTGCCAATGTGACCTTGATAAATTAGACCTTGACAGTTCAGTGTGACATCATTTTACCGCGGATATCAGTCAATATCAATGTTTTACACCAGATGCAACAGGCCCATTTTGCGGATCGATAGCACAATGACGTTATGAACGCTCTCTAGAGTGCCGGCTTGGTAGGTTGAGTCATTTATGTAAGACTTATTAAAATATTATATCATTTGTATTTTTCTATCTTCCGGCCAATGCTGCCAATGTGACCTTGATAAATTAGACCTTGACAGTTCAGTGTGACATCATTTTACCGCGGATATCAGTCCGCGAGGAGGCACTGGGGTCAGAATTAAACATTCAGCTCAAGGCATCAAATAACAAAGATCCCCACTGCTTTGCGTTCAAAATAGTCTTTTATCCTAATGACCATGGTGT
>NC_088360.1:34780219-34837719 GCF_034508935.2 Berghia stephanieae
AAAAATATGATCTTTATATTTTTAAAATTCATTTATTATTATTTTTTGATGCAATTTAAGAAATATTATTTATTCCCCACCATAAAAAAGCAATGAACCCCAAGTTTGATATTTGTGTCTACAATCTCAATTTCTAGAACCTGGTTTATCCAGACATAATAAATATATAAATAAGTATGAACATATATGGCCCATTTTCTGGGATTTACTATGCTCAGTGCTCTTCACAATGTTTCATTATGGAAAGGGTATTAAGAATTATAAATCCCCGGGGACTTTATTTTATATATGTTGTGAAATAGTAGTAGAAGGATGATTAGAACATAGAATTCCCTCTAGGATTTTCTGTAAATTCTCGTGCATCAAATTTTACAACTGAAAAGTTGCAGTAGCATTTCTAAATGATTTCGACCTATAAAGGGTATGGATAAGATGAGAGTTATTCCCCTTTATACGGCATCCAAGACACTGCTGGAATTGAGGATCCATTAGTGAATATTGTCGGAGACAATGCCAAGATAATAATAATGGGAGAACGATGGATTTCTCTATAGAGTTTCTCCCTTTCATCAACACCATAGTCCCATTGCGTCGCTGCTGGTAACGTAGACAGGGAAATACTTGAAAATAATTGAAGTGTACATAAAAGTTAAGAGTAGTGGATGTACTTGTTATCACGTCGTATATTTTTCTTTTTTTTTAAGTTTGAAGTGATCTTACACATTATAAAATTTAATCACAAGAACACAATCTTCGAGTATGCATTTCTATGTATTCGTTGGGCTACAGATTGCGATAAAAAAAAAGAAATTTCCCGTTGATTTTAAATGCAAATAGCAATTAAATTTTAACGGATTGCAAATAGGTTCGGCACGGCGTGTACTTATTTGCAGTTCTGATAGCCCAAATTGTTATGGGCTCATTGTTGTAATGGAAATACTCTCAAACAAAACCAAAATATTGTCCATTACAACCATTTCAAATCAAATCCACAAGTGCTGGCTGGTATTAGACCAGATAATGTGGCCTTAAGATAGGCATAATTAGTTGATGAACAAAAATTTTGAAATACGTAGAACATGTCAAACGCAAATAACTCCCCCTTCTCCCGATATTTATTTAACAGCAGCGGTGTTGATCGATATGATAATGGACTTATTGAATGAACAGATTGGCCATTCAGTCTCTCAATAATGAACGAATTGAAAAATCCAGTGCAATTTGTAAAAGGCCAACAGTACAGTGCCCTTTTGCCCTTTCAAACTGAATATAAGGTTGTTAAACGCATTGAAGAAGGAATCCGGCTAACTCGAAAGAAAGTTAGTGGTGAGTTTAAAATTATAATTGAACGAATTAGATGCAACTTTTTTCTCTCGCAATATGAACTTAAATTTCATATCATTTTAAAAGGATAGTATTAAAGTTCGTTAACGCCCAGGGATGAATTTCAACAAAGACCAATTCTCACACATAACAGCTTTTGTATAAATCACTACATCGTCCGCTTTGTATCATTGCTACTGCGCAAGTTTAGTTATTTAAAAAGGGAAAAATAACAATCTTTAAGGTTTCTTGTGGGTTTGTTTCTTGCCATTTACAAATGAATAATCAAGTAGAAGTTGGAATGTTTGGTAAATACCTCATTCGAATAAATTTTACAAAATTTTGTCAATTCTGGAAATAAATGCGGTTTATAATTGACGATATCCTTCTAAATAACATTAAGGAATAATCAAGGGTCATACCAAAAACAGCGTTTAAAGAAATTTATGAAAAGATGGCTATAATTGCAATGTATAAGACAACAAGAATATGATTTAATGCCAAAACCATCCAGCACTTTAGGCCAAGGCATTGTAAGTGGTCACCATGGCAACGGCGTCATCATGAGATTTCAATATTTTGTTTCAGTTTTCATCCATAATCTGTTACATCAACATTTCAAAAAAAAAAAAGAAGAAAACCTCGAAAAATAATAATTAGTTTTGAAATAAATAGAGAATGGATAATGATTCTCGGTATATTCAGTATTATATTTACAATTTGTGCAACAAAATCCAATTCTCTTTCTATATTTAAATCTTTAAAATGACATGCTGCTTGATGATGATGATGATGATGATGATGATGATGATGATGATGATGATGATGATGATGATGATGATGATCGAATGGGAAATTCTTTAGCGTCAATAACACTATAGAATTGTTACGTGTTGAGCTGTTACCTTTGTCAAGTAAATTACCAAAATTTAGACCTCAGACCGTGCTGAGTTTTTGGGATTCATTTTGCCAACACAAATCTCCATACTCGTCTGCCACAAGCAGCTTCCTTGTTGCCTTCACACAAGCTTTAGGTCGTGGCATACCATCTTTCTCCAAGATGGCTTCCGGCGGTCCCTTCTTTCGGTCCGGCTTGCGTCCATTTAATTACACGCCTAGGTAGTCGATTTTTCTTTAATCCGGATGACGTGTCTAAACAATCTTACCATTCACTCCCTAAGTTTCACCGTCACACATCGCTCCTCTGTTCACCTCATTATCACTGCATATGTGACTTTGTCGGAATATGTAACTCCCAGAAATTGTCTGAGACTTTCAGTGGATATCATTTAGTTTTCTGATATCCGTTTAGTACTACCACCATGTTATACTTCCATACAAAAGTATTTATTTTACTGTGGCATGATACAGATTTAATTTAGTTTGGATACTTATGCTTCATGAGGTCATGATCTTGATGAGTGTGTTGGATGCTTTTCCTGATTTACATTTTAGTTCTGTTGTTGCTCTCCCATGACAACTGGTGTTACTTCCTAAATAAATGAAATTGTTGGTGGTATTTACCTCTTCATTATCTGTTTTCAGGTTTACATCATTTCCAAGTGTATTCATCATTTCACATTTTTAAAAATTGAATTGTTCTGCATTTTCCTTGGAGTTTGTTTGTGAGGCATGGAGTTGTTTGCCCGATGTTCCTAATAGCTCGATGTCATCGCCGAAATCTATGTCAAATAAATTCTATTCTCCTGTTTTAATTCCATAATCTCTATTTTCTTGTTGGGTCAATACAAAGTCAAAGTGAATAATGCCATAGATTAATATGAGATTCGATTGTACAAACTTTTTGTTTCCTTTGATGAAAATATCATTCAAATTACATCGTACTTAATTTTTCATCTGAATTAACGGATTGAAATTCATATTGATTTTGTTTGCTTGAATTAGATAGTCGTATTTTTAGCTTTATTATTTTCTTTTGCTGATGGTAAGTGATTGACGACTTCGGTTGTTCCTTCTGGGCTCCTTCTTTGGCCAGTTGATCGGCAATTTCATTTCCATATATACCTACATGACTTGGAATCCACTGCAGCACAATTTTTCCTGTTTTATCAGATAAGCCCTCAAGGGCCTCCACAGTGTGTGCGGCTTCAGAGTCCTGGTAATTTTCAATAGACCGGAGAGCATCATCAGAGTCTGTCAAGTAAACCACATTTTTCCCGTATATTCTGTGATCTCTGGATAGTTCTTTTGTTGCATTGAGGATGGCTTTTTCTTCAGTTTTAGTACTTGTGCACATTGAACCCACTGATACAGATATTTTTGTTTCTGTTTTATCTGTCCAGTGTATGAGTGCACCAGCACCTCCATTCATGAGGGGGCCGGAAACTGAGCCATCTGTATAAACTCTTATCCAGTTGGTCATTGGGTATTTTTTATCGATCATCTTTAGGGTTTGAGCATTATCATTATTGCTTCGAATGTTTTTCTTGTTGATGGTTATGGATTTTTGTTTCTTTTTCCACGGTGGTGGTTTGAGATTTGGGACATTGATAAAAATAGACAAAGAAAGGAATGACACACACCTAGAACACAACAAGCAGGATCCAATCCATGCCATTCAGCGAAGTAGCCAAGTCACTCTATTCCGCCTCCGAACAGGACACAATAGACTAAGAGGACATATGTTTACAAAGCTAGGTATTGGAACAACCCCTTATTGCCCATGTGGAACCGACCATGAAACCACTTTACATGTGCTTATGGATTGCCCATTATACAACGTGCAACGTTCGAACCACTGGTCACCCCTACAACACTCAACACAAAGCTCTATGGTGAGGCTGAGGACCTAAAGCGGACCACAGACTTCATAGCAGATATCGGACTGCAGCCATAGATGTCCATCAGAGGAACGAAGAAGAAGAAAGAAGAAGATAGTCGTATGTCATGTAGAAATCGGTCAGTCGTATCCAGAATCAAACGTTGAGAGTTCCGTTGACAATGGGAATGGGATTCTTTATGCCAAAGTGATAAAACAGGAAAATTATTTACAAATCCCAAAGGAGGGATGTCGAACAATCACCTACAGACCTTGAAAATAATTGAGAAAGATGGTTTGTGCAAATAGTTTAAATCAAGAGGATACTGAGCTATCAACGTCTCTCTCTCTCTCTCTCTCTCTCTCTCTCTCTCTCTCTCTCTATATATATATATATATATATATATATATATATATATATATATTTATATATATATATATATATCTCCGTGTGTGTGTGTATGTGTGTGTGTGTGTGTGTGTGTGTAAGAGACTGACTCTCTATACTTGTATTTGTGTGATAGTATATTTACATTTAGGTGCATTAAGAGAGTGAAATAGATGTGGACATAGAAAAGGATAGACCTACATTAATATGCATTTTGAATTCGCATTGAATTTTGATATAATTTAACTCAGAGGCATTACTCAATACATTTGGAACAAACAGATTAATACACAAAATAATTCGTTTGTTCGACTTTTGGTTAAAATGAATAAAGACACAATCCACTTTCTTTTTATGCAATACTTTTCGACATTTGCTGACACTGCCAAAAGTTCGCCTCTCAGGCAACGTCAACTATGTGAATTTTTTATAAAATGGGTCCTTCATTACCCGCTGGGGGTTGGACGCATTCTAATGCTCTTTGAGCATGGTGAATGGTTCAGTGAAAATACACTACATTATTGACGTGCATTTTGATTTATGTATGACCAAGATTACCGATGGTTTTAAGTCCACGAATTGACGGCCTGGTAGTTCCAATGATAGATGGATAGAGGCGTGTGGGTTCATTCACGTGGAAATCAGTGTCCATCTGTTATCGAAGTGATTGATAAATTACAGTATCGCCTCCTGCATATTCGTGTCTAAAAAGTCAGATAATAGGAATGATGGTGTGAGAAAATAAAAATTAAAACTTTTAACGCGACAATTACATAATAAGAAAAAAACAAACATGAAACAGTGCTTAATTACAGTAGTCAATCACTCGACTTTGGAGGTAAACATCGCGAGATCGAATGCCGGACGACATATTTGGAGATATTTTGGCGGGTCCCATTCAAACATTTTGGAAATGAAATCTGAAATTAGACTTGCGTTTAAAGTATCCAGATGTGTTAGTATGAAATGGCACTTAGGTAAATGCTTTGTAAAAATGCACAATGTGAAAAGTAAAAAGAAAGAAATAGAGAGAGAGAGAGAGAGAGAGAGAGAGAGAGAGAGAGAAGAGAGAGAGAGAGAGAGAGGGAGAAAGAGATAAGAGAGAGAGGGAGAGAGAAGAGAGAGAGAGAGAGGAGAGAGAGAGAGAGAGAGAGAGAGAGAGAGAGAGAGAGAGAGAGAGAGAGAGGAGGGTATAGATGGAATCCTGCAATAAAATGAATTGTGTTGAATTAGAGACAAAATTAAATTTTTTTGGGATTATAACAATAAAAGTTTTGAATGCGTGTGCCACAAACAGATAGAGAGGATCTTAAACTAAGTCCGATAGATTTTCGTGCTATATTAAACATTTTCAAGACGGGTTCAACGAACTTGCCGCTTTGTCAACCATTGACATAACAATAACAATGCTTGTATTATTGAATCAGTTAACTGCCGTACTTTGGAAAAAGACGTATTTTTATATTTGGCCAGAAAACTCGTCCTTCAAATATTCTATTTATATTGTCCTCATCTTGACAAAGACTCTTAAACCTGTGACCTTGGGAGTTCCCAGGTTTGAGAGTTTTTGTCAATTAAAGGGTAATTCAAATAGATCGATATTTGAAGGACGATTTTCTGGCAAAATTTTAAAATACGTGTTTTTCCAGAGTACGGTAGTTAACTGGCAGGGGCGGTTGGTCACATTGTATTTAAGGCGGCACAAATCCGAAATACAGAATCAAATTTTATTGGTCTAGTTAATTTAACTTAATTTGACCTACTTTGTGTGTGTGTGTGTGTGTGTATGTGTGTGTGTGTTTGGAGGGGGGTATTGCAATTGTTTGCATATGTGCGTGTATTTGTGTGTGCGTGTATGTGTGTGTGTGTGTGTGTGTTAGAATATTAACGAGACGTACTCACAAAAGAGCATCAATTATCTTGGACAAAACTTGTCCGTTAACTTTCACCTGTTCATTATAACGACTCACAGACGCAGCATGTCCTGTTTCCAACTGATTTCTTATATCTACAACGTTGAAAAGTTTATATTTAACAGCATCTGTGACATGGCTATTTGATTCAGAATGTTTCTTCAGTGCCTGAGAGATGTGCGCAATATCACTGAATCCTCCCGTTGTCCGTTATAGCATACATCACCAAAAATCAAGCAATAAAAACAATGAAGCGTTTTACGGCTTTCACTGGCAGTAAGCCATTCAACATTTTAAAAATAATCATTATTAAATCGGCGCTGTCTCCTCGGTGTGTTAGAAACTAAGTTAAAATTCACTGGTTTGTGTGGACCTAAATCTTTCACCACTATTTTCTCTTGAGGGGATAAGTGTCGGAATCGATTTTCAATTAAAAAATCAACATGATTCATGATTGGTTACAAATTACAGAAATAACTTTTTAAAATAAAATGATTCAAGATAAAAACAGGTATTTCATAAACAATGACAACAGCGATAATACATTTTCTCTGAATACTAACGGTATGACACCCAACTTTAGAATAATTGAATTTAAAAATCCACATTTAATTCCAAACGCAAAGCACTTGTTAACTTCACACACAATCAGCGACATCTTTATAATTATACTATTATTAGACAATGCACACAATACAAGTTGAGTAGGGATCGTTGGGAGTGTGCGGGGATGAAGGACTCCGTGGGGTCAGGGATTTTTATTTATAGTACCATGGGGCTCTTCTCGGTGCATACTTTGTTTACTGTTCTTTTTGATATCTAATATATATTTAAGCAAAACCAACAATGATAAAATATATATTTATTGCCATTCTCTTCATCCGTATATCTAAGTGAAGCAAAGCCTCTTCTTTCAGTGATAAAACTGATATGGTTTTAATTTATCCCAAGTAGGACCTCAGGGCGTGCATCGCTAGATTGGCCGTCTTGGCCTAATTATTTTAGCAGTGAAAGACAATAGTTAGTTGGGGAGGGAGGGTGGAGGGAGATTGGGGAGTGGTAACTAACTTTCTTCAAGGTACAACAGAGTATAGGATAAGGACAGGACGGCCAAACGAATACTGGCTCATATAAACAAAAAAAACTTCCCCACCACACCACACCCTCCGCTCATTGTCACCCCGCGCAGGCAACGGGGGAAAGATGAAACGTGCCGATTTGACGCTACCTTCGCGGAGCGACGCACGAGTCATCAAATATTAAATTCAAAACAAAAAGCAGTATGTGCTAAATTTTTAATTTTATCAAAATTTTAAAATTGAAGTTTTTTGTTTGGTTGACATGCTAATCTACGGAAAATATAGGGCGGCACAAAACAACTTCGCTCTATTGACCGACCGCCAGTGTTAACTGGTTAAAATAAACCTGTCGTGCTAACATGGATTCTTTCCCGTCTTCATCTTATAGAGGACATTGATTTTTTTTATATAGATTTATCAGAATTATCCATTGAATATTCAATACAGGCAATGATGGTGGTGAAGAATGCGAGGAAAGACAATTGGCATCGAATGGGTAAGATTACATTAATACTGAGCATCAGTATCAGAGCTTGTCGCTCTAACACCAGACCACAGATTATGGGGAGCAGATTCTTTGATCATGATCACTGGAGTTGGGCCCGTCCTGGCATTCTATAAAGAATGTGCTCCATCGTTTGCTCTGGGCTTCCACATGTACACAAGCTGGTCTCGGCTAGCCCCCACCATTTCATGCTTCCAGTTGTTCTCCCGAGTTTTGCCCGTGCTCTGTTGAATGTTACCTATTCATTCCTGGGGAGCTAAGTTCCGTAGAGGAGCTCTTCTCTCGAATCTTCAACGGCTTTATTTGCGTGATTGACCCACTCCCTCCATGTGGATAGTCTGTAATCCGAATATTTAAGCCCATTTTTCACCATTTCTTATTCATTAGCCCCCTATTTGTTCTTTGGGCTACACTGCTCACTTCCGCGGACACTATGAGTTTGTTTATTTGATAATGGATTGAGGCGGTCTGTCATGTACAGTGCCAGATATACCACAAAGAAATTACAAAAAAAAAAAAAAACTAAACCCAAATTAAGTTTCCTTGTTTGAGGATCGAACCTCGTCGTATTGTGTTTTCCTTTCTGATTAGGCTAGTGGCATTGCATCAAAATGTATCTTTTAAAAAGATTTTAATCAAACAGACCGACAATGTAAATAGAAATCACTTAAATAGCTCAAGTAACAATATAGGTAGAAATGATGAAAGATGTGATCGATTCTATCTTGGAATGATGAAGCGATGGCAAAAGGAAAAACAAAGAAATGCAAAGAACGAAGAAAAGCTGTAGTGGGTTTTGTCTAGAGTAATAAAATAGACTGAGCTTTGAACCCCCATCAAAGAGAATTCCTTTTTGTCTACTATCATTCCACATCTTTTCAGGTTTTCATCATGCACAGTGCCTGCTTTGGAAAAAAAACTGCAGTTCTTTCTCACCATTAAACATTATAAACAATAAATTGAGAATTTAGGGAGGAGGCACTGTTATAAGATTAAGGTCTGGAAAATGTGTCAATTTATTTTAAGATTTAGTTTAAGATCCTTTCTCTCTTGTATTTTGCTTTTTTGCTTTGTCACTGCTTCATAAAATGTTTTTGGGTGTTTTTATTTCTTGTATTTTGCTTTTTTGCTTTGTCTGACACTGCTTCATAAAATGTTTTTGGGTGTTTTTATTTCTTGTGTTTTGCTTTTTTGCTTTGTCTGACACTGCTTCATAAAATGTTTTTGGGTGTTTTTATTTCTTGTATTTTGATTTTTTGCTCTGTCTGGCATGTTTCATAAAATGTTTTTGTTTCTTGTATTTTTCTTTCTTGCGTTGTCTGACACTGTTTCATACACAGTATTTTTTCCCATATTTTTATTAAAAACATTTTTGCGTGCGTTTAAAAAATAAAAACCCCCAGAATATATTTAAGGTCTTTTATCACTTCATTTAGTTGATGAAGGGAAACCCGTAAAGTCATGTATTCATTGCTATTGTTTACTGACGAAATTTCACCGGGGAAGTCGCCTTTCATTTACATCTGTCTTTAATCTTCTATATAAAATAGAATGCCACCATATTTCTTATTCAACTCTTACACGTGCGGTTGTTTTTATGTAGATTACTTTTAAATTAATGTCATTTGAATGCACTCACCAAGTAAAAACAGCTATTAGGTTTCAGTTGTTTAAGAAGATCAAACAAACGAATAGTCATTTGTTTTGCCTCGAAGGAATATTGATCAATGTTGATAAAAGAGAGAGAGAGAGGTGTGCGCGTATTTGAGATTATACTGGAGAGATGAAGGCGAGTGGATGGAGTTAAAGAGGGAAAGAGAAAGAGAGGGAGAGAGCGGTCCTTCAGAGACATAAAGCACGGGGTACCGGAGTTTATCCGTTTTTATTACGTTAAAAGGACAATAGCAATTGCCCGCTACTCTTTTCATAAGACGCTAGTCTACCGCATTCTAGATCTTACAGACCGAACTATCCAATCATTGCCGGGTGGACCGGGACGTCAGGAAAATTTTTTAACTTCACCCAGATCGATACGGACAATTTCTTGTGAAGCCACTGCTCTACCAACTGAGCTCCTTGCCCTAAAGACGGGGGGGGGGGGTAATGAGGAAAAAACAGAAAGAAAGAGGGGAGCAGAGAAAAAGAGAGAAAGAAAGTAAGAAAGAGAAAGAGAGAGAGAGAGAGAGAGAGAGAGAGAGAGAGAGAGAGAGAGAGAGAGAGAGAGAGGGGATGTGAGAAAGAGGGTGATAACAGTTGTGGAAACAGACCGGAAAGATGCATTCGTCCTGTTGTGCACAACCTTGGGCAATTTTTGGAAAAAAAAGCCCCATCTTCATAAAATTAAATCCACACTACTATAATACACGTCCATCACATTGTCATCAACCATTCTTGTCAGGAACATTCGTGATTAACATTGTATTGCGTGGCAGACCCGTCCCTTGGGGGCAGTTGACGTCCCTGTCGTGATTGATTTCTGAATAACCGGCTCAGCGCCACGGATGTTTAACAATTTATTTGATTTTCAGATTCTAGTTATACTCGCACTTACTTTTCTGTAACTATTGTTTCTATTAATTTTCTCACCGTACTTTATCCCAATAACACAATATCTCTTTAGTTATAGATAGAAGATTAACAATTACTTCTTCATTCTCTTGTTGATATTTAGACCTATGACCAAACTGACATGAAAAATTGATATAGTTAAAAGACAAAGCTCTGAAAAAGTGTCTAAAAAAATGTCAGAAACAGCAAGGAAGGAAAATACAATTTTAAAAAAACCATGGCAAAAAATCAGTCTTCCTCGACTTGGGATCGAACATAATCAGACCTCCTGTAATTAGACCGGTAATTTAGGAGGTCTGAGGTCTGAGGTCTGATCCCCAGCCGAGGAAGACTACTTTTTCTGTATGTATGTTTTTTTTTTTTTTTTTGTATTTTTCTCTCTAGCTTTTCTTGGCACAGTTTCATACACACTCTTTCAGATCTTAGTCATACACCAGAGCCTGTTCCTTATTTATCAATTTGATGACACAACATTGTCAATAATCAGATGGATACATGTTTGGACTATCTGTAACTTGCCATGTCAATTTGATATTGTGTTGGAGTGAATTTGATAACGACAATTTGGTTTATAGTCAAAATTATCATAATAAAGAACTGAAGTTTTTAAAGTTTATGAAACAATACCGGTGGTTGGCGGATCAAATCTCTGAAGTCCAGATTTTCACGATCGTTGAAGTTTTGATCCGCCGATCGTGAAAATCGGGACTTCACAGGTATAATTCGCCGACCATCCATATGCACTCTTCTCAATAGAAAGCTTTAATATTGACTAAAATTAAACAAGTCAAGCTCAACTTATTATTATAAGCACTAACTTCTCCAACATAATATTGTCTTGAAACGGTCAGAATATCTTAATTTCTCCGTTATTATTGGAGTCTTGAATTGGTATTTTATGTACGTTATACCGCCATTGGCTCAGGTATACGAAAATAATAAATAACTGGCAGAAAATACGACTGGCAAATTACGTTGGTCTATAATATATTCAATTGACCCCTTGTCCGTAATTGATTATTGATAGAGTACATTAAGGTGATTGGGAAAAACTGGTATCACTTGGTGGGGTACATGGTTGATAGAATAAAATAAATCATCATCAAGTTTGAGTCCCCCTTTCAACATCTTTGATAAAGAAACTCTTATTTCCAATAATTCAACAGAGTTTGCGCTGCGGCTTGCGCATTGCCTAAATTGGTCTAATTTCAAAACAGCGCTAACGACAAATTTTAAAGGGAATTAATTTGGTCAACTTAGTTTTTTTTTAAATAAGTGTTTATACCGCCAATTGTCAAGAAAATAAAACCACCAATCATGTTTAGATCTGGATATTTTGTTGTTGTTGTTTTTTTGTTGTTTTTTGTTTGTTTGTTTGTTTTGTTTTCGTTGTTTCTTAGATAAAACAAAGAAGCAAACAAACAAAACACCCGAGAAAAAAAACAAAATAAAACAAAACCAAACAGATAAAAACGTCCTGTTATCTTCAACACCACCCACGATTTCTAGACTCCTGAAAATTATTTTTTTTTTTTAAACCGGCAAACGTTTATAACATTCTCGAGAAAAATAACGTGGGATTTTCAGCATTCCACTCAAACGGAAACGCCTAAGAATAATCATCAGCAACAATCGTTGAAAACCTCGGGATAATCTGCTGCTTTGGCTGTCCTGTAGCCAATAATTACCTTTATATTTTTGTGTTTTTGTCCTGGGTCAACGTAACCATCGCTTCCATCCAAGGGCAAGTCAGCAAAAGCAATTACATTATTTTATTTCAGACACCCTGTTAACACATTTGGCCGGGAAATAATATTAGCTTTCTTCATTTGACAGTACTGAAATACTGCCGTTTATTCTAAAAATATATGTTTATTTTTCGTGGTCGTAGAAATAGAAGAAGTGTAGTAGTAGTAGTAGTAGTAGTAGTAGTAGTAGTAGTAGTAGTAGTAGTAGTAGTAGTAGTAGTAGTAGTAGTAGTAGTAGTAGTAGTAGTAGTAGTAGTAGTAGTAGTAGTAGTAGTAGTAGTAGTAGTAGTAGTAGTAGTAGTAGTAGTAGTAGTAGTAGTAGTAGTAGTAGTAGTAGTAGTAGTAGTAGTAAGTAGTAGTTGTAGTATAGTAGTAGTTTGTAGTAGTAGTAGTAGTAGTAGTAGTAGTAGTAGTAGTAGTAGTAGTAGTAGTAGTAGTAGTATGTAGTAGTAGTAGTAGTAGTAGTAGTAGTAGTAGTAGTAGTAATAATAGTAGTAGTAGTAGTAGTAGTAGTAGTAGTAGTAGTAGTAGTAGTAGTAGTAGTAGTAGTAGTAGTAGTAATCCTAGACGAAGAGCAAATAATACCAAAAAATGAAGGTGGTTGTTGTCATTTATTAGCCTTCTACATTTGACAGCACTGACATACTTCCGTTCAATGTCAAAATGCACTTTTATTTTAGTTTAAGATTATTTGACAAGTTGGGAATCACCTTAATATATCTATCTATAAAGTGGAGGTTTCCTGACAAAACAGTAAAAAAGTGTTTTGTCATTGTAAAGTGTAATAAAGGGTTACAGCCTATCTGTCTTACTTTGGAAAAACTCATATTTAAAAATTTGGCCAGAAAATTCGTCCTTCAAATATCGATCGATTTAAATGAACCTCATCTTGGCAAAAGTTCTCAAACCTGGGACTTCGCGAAGTCCCAGGTTTGAGAGGTTTTGCCAAGATGAGGGTTATCTAAATCGATCGATATTTGAAGGACGAGTTTTCTGGCCAAATGTTTAATTATGGATTTTTCAGGAGTACGGCAGCTATCTCGTTGAGTGCAAATTCGTCGTTGCCCTCAAGTTAGTACATCCAATTTTTCAATTTTGCACTGGACAACAAAATGAATGTTGGTGATGGGACTCCGTCAGTGAGATTATTTTTCCATGAAAAACAATAACAATATCGTGTGGATGGTGAAGGGGGAGGGCAAAATGAGGAGGAGGAGGAGGAGAGAGTAGGGGAGATAAAAAGGAAGTCGAAAATGAAGAAGGGAACTTCGCCATCATCGGCATCGTCGTCGTCGTCGTCGTCGTAGTAGTAGTATTAGTAGTAGTAGTAGAAGTAGTAGTAGTAGTAGTAGTAGTAGTAGTAGTAGTAGTAGTAGTAGTAGTAGTAGTAGTAGTAGTAGTAGTAGTAGTAATAGTGGTAGTAACAGTAGATGAAGAGGAACTAATAGCAAAAATAATGGTCGTTGTTGTCATTTAGGGTGGAGGGATGAAGAGGAGGGGAGAAGTTAAAAAGAAGGCGGAGGAGGATGACGAACAGTAGGATATTGAAGAGAAGAGAGGAGAGGATGAGGAATAGGAGGGAAAGGAAGAGAGAGAGAGAGAGAGAGAGAGAGAGAGAGAGAGAGAGAGAGAGAGAGAGAGAGAGAGAGAGAGAGAGAGAGAGAGAGAGTATGAAAAAGAGTGATCAAAGACCAATTTTCACAATGCCGTGCAGTTATTTTTTTTAACGTTAATATGTCGAGTAGAGTGGGGGGGGGGGGGGGGGGGTGTTGACGCTGCCATTTTTATATTCAAGTATTTATATAAATTGTTAAATTAACTAATATACAAGTGCAACAGTATGATTAGTCATGTCATTGTCCAAACATCCAGTTAGAATGTGGTCATGTTTTCTTTCACTTTTTGAAATGTTTAGATTTACACTATTATCTTCAAGCATATTCGTTTTATTTTTCTTCCATGGGCAATACTTATTAATTACCAATTTGCTCACTTTTGACACGTGTGATTACTGTTAGCATCAGACATTTGTTTGGTAAAATATCTATATTCCGATGACGCGCGGATGGGCGTATTTTAATTCAATTTAAACTTTTTCTTTTAATATTTTATTGTTACTTGAGTCAATCAAAAGCTTTTTTAGGGATCCCCAGAGAGATCCAAGTAACTAATCAGTCACTCCCTCTCGGCCAGCCATCAGGGATTTTTTTGGTCGAATCTAAATTCAGTTCGTTATAAAAGGGTCTCTCTGTTGGTTACGTTTGTAAGCTTTTGTTGTTGTTTTTTATTTGTTATTTTTGTTTTGTTTTGTTTTGTTTTGTTTTGTTTTGTTTTTTTGCTTCGTTTGTTTGGTTGCTTTATTGTAAGTTTAAAAACGGTTTCATGTTGGTCCGACAGCAGACGGATTAAAAAAGGCACCGTCGTTTTAAATAAGGACATGTAACCTACATCTCGTGTGTTGGAGGGGACTTAAAGCGAAATTGCTTTTCTAGCATCAGACATCTTAATGCTAATCATCTCCATTTTGGAATTTCATCCTTGAACCCTCTCCTTACCACCTACATCAAAATCGTCACATTTGTTACGACACGATATAGGTACATTTTTATCTTATTCAGAGTATTTTGTAGTTACATAATAATGATCTTTGTTTAATTAATAAGAACATAAAGTTGTTTTGTAGAAAGATTTTTGAATTAAAATAAATCCATTTTTTTGCTGGGTAAGCCTTCAATTTGGGGAAAATATTGATAATGATCGGTAAGGAGAGAGTTAAATGAAACAAGTAATACTAACTGCTAAAAGATCACCAGTCGATGACTATTTACTTTTTCTCTTTTCAGCCACAAAACAATAACTGGGTTATCTTTCGCACTTTGAAGTATATTACTGCTTCAAATGATTTAAAAGTGTCAGCTCTAGTCCGTCCTGACAACACTTCTATTGATAGAGAGAGAGAGAGAGAGAGAGAGAGAGAGAGGGAGAGAGAGAGAGAGAGAGAGAGAGAGAGAGAGAGAGAGAGAGAGTCTTTTTTAAAACACCAAAGGTTTTCAAAAACGTAACAATGATAATCATGTATTGAGAAAGAACTCCAATCTTGTTGTTATACGTTAGTTCAATAAATTTTACTCAGAGTTACTAGTTTCACGGTTGACATATTAACGAATCTTTCAAGAAGTCAGACCGTTTTGCTACAATGTACATCCTATAGATTATGTATCTAGTATTTATATGGAGCCCTTTTGTTACATCGTTTGATAGGCGTCCGGGGTGCTTTTTCCCCTTTTACGTTTCTGCATTATCAGTAAAAATTCCTATCTTGAGAAATTTGGGATATACTGCATTTGATTAGTTTGCTAAAACAACGCAATAAAATATACTTGATCAAGGTGGTAGATACTTTATTTTGCTCATTTAATGGGAGGTTTAAAAAAAAAGGAATTTTAACCGATCAGTTTCTATCTTTTTACTTTTCCTTCCATTCAACTAAGGAAACACTTTGTCGTATAGAACGCGTGACATATTGAACTTTCAACCTGTTGCCGGCAATATTAATATTGATATTAATATAATCTTACACAATAGCATAATGTAAACAAGAGATAGCGCTGGTAATTGCCACGCGATTCAGGCTTGTTTCTTTTTGTGAAAACAGTTAAATCTACAGTTATAACTAGATAAATGATAGGCGAAATAATGATCTGAAAGTAATTCAATACCGCCACAAAAGGGTTAAATAGAAACAAAAGGGGTCAATATAGAGATTAAATCCTTTAGAGCGACTAGTGAATAGTTTAGGGGTTCCTTTCGCTAATGACGATTGGCCTAGAGTGGAACAACCGAGACATTCAGAGTTTTTCCCAGAGTAACGTTGGCTACTCTATAAAGAATAGAATGATACGAACAATATCAAGTTGGAGCGAGATTGCACTGTAACCCGAGAAACCTGCGATCGAGGCAAACTTTCAGCATTTCATTTGCTTCCTGTTTTTTGTTTGTTTGTTTGTTTGTTTGTTATTTGGCACGATCGTTATCCCCTAATTGATATGAGTGTTTCTAGTTGAAAGCCCTAAGTTTGTTTAATGTATTGCTCCGTCTCGATGGTATCACACGGAAGTAGTCACTCCGAGTCATTAGGCCCATGGGGCCGGAGTTCATCCCGGTTTCTATAGATTGAAACGGACAGTAGCAATTATTTACTACCCTTTTGATAAGACGCTAGTATATCGCAAAGCACTTTCCGCTACATCAAAGGATCCAACTACCCAATCACTGCTGGGTGGACATGAGGTTCAGAAAAAAAATATCGACTGCACCCGGGATCGATCTGGTCCCTTTTTGTGTGAAGCGAGTGATCCACCGAGCTATTGGGACCACCATTGGGACGGGAGGGTGTGGTGCGAAACTTCGTTTGAAATATGGCCTCCTTCAAGTATTAATTAGTTAAAACGATAAACCAAATACTAAGCTTACAAAAACGCATAATAAACGATATTTCGGACCTCAGCCCCTCTTCAGACCAGGATAAAAACAATATAAGATGTCACTGCCACTGGAGATAAAACCTCTGGTCTCGATTTTCACGATCAGCAGATCAAAACTCTGAAGTCTACATACGAGCTTTCGGCACCATGTTTTATTTAATTGTAGGTGAATCATACCTCTGACAGTGCAAAAAAGCAAAAAATGTGGACTTCAGAGTTTTGATCCCCCGGTCGTGAAAATCGGGACTTCAGAGGTTTGATCTGCCGACCATAGATGCAACAATTACTGAGCTTGTATGGCAATTTTAGTTTAAGTAATCAATTCTTCTTTCCACATAAGCTTTATGTCGACGATAGGAGTAATATCTCAAAGTTAATATCCTCTCTTTCTTGTCGTTTATCCTTGTAATTAGTTAGTTTTGTTGCTGTTGATGTTGTTGCTGTTGTTGTTGTGGTTGTTGTTGTTGTTGTTGTTGCTGTTGTTGTTGTTGTTGGTGGTATTTGTGGTGGTGGTGGTGTTGTTTTATTGTTTTGTTTTGCTCGCTTTTTTATAGATAAATGGCTTACTCGGTATAAAGGCCGTATCTCTTATGATACTGGTGTATTTTAGAGCTAAACGTGGCGTTGAAAAGAAAATGGAATTGCTGCGTCCCTACTGGTCATACCAAGACAATTTCTTCCGTCTTTCTGGGTCTAGCGTTGGGTGTTACAGTTTTAACTGTTTCATTGTAACTGTTTGCTGAAGAAGAATTTAGGACACGAAATTTTTCGTGTTTAGTATTTTGTTCTTTTTTGAAGCTGTTATATTCATTTTGTACATTAACTTTTACAGTTTACAGCCTTTAGCAGTTTAGTATTCCCTTTCAATTATTTTATGGTGTAATTGGGACTCCGTGATTGGCCAGGTGTGACTTCATCCGTTTTATGTTAGATGACAAGACAATTGGTGCAAAGCTTTTGTACCCAGATTAAGTTCCTGAAATTGACACTTCTCTCAAATTACCCCAATCGGCTCAAAATGTGTCTAGGTCTAATATTTTGAAAGAGAGAATATAGTGGATACAGAAAAAAAAATCGATTTTTTGTTTTAGCGCCAAGTTTGATGTGAGACCCTGGTGTAGTTCAGCTATGTGGTCTTGAGGTATGACACTCGCTTTCGGATCGGAAGGTCCTGGGTTCGAGCCTTGCTCGGCGCATAGTTGAGTCCTTGGAAAAGGCTCTTTACTCATATTCTCTCACCGTACTCGGGTGTAAATTGAGTACCTGGCCGTAAACAGCGTTGTTTATGTCGGGGGGAAATGGTAATGTCTCCTATCAGGCGTCATGTCTCCTTCTACATGTTAAGTAATGCTGTTGGTCAGGGACCCCTTGTAAAGCGCTTTGAGCAGGTTTAGTGGATATAGCGCTATATAAACGCTCAATTTAATTTTAGTGGCAAGTCCCTGGCCTTTGGATCCGAATGTCGCGGGTTTGAATGTCTGTAAACACATTTGAGTTTCAATGGCTCTGTACCACATGTCTCGTTTACACAGATAAACTTTAAAATATGATGCTCAGACTTTAAGCGGATTCGATCTCTGGTCGACTACATATTTGAGAAGCGTTCTTCTCACTGGGTCACACAATGTAAATAATATTATGACAGCTAGCTGGTAAAGACAAACATTCACAGTCGACCTTTGGTGTATGAGGTTGGAATTGGATTAGCCCCATAAAAAGTGGCCTTAGGCTGAGGATATATTTTCACATTAAGTTTAGCGATGAAGCGCGGAAAAACAAAATACAACAATAATAATGATATGATATAGACATATATTTGTAATTATCCGTGTTCTATAATTCTGTCTCTTCGTCGAGGTATTTGTTTATCCGGGAATATGTCTGTAGGGGATTTCGCTAGGACATCAAAAACATGACATAATACATACATACATACATATATATATATATATATATATATATATATATATATATATATATATATGGTTGTGTTTACACACGGGGTGTTAAAAGCACAATATACTCACTTATACATCTATTTATTGTTTGTTGGGATTTTTCTGACTTTTAAAATTTGTTTTGTGTGTGTTTGTTTGTTTGTTGGGGGGGGGGGGGGTTCGATTTTGTTGATATCCATCACGGGATAATAGCTAACCCAACAGTAAGTGGATGACTATTCTATTCAAATATGATGAGTTTAAGCAGTGAAGAAAGGAACTGGTCACGTTACAACATAATCGTTGTCCGAAGACATTTAACCGCTAAAATGGCAATTTCCGACGTATGACAAAGAACTCACTTTTTATAACAAATATACACGGTGTCCATAAAGTGTTCCCCTTATTACAAAGAGGTATTATTTTATAACCGTTATAGATATTTTCATATGTTTTTTGTCATCTTCTAAGGAAAAGCCGTACATTTATGCCCATTATCATAGACCTTCATTACATCACTAAATTTATCAAAATCAACCTGAACTTATTGATAGACACCATTTTTCTCTAGACTTCTTTTTCAGAATGGAAAAAGTTGACACAAATCTTTTTGAGTAATGTGATTGCATGAAACAAAATCGTCAAAGATGGCTCAGCAATATTTCATAGCCCAGTTTGCAGACCATTACGGGGAAATGACATTTTTAAAAATAGAATATTATAAACCTGCTGAGATACATAGTGAGAGATTGATCACACTCCCGTCGACCAAGCGATTTTTATCGCACTATTGCTATTCCGAAAAAGAAGGAGAGAAAAATAAAGTCTTATAAGTTCATGTTGATATTGGTAAATGTGTTGATATATTGTGGATGTACGGCTAATGGACAGATATTTATGGCTTGCCGTAGGAGATGGTGAAAATCAGATGCAAATATCTATAAGGGTTTCATAATAATACCTTTAAAATCAAGGAAAGACTTGACGGACACTGTACAACGCGTCCGTCAATTTAAAAACCATGTAAACGGCAATATCAACGAGAAAGAAAAAGAGAGAGGAAAAACTTGCCTTACATTCTAACTCACATTGGTGTTTCCTGTGTCCTTGTATTCTTAGTTTTCAATGGTAAAACCTATTCATGAATATAACAGAGAAAAGATAAACTAAGTAGATAGATCACGGAAAGGATGCCGGCAGGAGGCATGGTCTATTCCACTCCCATTTTGGTTTTCTTTAAATACAATCAATTTATTCAAACTACAACGATGTCTATTCTTCTTTTTGTGTGATGTTTTTAAATAACAATAGATAAATGGATGGAAGCTTCAATTTATGTAACAAAGACAGATGATGTTGACGTTTCGGGTTTCACTGGCGGTCGGTCAATAGAGCGAAGTTGTTTTGTGCCGCCCTATATTTTCCGTAGATTAGCATGTCAACCAAACAAAAAACTTCAATTTTAAAATTTTGATAAAATTAAAAATTTAGCACATACTGCTTTTTGTTTTGAATTTAATATTTGATGACTCGTGCGTCGCTCCGCGAAGGTAGCGTCAAATCGGCACGTTTCATCTTTCCCCCGTTGCCTGCGCGGGGTGACAATGAGCGGAGGGTGTGGTGTGGTGGGGAAGTTTTTTTTGTTTATATGAGCCAGTATTCGTTTGGCCGTCCTGTCCTTATCCTATACTCTGTTGTACCTTGAAGAAAGTTAGTTACCACTCCCCAATCTCCCTCCACCCTCCCTCCCCAACTAACTATTGTCTTTCACTGCTAAAATAATTAGGCCAAGACGGCCAATCTAGCGATGCACGCCCTGAGGTCCTACTTGGGATAAATTAAAACCATATCAGTTTTATCACTGAAAGAAGAGGCTTTGCTTCACTTAGATATACGGATGAAGAGAATGGCAATAAATATATATTTTATCATTGTTGGTTTTGCTTAAATATATATTAGATATCAAAAAGAACAGTAAACAAAGTATGCACCGAGAAGAGCCCCATGGTACTATAAATAAAAATCCCTGACCCCACGGAGTCCTTCATCCCCGCACACTCCCAACGATCCCTACTCAACTTGTATTGTGTGCATTGTCTAATAATAGTATAATTATAAAGATGTCGCTGATTGTGTGTGAAGTTAACAAGTGCTTTGCGTTTGGAATTAAATGTGGATTTTTAAATTCAATTATTCTAAAGTTGGGTGTCATACCGTTAGTATTCAGAGAAAATGTATTATCGCTGTTGTCATTGTTTATGAAATACCTGTTTTTATCTTGAATCATTTTATTTTAAAAAGTTATTTCTGTAATTTGTAACCAATCATGAATCATGTTGATTTTTTAATTGAAAATCGATTCCGACACTTATCCCCTCAAGAGAAAATAGTGGTGAAAGATTTAGGTCCACACAAACCAGTGAATTTTAACTTAGTTTCTAACACACCGAGGAGACAGCGCCGATTTAATAATGATTATTTTTAAAATGTTGAATGGCTTACTGCCAGTGAAAGCCGTAAAACGCTTCATTGTTTTTATTGCTTGATTTTTGGTGATGTATGCTATAACGGACAACGGGAGGATTCAGTGATATTGCGCACATCTCTCAGGCACTGAAGAAACATTCTGAATCAAATAGCCATGTCACAGATGCTGTTAAATATAAACTTTTCAACGTTGTAGATATAAGAAATCAGTTGGAAACAGGACATGCTGCGTCTGTGAGTCGTTATAATGAACAGGTGAAAGTTAACGGACAAGTTTTGTCCAAGATAATTGATGCTCTTTTGTGAGTACGTCTCGTTAATATTCTAAACACACACACACACACACATACACGCACACACAAATACACGCACATATGCAAACAATTGCAATACCCCCCTCCAAACACACACACACATACACACACACACACACACACAAAGTAGGTCAAATTAAGTTAAATTAACTAGACCAATAAAATTTGATTCTGTATTTCGGATTTGTGCCGCCTTAAATACAATGTGACCAACCGCCCCTGTCGGGTTTCTCCTTTGACAACAAAACACAATGAATGGAACACTAAAGACGTATTTATCGTTGCCGAAGGGGAAACGTCCACATTATTATTTGTCTTTGTTGATTGAATTAAAGCTTCCATTCCATTTGACTCTGGTTATTAATTTCTTCGAGCTTCTAGCAGCGACGTTTTCATTGTACTGTTTTTAATGTAACAACTCAACCATTCCACAAAAAAATGTACGGGCGTTATGCCACGGATAAAAATATGAATAGATGGGATTGGGAAAATGCGAGACAAAGAGGAAGAAGACTATGAGAAAGAACCATCCAAAATATTAATACTGTTTACCGATCTTGTATCTTTCTTTCTCAGGCACTTTTCCATTCACACCAATTCCTGTTCCCAAACTTCTTCCTCCGTTATGCCTCATCTCGACTACAGCATTGTTAATCGTTAAAAGGGATTTACAATAAACAATAATTGTGCTTACAAATAGACTATCCTCGATCATCTCCTCTTATAATAAATCTATAACCCTATCCCAGTAAAATGATAGTCCTCCAGAGCCATGAGTCCAACTGGAGGAACATTCATATCAGTTTATATCTAACACACGAAAGAATAAGCAACAAAATTGCTGGCTACGATCTGATAACAATATACAATTCCCTGTATCTGACAGTTGGCCAATCATTTTCTGTCGTATACTAGTAAAACGGTTTATTTCGTTTCGGTTAAAATACTTTTAGTTTTTACATCGATGATTTAAAATGACCCACAACTTCTTGAACATAATTAAACCCGAAACTTGAGGTCGTGGATTTCTATATTTTTTTGGCGAATTGGGAGTAATTTTAATCGAGCGATAGAGCATCTGGCACAAAAAATGCGCATCGTGAAAATATACAATAATTTTCAAAATTTTAGGCCATTTAGATCCATAATAGACAGTGTAAGAGTTTTTTTAAACAAATAAAAACTTTTTATGGCCAAATTTGCGCCGCAAGTTTGAGATTTGAATCTTTATTACAACTGATATCCAACATTTTAAAAACATTGTTGTAAATTTGAAGATACATTCACTTCCACGTTACGAATTCCAAGTTTCACACACAACTAGTTGTGTTTAGATGTCTAGATAGCTGTGAATATTTTCACTAATCTGCCACCCAACCAGTTAGGCTTTTGAAATTTGGCAAAATGCTTCGACCGATGTATCCCTGTTTGCAGGTCTGATAACCCAAATTACTATAGATTCATTGTTGTAATGGAAATACTCTCAAACTAAGTCAAAATATTGTCCTTTACAACAATGTTAAACAGGTCCATGATTGCATGGTATCAGACCTGCCAATATGTGCACATAAGGCTTTGACCATAGTTGATTTCAGTTTTATATCAATGTGGTTAATTTCTATTTTAGATTGTACAGCGTTTTACATGATGCAGCTTTTTCTTGTGCACGGTGTATACAGCATAAGCTTTTATGTAGCTTTGTATCTACTTTATGTGCACAAAGCTTTTTACTAGGGTCTCAAGCCAACAGCAACAAAAGGCATAAAGCAAGAGACATGATGTTTGTACTTTCTTTTATTTTCAACAGATTACATTGTTATCGACCAGGTACTTATTTTACACCTCTTCCACCAGAGTGCGATGAGAGAATGTGAGTAAAGGCTCTTTTCCAAGGACTCAACTTTGCGCCGCTGATACTGGGACTCGACTCAGACCTTCAGGTCGAAATTCAGTGTCATACCATAATACCACAAATCCGGATTGAATAAAAAAAAATTAATACGCCAAAATGTGAAAAAGCGTTCTGTGTTAAATAGTTTTTTTTTACAGAAAGAAAAGGAAATAGAATTATATAGCAAATCACGGAAATAGTGGCCTTTGCGGAAGAATTAGACTATAGAAGGCAATACTTTAATATAATGAAGTGATAATAGTATAGGCATTTAAAGGCCTTATCCAATTTTGACCCATTAAAATACATATCATATCATAGTGATTATTGATTGTTTTCTCGAGCCGTGTAAAGGCATTGTTTGGATTTCAAAATGGTTTCTGGAAATTATATTCATAATATGTGCAAAAATAAAATTTATAAAAGCTTTAAATAAGGAACAAAATACTAAACATCAAGTGTTTCGAGCTCAGAACCTTCTTCAGTCGATAACAAAAACAGTACAATCGTTAATATATGTCTTTAAATCCGGACAGATGGCATTAATATGTCTAAAAGTGATAAAACCCACATTAAACCATCTATTTCGATCATTATAGTGAGATTGTTTTAATTTGATTACTGCATAACAATAGCAACTTGTCACAAAATTGTGACAGTGATCATCTCCTCTTATAATAAATATATAAAACTATCCCAGTAAAATGATCAAGAAAAGACAAAACTACCTCTGGAAATATGTATCAGATGTGATTTTGAATTACAAGTAATAAGTTCAAAAGGAGCCAATAGAGTATATCGCATCTTATGGTTCTGTTTTGTATTTTAGTCATTTTGTCAAGCTTCCGCATTACCTTATCAATTTCATATTTCAATTAATATTACATTGGTAATATATCAGAGGATGCTAAAAAAAACCAGTGCTTTAATAAGCAAGAGAGAGAATCCCCATAGATAAGTTGGTAGAGCACTTGCTTCACACGCAAAAGGACCAGCTCGATCCCTGTTGCAGTGGATTGGGTAGCCGGGTCTGTTAATCTGGCGGAACTTACTTTGTGATAGAAGATAGCGGCCTATTCAAAGGATAGAAAGCAAATGTTATTGTCCGTTGCACGCTTTCGAAATCGTGTCAACTCCAGCTCTATGGACCTAATGTCCCCGAAGGACTAGTTATTTAAGGCCCATATTACAAAACTATCACACAACTGACGTTTTCAGATGAGTTTTCATTTTTCATTCAGACTTTAAAAAATAATATCATTAATTGTGATAGTTGATTCCAATGTCCTTTCCAAGTCGATATAAACTTTAACTGTTCACTTCTATTACATTTTTAAAAGAAAAGGAGAGGCCATCCATGCCAACATCATTGAGCAATAAAGAAGGTATTCTTTTCCGATTCCTCATAAAAGAATGAAACGATGAAATGAATATCAAACGACTCAAACCTGCGTCATCCCTGATAAGACAGTGTTATTATTTTTTTTGAATTACGTTTTCTTCATTTTAACCATTTTAACCATTTAATTATAGCAATTATAAAAGTTATGAACTGAAAAAAATCAACGTTTAAAAAACAACGATAAATTACCTGTTAATCCAAAATAGAGTAATGATCCTTTAAATAAAATTTGCTTTAAAAGTCAAAGTTGATGTTTATTTAAAGAGAAAAAGAAATTTCCACCAGGCCAAATCTTGCACCGTTTGTCTTGTCGAGTGGAAGTAGTGCCATTAAGAATAGAGAAACTGGTCATCAAGTGTCTGCCACAGACTTGTCCACGCGGCGTCAACATCCGCCCTCACGGCATCTCGCGTGGTATTTGTGGAGTCGAGGTGGCGAAAATGGGTTTGCTGGCTTCAATGAATAGTAAAAACAACGCCTACTAATTGCTATTGTTTTTTTATCAATTCAAGGTTAGTTTATGTCTCTCACCTATGCATAGTTCAAACAACACATAATCTCAACGTTGTCATACAATCAATGTAGAAAGAACAAATACGTATCTATATTATTATTATTATCTGTTGACCTTTACCTATCCCCTATGAAATGGAATTCCGTAACTAAAGAACTGTACACGGCTTTACCCCGGAAATCATTACGTGCTCTTTAACACGTTTGTTTTCCCATTAAAAAAAATAATTGTAATTTAGGATTCTAACTGGTGATAGATCTATATCCTTCTACGCCTTAGATGTGATACATTGTTATTCAAGAAAACGAACCTTGTAGTCTACATGAGATAAATTAATGCTTCCATAAATTGCAGAGAAGTAGGATTTTTTATAATCTTGCATATGTAGTTTGTTTCATCAAATATCACGATGATTTGCTGGTCTTTGCTTTTTATATTTTCTTCCTAATACGCATTATATATATATATATATATATATATATATATATATATATATATTATATCATATTATATTATATATGCAAACATATATTATAGATATATATTATTTACATGAATAATATATGTGTATTTATATATATATATATATATATATATATATATATATATATATATTATATCATATTATATTATATATGCAAACATATATTATAGATATATATTATTTACATGAATAATATGTGTTATATATATATATTATATATATATATATATATATATATATAAACTTTAGCATTTATATAGAGCAATCATACCCACTTTTAGTTTGCTCAAGACGTTGTATAAGGGGGCATCATAAGAAGAGTTATGACATCTATATGGTGCTCTTTAATAAATATGTCGACAGATACAGCGCTGTTATCGATCAGATATTCATTTTATACCTAAGTGCAGTGAGAGAATGTAAATGAAGAGTCTTTTCCAAGGTTTCAATTTTGTGTCAACTATGGACAGAGACCCGCAAGGTAAGTGCCTTACCACAAGACCGCACAATTGCAATATATCAAATCAACATTGGATATCAAGAAAGATCATCCATGTTATCAAAGTGAATTTGGAGTATAACACTCTTACACAAAGAAATTAAATAGAAGTAACTAAAGTGGGTTCGAAACCGGGTCACCTAGTTTACAATGCAGTTCTTTATCCACTCGACCACCCCGCCTTCATAGAAGATAAAAAATGGAAAATCTCAAAAATAGTCGCCTAGCGTGCTAACCCATTATACCAGCGAAATACCCGATCCCTTGATACATTTCTAGACGCACAATTCTGAAGTGAGTGGTTTGTGCCATTTTAGTAGTTAACAACAAAGAAAAGCAGAAAACAAGTTCCTATAGCTGACAGGATCAACTTAGTTTTTCCTTTTTTTTTAAAATGGGGGTGGGGAGAGGTAACCATGACAGTGGGAAAAAATAACACATACTGTTTTAGCACGAATTGACCAATGTGTAGTAAGGGATCTTTGAAATTGGCATAAAATGTTTCATAATGATGATGGCCTCGAAATCATCTCATTATTTTGTTGAGATATCAAGAAATTGGAAGGAGTTGCATTCGCTTCTGGCCCTCGATCAAAGTAATGAACCACTATAGTTAAACAAAACAATCCAAACAAATTCTAATCGTCAGATATGTGAATTCTATTCACTTATTAGAAAACAATGAGCTCAAGAGTGATTTTGTTTATCGGTTAGTTCAAGATTGTATTTATGTCTTTATTGTTTTTTGTTGTTGGCTGAAGAAGGGGTTTGTTCCCGAAATGTTCCGTGTTGGGTATTTTGTTCATTTTGAAGCTGTTTTATTAATTTTTGTTTATTACTTTTTTTACCCCCCCCCCACCCCCCCCCCCCCCCCCCCCCAAAAAAAAAAAGCAGCAATGGGTATGGGGTTTTCTAAAATCCTATTATAAACTTATAACTCTTGAAACAAGAGAAAAGCAAACAATTCGCTGCCTATAATATACTATTGAATGAGCCATTTTTGTTAGATAAAGCTCTCAAGTAAGCTGTAATCATTATCTGGTGTGAAAGGCACATTTTCTGCCAAACCTGATATATCGAAAATATAAGTAAACGCAAGGAATGGAACGTTCCCTTTTTTTCGTCTTTGATCTATGCCGTGGATACATCTTTTACTACATATATTGGGTACTAAATTCGAGCAATCTTCCTTTCCCGAGGAAATTGACTTTGATCTTGTTTGTTGCATAAAAAAGGACAAAAAGTTCACATGAATTTACACGATGGCTAAGCAAATGTTGATTTGAATTGGTGAGTCTTTAAATACTTTCTAAAAGTATCCATGGTTAATGTGAATTAATGGTAAACTGTACCACAAGCTGAGCCCACATTTCGCTCTACAGAAATAATGATGGTCATTCGGATTGATTGTATTAAACAGAACTTCAAAATAATTTCTTATTATCATTTGGATAGGATGCTGATAAATTATAAAAGTTTCCTGTCGAATATGTTTTGTTTTTGTTTTTTTTTCGGTCGAAGCTTGTAGATAGATCCCGCTATCCAATCAATTTTGGTTGGACAAAGAGGCTAGGAAAAAAAACCCCACTACAATCTCTAAATAGAATCGATTTTGGTCAGATGCAGGTGATGGCCGATTGAGATGCCGGTTGTTGAAAACGGGTCTATGGATCGAACCCGTTGTCTGGGAGGTCGTGAAGGGGGTTGAAAGAGCAATCGATGAACGTGTCAGTCACCAGTGACACATTCTGCCGTGAAATGACAAAATGCTTTTTGTCTATTTTGACCAGAAAAGTTTTACTTCATATTGTCAAATATTGAGATGACTTGATAAAATAATCTCAAACCGTAACTTCTTTCTAGTCGTTGTTTTAGTTTTTCTTTTTGAGAGATATATGTTTCCTGGTCATAATAATGAATAAGTGTTATGCAAGTGTGTTAAACCTTATCCTAACAAGAATAGCAGAAGCTTTGATAAATTCATTTGTACTTTAAAAAATATACTAATGCAATTCGTTACTGGTAAATGTGACAAAAGAAAAAACAGATAGCCTTCAAGTTGTACAGAATAATGCCGCTAGGGTTGTTTTAAAATAATTTAATTTCTGCTCAGCAAACTGCCTCCTTCAACAACTTCATTTGCTTCCTGTTGAGAAGCGAATAATTTATAAAATTGAAATCTGGCTTATAAATATAATCACACTGGGTCCCCGTTGTTTATTAACAATATTTTAAAGGTATATACTCCAACATGAACCTTGAGTCGAGTGATGATAAGGTCAAATTGGTGAGGCCAAAGGTACATCGTAAGGTTGGCACTCAATCGTTTCAATTTGCCGCCCCTCAAAGTTGGAATTCCCCACTAGCATCCCTTAGGTCAACAATACGCCTTAGGACTGGAAGGAACAGAGTTCGAGTCCCGCTCTAAGCTGTACATAGTTGAATCGGAATAGATTCTTTACTCATATTATTCCACCGTACTCGGGTGTAAAATGAGTACCTGGTCTGTAAAAGCGTTGTCTCTGTCCGGAAAAAATAATATCGACTTATGGGCGTTCTGTCTTTGTTTTACACGTTATTTTGCTGTTGGCTAAGGGCCCCTTGTAAAGGTTCTTGAGCTCGATAAGTGGATATTGTGCTATATACATGCTCGAACAAGGATCAGGCCTCAGACGTTTACAGGTTACTGGGTAATCAGGAGGTCTGAGGTTCGATACCCAGTCGAGGAAGGCTTTTAAATTGGAGGATTTTGCACACAGCAAAGCACAGCAAACAGCGCAAAGTTGTGCCAAAGACTACTGACTTCAGTTGTCGGACAACATTCAGCAAGCGTCGGATAGTGGCAACATCAGGGGAATGTACGAGGGCATCAAACAGACGATAGGCAAACCCACAAAGAAAACAGCACCTATTAAATCAAAGACAGGGGAAGCCAACACAGAAAAGGACAAGCAAATGGGAACATGGGTAGATCACTACGTAAAACTCTACCCCAGAGAAAACTCCGTCACCCAAGCAGTGTTAGATGCAATCGAAGAGCTGCCCGTATTGGAAGAGCTAGACTCTGAACCAACTAGGGAGGAACTCAGCAAAGCTATCGATGCTCTGGTCTGTGGCATAACACTTGGTGAAAACAGCATTCCACCAGAGATCACCATAAATGTTGAGAGCCAGCCCTCTTGGAACTACTTCATAAACTCCCATGTCTCTGCTGGATTGAAGGCAAGGTATCCCAGGATATTCTCGACGCCAAGATTATCAGATTCTTAAAATGCAAGGAAGACCGCAAAACTGTAATAACTACAGCGGAATCTCTCTTCTGAACATTGTGGGTAAAGTTTTCTCGCGCGTTTCCTCGCTCGACTGCAAGACCTCATTTCTACCCAGACTCGCAGTGTGGCTTCAGAGCCGAGCGGTTGACAGTGGGCATGATTTTCTCAGTACGTCCGCTCAAGGAAAAATGCCGAGAACAGCAGATGTCCTTCTACATTGCGTTTATTGACCTGGCGAAGGCTATTGACCTTGCTAGCAGGAAGGGTCTTTTCTAGCTGCTAAAGAAGATTGGCCCCAGTAGGTCAGCATCAGTAGGTCAGCATCACCTTCCACGACGACATGAAGGGCACCATCGGCTATGAAAGGCAAAGCCTCAGAACCCTTCCCCAATCACAGCGGCTTGAAACAAGACTGTCCTTGTACCGACTTTGTTCGGTGTATTGTTCTACCTACTGCTGAAGTTTGCATTCGAAAGGTCAACAGAAGGTGTCTACTTGCACACCGGAAGTAATGGTAAACTGTTCAATCTGGCACGACGGGGGGCAAAGATCAAAGTCCTCATAAGGAACTACTATTTGCAGATGATGCAGCTCTGTGCCTGCACTCCACGAAAGACCTTCAGCGGCTGATGGATAGGTTTTCTACGAATGCAGGGAATTCGGGCTGACGGGTGGCATCAAGAAAGTTAACCTCGTGGGTCAGAATGTCCTCTCTCTACCCTCCACCAGAAATTAGCATTGACAACGAGAAGTTACAAGTCACTGATCAATTCACCTAGCTGGGCTCAACCATCACCATCAGCCTCTCATTTGATGCAGAATTAGACAAGCGATAGCCAAAGCTTCTGATGCCATGGCACAACTGAGTAAGAGAGGAGTGTGGACCAATAAGCAACCCACTTTGAACACTGTATTCAAAGTCTACCAGGCGCCTATGGTACGGCAGTGAATCATAGACAACATATTCCAGACAATAGAACCGCCCGGAAAGCCTCCACATCCGCTGTCTACAACTTCTCGGCATCAGGTGGCAGGACAGGCTCACCAACACCACGGTGCTAGAAAGAGCGAACTCCCTCAGCATGCATCTTATGCTTACTCAGCTACGTGTGCAATAGCTTGGTCACGTACAGGAGATGGTCGATGGGCGCATACCCAAAGAAAAGGATGTCGGCCAACGAGACATGAAATTGACAAACACTCAATCAAACACCTGGGAATCGTTCGCAGATGACCGCAGTGACTGGAAATATGCAGTGAGGGAATCTAAAGAGGTGAGGAGAGGAGAAAGAAACAGTTTGAAGACAGGAGAGCAAGGAGGAAAGAGAGGAAGCAGAACTAAGCACTAAACCCACAGTCAAACTATGTGTGCGGCAACTGCGTAGAAACTGCCAGACAAGGATCAGGCTGCTTAGTCATCTCTGTTCTCAACAAGACTGATAAGACCAAGATCACACAGGGCGAAAACCATCGTTTCTCGAGACGGAATGATGTCTACTACTACTACTACTACTACTACTACTACTACTACTACTACTACTACTACTACTACTACTACTACTACTACTACTCATCATCCATCGTGGCTTGTGCTCTTGAGCCCGTTGCCGGTCAGCTTCTCCACGAAATCACGATCCGCTGCGGTGCGCATGAAATCTGTGTTGCTCTTTAACTCTCTCCTGACCAGCCATTTTCCCCAAAACTCCACACCCAACTAACACAAAAATAGATTTTTATCACTCAAACACGATAGCAGTAAGTTCCTGCGATAAATACTTTCTGTAGCAAAACATGCTCTACAACACACTGTTCATTTTCTTTAAATTTTATGATGTACAAGAGAAATTTGAATAAGAAAAATGTTGGTTGTATCGTAACGAATGTGACGATTTTCCTGTAGTTGGTAAGGAGAGGGTTAAATCACATTTGGCCATTCTTAGGTTATTTAGATATGTCATTCTTTGTCTTCCTCTAGCTCTCTTTCCTTCGATCATCCTAGTTGTTACCAACTTTTCTATTCCGTCTCTTCTCTACACATGTCCCAGAAACCGTAACTGCCTTTTTCTGATGGTATCGATCAACATTCTTCCCTTTCTCACCTTCAACACTTCCTTGTTCGTATACCTGTCTGTCCATCATAGCCTCAACATTCTTCTATACATCTACATCTCAAATGCTTCGAACCTCCTCGTACATTCTTTGTCAACCGTATAAAAGAGTACTTATAACATAATTTTCTACTACTTTCATTCTGGTCTTCAACTTTAGGTTGTTGTTTGACACAACTGGTTGTATTTTATGGAACAAGTTTTTTGCTATTGCTATTCTTTGCTTTATATCCTCTATGTCACGTACGTCATGGGTAATAATAGTGACTAATATTTATATTTCTTTACTTGTTTGATGGTCTCTCCTTTCCTTGATAAGTGGAAGATCTTGTTGTTGTCATTCTTTGAAACCACCATGCATTCGGTTTTCTTAACATTCAGTTTCAGGCCCATCTCTTCACTTTTGCACTTCAGTATATCTAACATTTTATGCAAGTTTTCTGGAGAGTATACCATCAGAGTACCATCGTCTGCGTATCTTATGCTATTCATATTCTGCCATCCAACGACGACGCCTTTTATATCTTCAATTTCTTTGAATACTATTTCACTATATATGTTAAAATGGTCCGGTGATAAGACGCAACCTTGTCTTACTCCCTTCTCGTTGTTAAAGAAGTCCGATGTTTCATTATAAAGTTTGACACACGCTTTTTGATTCCGGTATAAGTTTTTCACAAGTCGATGGTCTTTACTGTCTACACCGATCTTTTCTAAGATTTTGAATAGCGTTTCGTGCTGTACTAAATCAAAAGCTTTGGAATAGTCAATGAAGCATAGATAAAGTGATTTTTGTTTTTCGATTGACCTTTGCATTATTGTTTTCAATGTAAAGATTGCATTTACCGTACCCTTTTCTTTAACAAAACCAAACTGCTCGACACATATCTCTGGAGAGATCTTGTTCCCCATTCTTTTCACAAGTATTCTTAATATAATTTTTGTGACCTGGCTCATTATGCTGATTGTTCTGTGTTGGTCACAGTCAATAGTTCCTTGTTTTTTGGGGTATGGTAATGAATACCGATTGTCTTAAAACATTAGTCAGTTCACCCTTTTCGCATATAACATTAAAGGCTTTTGTCAGAATGTCTATTCCCAGATCGTCGAGGGCGTCAATCAATTCTATTGAGAAACTATCTTGGCCTACCGCTTTCCCCTTTTTCATCTCTTTGCAAGCAGCTTCTACTTCTTCTCGCATAATCTGGGGACCCGTGTTCATAGTAGAGATTTCTTTATCCAAGCACGCCCCTCTTTTGCCATCCGCGTAAAGATTTTTTATGTATTCTGCCCAACGTTTCAAAATTTCGTTGTCGATAAGTATAGTACCGTTTGCGTCTTTAACGCATTATCTTGCCATGGCTGGTCGTTTTCCACTTAATCTTGTATTGACTACTACTACTACTACTACTACTACTACTACTACTACTACTACTACTACTACTACTACTACTACTATTATTATTATTATTATTATTATTATTATTATTATTATTATTATTATTATCATTATTATTATTATTATTATTTATCATTATTATTATTACTACTACTAATACTACTACTACTATTATTACTACTACTACTACTACTACTACTACTACTACTACTACTACTACTACTACTACTACTACTACTACTACTATTATTATTATTATTATTACTATTATTATTATTATTATTATTATTATTATCATTATTATTATTATTATTATTATTTATCATTATTATTACTACTACTACTACTACTAATACTACTACTACTATTATTACTACTACGACTACTACTACTACTACTACTACGACTACTACTACTACTACTACTACTACTACTACTACTACTACTACTACTACTACTACTACTTTGACTGCACTCAGATGTGAATTGGTACCTGTATGCCAGAGGCGATATTCTTATATCTACGCCTATAACGAAAAGGGTGTCTAATAGACGACACGCACTATAGAAAATTGAGGTTTGGTTCCGTATATTGCCATAACCATAGATGAAACACAATAAAACGCATTGAATAAGTTGAAATTGTGGAAACAGGTGAAAAAATGTGTCACTTTTTCTATTATTTAAAGATATCTTTACTGCACGAGCACCGATCTGCTCACAATAGCCTTCAACAGTCGTGACGTCTCTTCCCTCGTAATGACGCATAGTAACTTAGTAACTGGTTCTAAACTCTCGGAACAATGGCGGACGCCCTTATGAAATACTTCTCCGACGAGCAAAAAAGTATATTCAGAGGAGAAAAACATTATAAATCTGATCATATTTTGACATTTATACATTCTGATCACATGACATATGAAAAGGTTCTAGCCAGCATGAAGAATAAAAAGTATCGATTTTCTTTGTTTAGAACCAAGCTGCTCGTTGCTGGGCGGACATGACATCAGACTATTGAATCCAATTAAAAACGAAGGCGGGCTCAGGGTTTGGGATTTCCACCGCCACATTGATCTTCTCAGACGGCTTGTCCTAATTGCTTTCAGGTCATACTGACATTGTAAATTTTAGAACTTACGTCTACTGATATGATTGGATAACAGGATTTGCGTAATCTTTTTTGCTGAATTTACTGCATCGTGTTTGTGAAATTAAAATTACACATTTCCGATTTAGTCTAATAATTGCAATCGGCTTTATGGAGTAACTACAACTATTCCGAAGATTAAATTCCTATAATCCTATTTTTATTAATTTGTTGTGCGTAATCAACACGCCTCACCTAATAACCCAAACGTTGTCTTTAACTCCGGATTATTACAGAAAAACTAGGCTAATCAAATTTTCATCAACACCTCGGCAATGCTTATATGTACAGCCTCATTATTACCTTGCCACACACATTTTATACACGCAGTAATAGGAAGCAGAAGTCGTGGCGTCACACCTTCCTCTCTTCCGATTCCAAACGCCTTGGAAGTCTGTAACTTGTCCTCAGGAAGACTAACAATGGATAGGTTACATTGAATCATAATGTGACATAACTGTTTTAACTGTTGATGTATATAGACAGATTCTTTTGATTACGGGACGTAAAGGAGCGAGGATAGATGACCTTTAATGACGAATAGCATTTTATTTAAAGAAAAAACATTCAGATACCATCACTCTCAAACCAGAAGATCGCTGGCACAATGTATGCATCAGGTCCTCCAGTGGACTAGTTTCACTCGTCAATGAGATTGGAATCCGTATTCTGACGACATAATATTGTTCCCCATTACGTTTTATACCCCGGATGAAAACTGGGACCAAACGCCTTCAAAATATATCACGATGGTTTACTTCTAACAAATCGAAATAATTTAATGAATGATATGAGTCTTGGGTTACATTTATAATATGTTTTATTGAGGGCAATAGGTATGGTTTCTTTAAGTGAAGAAAATTAAGTTATCACAATTATCGGCATTTTAACTTTAAAATAGATCATAGCTCTATCAGCCTAATCTGCAATTGACCAAAAATCGATTCTACGTAGTTTTTTTTTTTTTTTTTTTTTTTGTTTGTTTTGTTTTGTTTTCTTCTATTTGGAATGGAGGATAACGCCTGTTAGACAATTTTACTTTTTTTCCGACAGAGACAACGCTGTTAACGGCCATGGACTTGTTTTACACCTGAGTAAGGTGAGAGAATGTGAAAAAAGAGCCTTTTGCCAGGGGCTCAACTATGCGCCGAGCGAGGCTCGAACCCTGGACCTTCCGCCCGATCCGAGAGCGAGTGTCATACCACAAGATCATATAGCCGCACTTTATCCAACCAACATTGATTGGGTAGTCGAATCTAACTATAAGCTTCGGCAGAAGTAAAAGGTTCGACAGGAAACTTTTAAAAAAATATCAGCATCCTATCCAAATGATAATAAGAAATTACTTTAAAGTTTGGTTTGATACAAAACATCCGAATGACAAATGCTCCGACATTATACCATTCTGAAACGATAGGTCACAAGCAGCCGATATACTCGAATTTGTTCATGCACATTTTAATATAAAACTTGAGCTGTTTTTATATGGCGCTATATCCACTAAACGTGCTCAAAGCGTTTTACACTGGCCAACGGCAACACTTAACACCTGTTGGGCGATATTACATTTTTTCGGACAGGACATCGCTGGTAACGGCCAGGTACTCATATTACATACAAGTATGGTGAAAGGATGTGAATAAAAAGCCTTCTCGAAGAACTCGAACCCAGGATCTTTCGATCCAAAAGCGAATGCCATACCACAAGACCACATAGCCACATTAACCACACATTTCACTCTAGCTAAATCGAACTCAAAGAAGTGATAATTTTTTTGCTTTGAAATGGAAATCGGCTTTTGGAACATAAGAGGATTTGGTACTGCATCATTCATATTTTACATCATATTGTTTTAATGTCTTTATTTTTGTAAAGCTTGATAATTGTAGGCGGAATTTTAATGGTTCCATTAGTCTTTATGATTTATGTCAAATGTCTTTCGGCTCACAAAGTACCACCACATTACTTGATGGAATAGACAGTTTAAAGATAGCCCTCTCACGATATTGGATTTTTTAACACTTGCCGCTCAAAATTATGCACTTGTCCCAGTCGGAAAACTAAAATAAAACTGGGCAATGAGAAGAACAGTCAGCTTTCTAATTGTTAGATTGGAAAAACCCTTTCATTTGTTATATTCCTCAAATAATTCTAACTTTGCGAAGATCTCAATATCAGAGTGCTTAAGCCTAATTAAAAAAAAAGATTGTCCAGCTAGTCAATGATAGACTCTTATCATTAGTATCTTCATTCACTCACAAATTGTCTTAATAATAAACATAATTTAAGTTCCCTACCTTGATACTACAATCATAATTTTGCATTCTCTTTATTACCGAACTCAAACTTCCAACCCTTTTTTTGCTCAGAACTAAGTGGCGTAAATACCTCAATTATTACCACGGCTCTTTCTTTCTGAATTGAACAACGTATAATTTTATAAAATGATGTATCGCCATCTGCCAAAGTGAACGCTGGGCAGTTTGAGGTAGCAAATTATTTCTGTGGTCTTGATATCATTCCATGTTGTTATTTACATGGAAGGATTATAATGATACATTTTATGTATTGCTATTAAAAAGAAACACTAATAATATTCCTGTCCATCGTTTATTCCTTTTCATATCTATGAACTCTAATTTCAACAATCTAGAGGAGTAATAAGGAGCACAAGCCAGTCAACCACCCCATAGGAATGACAGTTAAAATTCAATATGTTCAATATAAGTAGTACTGGTCTTCTTATTTTGAACAATGGTTAAATGGTTAGACGTCGTAGTCAAAACCATTAGAACAATCTGGTGAATCACAGAATGCAAAAAAGAAGTGTGGGTGAAGAGAGAGAGAGAGAGAGAGAGAGAGAGAGAGAGAGAGAGAGAGAGAGAGAGAGAGAGAGAGAGAGTATGTTGTTCTTTGTAGTTGAATCATTTATTATTGAAACCATTTTAAGTGTTCATCGTTTTCAACGAGCCACTCCTCGATATTTAATCAAGGTCCGGCTACCATCGAGACGACGTTCTTTCAATTTCAATGGAGTAGATTGATTTTTGGCTGAATGCTCTTTTCATCGAATAACTATAATTTTCATTACAAATAGTAATGTTTTCACCAAATAAAATAATAGTATTCCCATGATTCGAATTGTGAGATATGACAAATAATATAAAAACCATACCTCTTATCCATTCAATATCATCTCCCCCCCCCCCCCCCCCCCCTCTCTCTCTCTCTCTCTCTCTCTCTCTCTCTCTCTCTATCTATCTATCTATCTATCTATCTATCTATATAGCTATCTATCTATCTATCTTTTTATCTATCTATCTATATCTATCTATCTATACACAATAAAAAATAGAGCAATTATATAGAGCAATATCCACTAAACGGCTCAAGGCGCTTTACAAGGGGTCCCTAGCCAACAACAACACTTAACACGCAGGCGATAATACAGAGAGAATGATTGATGATATAGTTTACAAAGTGGTGCCTGGCTCTTACTATGGAGATCAAAACTAAAAGGTTACCCAAAAATGGGGACGACCGTTAGCTAGTGCCGCTGTGTGGTCTTGTGGTATGACACTTGCTTTCGGATCAGAAGGTCCTGGGTTCGAGCCTCACCTTGGAAAAGTCTCTTTACACATTCTCTCATTATACTCAAGTGTAAAATGAGTACCTGGCGTTAACAGCGTTATCTCTGTCGGAAAAAAAATTGTCTCGTCATGTCTCGCTCTGCTTGATACGTGTTGCTGCTGATCTGGGACCCCTTGTAAAGCACTTGGAGCACGTTCAGTGGATATTGCTCTATATAAAAGCCCACGTTTTCTAAAATATACTTTCTTTAAAATCTTCGGCAACGAATTCTTTGCACTATCTATAAAATATACACAAACACTGAACATGCAAATAAGAGGAAGAAGACGTGAGAACATATTTTATTTTTCATGATTTTTTAAGGATGTGAAAGGTAACAATTTAGGAACAGGCACTGGTGCAAGATAAAGTGTGGAAAGATATGTGTAATTTTGTTCTCATGTGCAGGAAAGCTGATTTTTGGATATATGTTTATTTCTCTCTCCTTTGTCAGACACTGTATCAAACATGTCTTTTGAAAAGTTTTTTATGACCAGTGATCTGAAGGACAGGACACATACCTTGTGCAACTGACCCTCTGGTTTCTAACATCTTATTTTCTAGCCCTTATGTGACCCATCGTCTCAAAACGGTATTATGTCGGGATGAACCGGATACTAAAAAGCCAAATTAAAGATTATTTTTTTATTCCATTTACCATTCTTTTCTTCTTTCTGTTATCCCCCCCCCCCCCCCCCCTCACGTTTATGTATGTGGCATCAATTTGTATGAATTATTGGGAAATCCTAATATAAGATTTAATAAACTTTGAAACTTTGAACTTTGCTAAACTGGCTAAAAATTTGAATTATTGCTTTTAAGCATTCTAAGATACAATATTCATTCTCTTCAATAAAACATACAAACTCATGCGCCTGAATGTATCTGGTAATAAATTCAATTTTCAGCATCTTAACCATTCCGCCATAATATCGTTTTGAGACAAGGAGACATCATCCTCGCTCTTTTACGGCCCATAATTACAATAATATGTCTATACATTCAGCTTCTAAAATAGTTAGACCACCTTATGATTCAATATGTAACCTACTCTTTATCATTGTTAGTCCTCCGGAGGACTGGTTGCACACTTTGAAAGAGTTTTGAACTGGAAGAGTGGAAGATGAGTCGTTACAACGTCTGCTTCCGATTGATGCTTTTTCTATTGTGTTGTGGTGAGTAGAATGTATAAAATAATAATAATAATGATAATAATAATAATAATAATAATAATAATAATAATAATAATAATAATAATAATAATAATAATAATAATAATAATAATAATAAAAGATTGGGATAAATAAACCATTTATTGTTTTGTTGTCATATACATTTACATTTTGATAAGGTCCAAGGTATCGCAGATTCAACCAGACTTTAGTCTTTCTTCTTCTATCCTTTTATGTTTACTCTATCCACGTCTGGAGTCTCACCACAAACAAAAATGTCCATCCTAGTAATGATCCGTTCATTTCGATTTCACGTTCTCTCTGTCCCTCTCAATCTGCGAAGCATTGACAATTCCCTTTTTGTAAAGTTTTGGCCAGAAAAGATTTACGATACTTCTTTTCCCGTTAGATAAAGGTGATCTCCACAATGTGTTAAATCCTAGACATTGTCGAACTCTCAGGTTTGATACATTTTAACGGGCTAGAGATAATTTTAATATATTGTTCAGAAAATTAACATTTTCTGGTCATATTTTTTTATTTTAAAGGTGGTTCTGTAATTGTAAGGCAGCAGCCGGTTTTGCCCTCTTCCCAAAAACCCCCCATTACTTCATTATTCAGCTGGCTACACACGAGATTTGTGACGGCAAATTGAATGATTCAAGAACAAATAAATTAACAATAACACAATAGGGCGGATTTATATAGATATAGAATCTCTGCATTCTGTTATAACAATCCAACCGTTTCTTTTCTCCCTATATCGCTATTTATCTTCTTACTTTTCTATTAATCCATCTATCTATTTATCTATCTTACTCTCTGTAATTGTCTTCGTAAGAGATAATATATAACATAATATATATACATACATATATATATTATATTATATTATATATATATATATATATATATATATATATATATATATATATATATAGGAGAGAGAGAGAGAGAGAGAGAGAGAGAGAGAGAGAGAGAGAGAGAGAGAAAGAGTGGATTCTCAAGAGAGAAACAAATGAATGGCTTAAATGCAACTTGTGATCCAAAACAATGATAACGACGTTAAATTACGTCATGTGTCCTTTCTTTTTAAATCATGGAATTTCCAGTTAGTAAGATGAAAGGTGAGAATTAGTACGAATGCGAAAAGATACATAGGAAAGGTAAGAGTTGGAATATTTTCATCTTTTGAAAGAAGAAAACATACCCAGCGATACCAAAAATAAATAAATAAATGAAACCATAACGCCAAAGAAAACGGAAAATATCATGGTTCAACCATACATTACCGTAGTGTGAGGAAATGCGATCGCATAGCACCAAAACATATGGCCCGACAAAAAAGTCAAATGTGACTGTCCTTTATTTATTTAATATGCTCTAACTAGAATTATAAAGTAGGTATATATAAAACCTTTATGTCTGTGTGTCTCCGTGTGGGTGAATCTGTATGTGTAGTGCTTATACTTACCTTGTTTCGATAACATCCAGGGCATTCGATACTTCTAATATGAGCGATCTATTGTCCTAAACATACCTACCCAGCAACAAAAAATACTATTCGCCCAAAAAGGAAATTCAATCAGTTTACTGAATTAACCCAAAACAGTCGATTTCGCCCAAAATGGAGGCACCGACCTAATCTAATCGTTTCCCTCTAGGTTGTTATTTAATTGATTTAACACAATCATATTTTTTCTCTTAATGTCCCTAAAGTGCAATGCGGACAACATCCCCTGATGTTAACAAAATGTTAGTATCATACACCTTGTTCAAGATGATTTTATAATATGCGATTTTATTTTGGTTTAAATAAATATTTCATGTCCGATAGAATTAAACCTGAGAAGTTATAATTTAGTTGATGAAATCAATGACAATTTCATTTGATATTTAAGTTAAGGTTTCATGCAACATCACAAGTTTCTGAAAACAAATTTCATATTTGATAATACGTGATAAAAAAGACAATCAAATGATAGTGCATGAGACCAGAATTGCAATTGTTTCATTCATAAAACATTGACAACATTAATTGTGAACCACCGCTTTGAAACGGTGTTATGTCCGGGTGATTAAGATGCTGAAAATATTTGAATTATACTGAAAAATATAAAACGAATTATACTATGTAATATTGAGGGTAATAGATGTAGTTTTTTAAAGTGACAAAACCTAAAATTTCACATTGCTCGTCATTTTTACGATAAAATGTAATGCCGTTTTGAGGTCACAACCTGTTCGACTGGATGATGATGATGATGATGATGATGATGATGATGATGATGATGATGATGATAACGACGATGAAGTATCCTAAATCTGCTAACAACAAATGACAATTCTTGAAATTAGAGCAGATACCCAGATCAAACAATATTGCGTTGGTGTCAATCATGGCATGGTGATTGGGATAATTTTTATCTTTAAAAAATGTTTTTGACTTGTATTGCGTTTGTAAAAGAGCCCAAATAAACACCAACTTTTGAAATGTGTAAACTTTAAAACAAGATTAGATCTAATAATCCAAAGCACGACTTCGATTTATTCATATATCAACTCCTTCGCTTAACTCAATGATGAAATCTGATACCATCACAACAATAAATCTTCTTTGAAAGCCGATTTTAAAAAATCTAATTGTCGGTAAGCTGGAGGGAAATAAGAACAAATAAAAGAATACTGGAAGTCATACCAGAGCTATTAAATGTAATTAAAAGGAGAAAACTCAGTTTTTTCGGTCATCCAAAACCCATGCACGCTAATGAAATGTGATACTGGGGGAAAATGGAGGGCAAACGAAGAAGGGGAAGACCTAGGCCGGCCTAGTTATATATTTTTTAAACATCCTAGAATGGACAGAGATGAATGGAAGAGAATTATATGATACCGTCAACAGGCGAAGGGAATGGGCGGGCTTTTGTCATCAGAGAGTGCGGGCAGCCAACGTCAATGAGGACGACGCTGGATAGTGAGTGAGTGAGTGAGTGAATTGTCGATATTATGTTTTTTTTACCCACGAACTTAAATATATAATTAAAATATCCCTTTTGAAAATATACATGTGTGGCTTGGTGGCTCACAGGCACGCTTTCTCGTCCTGTCAGAGAAGCCAAGCAATGTTAAGCCTGGTCAATGGCCGGATAGGTGAAGGTGACCGTGGGAAATTCTGTTCATGATGCTGTGTCCTTTGGGCATAGTACTTTATACACTCATGATGTTGTGTCCTTGATATAGTACTTTATACACTCATGATGTTGTGTCCTTGGTATAGTACTTTATACACTCATGATGTTGTGTCCTTGATATAGTACTTTATACACTCATGATGTTGTGTCCTTGGTATAGTACTTTATACACTCATGATGTTGTGTCCTTGGTATAGTACTTTATACACTCATGATGTTGTGTCCTTGGTATAGTACTTTATACACTCATGATGTTGTGTCCTTGGTATAGTACTTTATACACTCATGATGTTGTGTCCTTGGTATAGTACTTTATACACTCATGATGTTGTGTCCTTGGTATAGTACTTTATACACTCATGATGTTGTGTCCTTGATATAGTACTTTATACACTCATGATGTTGTGTCCTTGGTATAGTACTTTATACACTCATGATGTTGTGTCCTTGATATAGTACTTTATAGACTCATGATGTTGTGTCCTTGGTATAGTACTTTATACACTCATGATGTTGTGTCCTTGGTATAGTACTTTATACACTCATGATGTTGTGTCCTTGATATAGTACTTTATACACTCATGATGCTGTGTCCTTGATATAGTACTTTACACACTCATGATGTTGTGTCCTTGGTATAGTACTTTATACACTCATGATGTTGTGTCCTTGGTATAGTACTTTATACACTCATGATGTTGTGTCCTTGGGATAGTACTTTATACACTCCACTCGTCAGATGTGAATGAATACCTGATTACAGGCATGACGGTTACGGTAAATACAAAAGGGCGCCCAACCGGCGACTGATACTTATGGAATGGAAATATGGTTCTATATGGTCTGCTGGCGATTATATGAAACTATGTAAAGTGCCTGAAGTGTAAATAAAATTTTATAAATGTCGATATATTTTTGTTGTATTTTATACGTTAAATAACGCCAAGGAATAACTGAAAAAGCACTAAAAGCGTTGAATTTAAGCTCAAACTTAATTGGCAAATGAAGACAGACAACTTATTTGGGCATTTCGAAGTTTCTTTACAACTAAAGTGCTTTATTAGACAACAATACTTAAACCATTCGTTATCAATGTTTCTGTACTAAATCATCGTTCATGTAATTGATAAAACAATATTGTATTTTTCGTTTTTATTTTTTTTCATTATCATTTCTCTGTTTTTGTCAAATTTGAGCAAGAATTGATCTTTGTTTGACATTGTTCTAGTTTCAAGCAACAACAGCATTATTTAGAAGCATCCCCAAATAGATCATATGATTAATCATATAATTAATAATATTTATTATTTAGGACTATTGAAGTTTTCCGTTTGGGTGAAATATTCACAATATCCGCCAACCACAAAATTGTGTGAAACATAATTTAATGTTTATAGTCTGATTGATGTAATAAGTTAATGATATTTAATCACACACAGGTCAGGAGGTCTAAAAATAATAACAAAGAGCTGAGTGACGTCACGTCGTTCCTGCTATAGACGCTATGCGATTGGCTAAGAAACTCACAACATTTCCATCCGGAAATATAACGGACCAACACACACACACACACACACACACACACACACACACAACTATTAATAACCTTGAACGTTTAATAACTGGTAAATACAGTTTAGTGATAAGTACTCATTAAAATGGATGGTAACAAAAAATAACAAAGACATGAGTGACGTCAACTTCATTCTATCTTGGACCTGAGCAGGATTTTAATGGGTCATAAATTAGCAGAAGCGTATTCTGCCAGAAAATAGAGACCATATTTTCAGTTAAAGATACTAAAGACATGCTGTCTAAAAAATATCAGTAAATTTTATAGAATATCAGTAACAGTATATGATGTCATTAAAACAATGATTGAACTTTTTTATTCGCTTTAGAAAACTGTTAAATGCCAAGAAGATAACAATAGTATTGCACATCCGTAATAAATGATTTGGGGTTATGTACAATTTGTTATTCAGAGAAAATAACTTAAATGTTGCTTATACTTAAAAGATGGAAAATGTAAATTATTTTTGTTTCATAAAGTAGCACAATTCGCTTGGGGAACTTGGTGGAATTGTAATCTTTTGGAATTTTTTTCTGAGTTATATAAGAGAAAAATCCACCGGAAGTAGTGACTTGTACTGATTAACTAAATCCTGCTCCTGATATCCTGGTAATATCCGTTTTATTAACCACGAACGATAACTACGGTTGTCCCTATAACCAATCCTAGAAATCAGGGTAATATTGACTGTTACTGTGTGGGGAAATTGGGCTGGGTTATCTTTCTGAGCCGTTGCTACCATAACAAATAAATAACAAATATACAATTTCAATTTTGTTGTCCCACCAATTACTTCTCAACAAATATATGAAAAATTCCGTGCTTCTCGACAGAGAATTTTGTGAGTGTCGCATTTTCTAGTCATAGGAAATTTGCAGTCAATATTGTAATTGGGATGAAACGATGATAATGATGATAATGGTGATGATTTGACAAAATAATAGTGATAAGGATAATGATAATAATAATGATACATAGTAAAAAAAATAGCGTAATTTTATTTGGATGGGCTGATTAATAGGGCCATTTTGTTAGAACGTTTGTTTTCAATTGCAGATGCATAAATCATACACCAAAGGAAAGCATAGAATCTTAGCTGCAAAACTTGCACTTTTTATATCACAAAGTTACCATCCTGATACGCAAACACACATACACACACGCACGCACACACACACACACACACACACACACACACACATCCGACAACGTCGGACATGTTCGCACACTCTGTCTGCGACGGATTATGATGACAACACCAACAACGAACATTTGCCACTCTTGTTATTTTCTTTCAGATACTTCTTAAGCTGGGAGAACAAGAAATAGTCAGATGGGGCAAGATCCGGACTATATGCCGAATTTTGTAACCCTGAAATCTTTAACCGTATTAAGGCACCTTGAGTTTGACGACTAGAGTGCAGGCGTGCATTGTCACCATGCTGCAGTATTGAGTCTCTACCACACACAACCCGAAGCAGTCTAGTCTTAAGAGCTCGTGGGATGGAAACATATTGCTCTGGGTTGGCAATCTGTCCTTGTTGCGGCTATGTGGTCTAGTGGTATGACACTCGCTTTCGGATCGGAATGTCCTGGGTTCGAGCCTCGCTCGGCGCATAGTTGTCCTTGGAGAAGGCTCTTTACTCACATTCTCTCACCGTACTCAGGTGTAAAATGAGTACCTGGTCGTTAACAGTGTAGTCTCTGTCCGAAAAAAATTGTAATATCGCCTAACAGGCGTTATGTCCCGTCCTTTGTGTTAAATGTTGCTGTTGGCCAGGGACTACTTGTAAAGCGCCTTGAGCACGTTTAGTGGATATTGCTCTATATAAAAGCTCCATTTTTTTAGTTCTAGAAATCACACGTGAAATGCATCTTGCATATCCCAGAGAATGATGAACGGTACCTGTCTTGCTGAGGGAGTAAACTTGATAATTGTCTTGGACTGAGAAAGGTTTTATGCCTATGCTCCATCGACTGCATTTTTTTTAGAAACGACTTACATACTTCGTCATACTGTTTCAAAATAGGACACACATTTCTTTTCTCCGAGCTTTTATTTGTGTTGTCAGTTATCTCAGAATCTCCCCTCGTTCAGAGACCCTTCAGTAGCCCAAGATAGATGTCACGATAAAGTGCACTCGTTCTTTTGAAATTCCAACTTTGCAATTTCTTTGACCCTTCAATTTGCCCTTATCATGCTGTCAATTTCTTCTTGATTATTTGTATCAGTGGCCTACCCGGATATTTGCTACTAAATATCCTTGAGTGTGTGAGGATCCTCTTCTATAAAAATTCCAACTCCTTTTCTATCTGCACCATCAGAAATACACTTGTCACCATTCAGTGATCCATTATTGTGTATATATGGTAGAGCATCTTTCAGCTGCAAGAAATTCGATAAAAGAGCGTTGCTTGAGTTATTTTCTCTTGCTTTTCTCATCCTTGAGGTGGATTAGTCGGCTAGTGACGTCACTGAATTATGAGCACAATAAATGACCTCAATCAAATTTGTTGCTCTTGTGGCCAAGTAGAGACGATAGGTTCGAGATTATCTATGTGGAGTTTTTGATTGATGCAATGAGTTTTGTTCGGGTTTTTGTCAAACAGAACTTATTTATCAGCCCATCCTCGTTTTTGGGGAGTGCGTTTGTCACAGATCCTATCCCGTTGTTGTGTCCAACTATAATGAGTACAACTACTATAAATACAAGGGCTTCATGATTTATATGAGTACAAGGTTGCTAGTCCAGTATGTATGAGTTGTAACTATTACTCAAGTCACTGATCAAGGGACTGCATCACGTACCAAATGCATTCCCTCAATAAACTCTCAAATTGTGTTTTTTAGTTCATTCGAGTTTAACCATGGCTAGTTCATAAGTACACCTGAAATGCTTTGTTGCACAGTTGTGCAGTATCATTGATTGAAATAGAATTGACATTATTGAATACCGACTAACGATTTATACTTTTTTCCTTTGAAATTGAGACATTTTATAAACACAATAAATGACCTCAGACAATTTGCGCGAAACACTGAAAGTATGTTGTTTTTTTTTTCCACTGGGTTTTGCGTCTTTTAACAAAGTCCAGCAATTTCGAGCATGGTCAATGATCAAATTATTGGCAATTATAACAAAATTCTTGCCCCAGAGTTTGTTTGCTTTTTTTTTTGGTAAAGCACATCACACACATCCGTTCGACTCGTTTGTAAACGAGTACCTAATTTTAAACAAAGAGATTGTAATGTAAAACCGATATAATTTTATCCCGTACAGTCTTCTTGGAAGGGGACGGGGGGGGGGGGGGGGATAAAATTAGAGTATTATTGAGCGTGCTGCAAATATGAAACGGTGAACATGTACGGTATAAAACTGCGTGTCTATTCAATATATTGTAACTAACAATATTGATTTTTAAAAAATCACTTCTTTTCATTTGTAAAACTCTCGTTTTGACGGAGACACCCGCAACAAACACCGCCCTCCCTTCTACGTAATCCCCAAAATTAATAAACCGAGTCTGAGATTAGCAATAAATCCCCCCATATTAGTTCTTGATTAACACAATCAACCTACCACGATTTTCCTTGATTAGTCGATGATTTTCTAGCTTTGTAACAAATTAGGAAGCAGGCACTGGTGTAAGATAAAAATCAGAAAAGGTGTGAATGAAACAGTGCCAGACAAAGCAGATAGTAAAATACAAGAAAAAGTCACCCCAAACACAAAACCAGTCTGCCAACTATCGGGTATCTTTTGTGGTGTAATGATAGCACATTAGACCGGTTATCAGGTCTGAGGTTTAGATTCCAATTCAAAGTAGACTGTATTTGTGGGGAAAATGTTTCCTTTTATGTCTGTCGAACCTGATCCTGATGCCAAAAAGAAATTTGACAGAAACAGTAGTGATCAGAAATGAAACACTCTAGATTTTGTTACATGAGCCATTATATCTACTATTTGCGATGAATATAATATAAACTTTATATGCCTTTCATATTTAGTTATAGATTCAGCTTCTAGCATCCAGTCACCCCTACATAATACCGCTTTGAGACAACAGGTCACAATCGTAATTTTCTGACAGAGACAATCTTGCTATCTGTCAGGTATTCATCATCACATCTGGGTGCAGTGGAAGCATATGAGTGCAAAGCTTTCCTCTCAAAGACTCAACTCTGCGTTGCACACGGCGGAACTCGAATCAGGTCAGAGGCCGAGCGTCATACCACAAAACTGCAAAGTTTCACAAAGTCATTAACAACGAGAGATGAAGTGAGTAGGAAAGTGCCAGAAGACAATAGAGAAAAACAATTTCGCGGCGATAGGGGTTTGAATCCGCGACCTTACTGGTACGACAGCTCCTCCTGGTCGGGAAGAGCGTGACTCTACCGTATGAGCTATCCACGATCCGATACTCTACCGTATGAGCTATCCACGATCCTGATCGGGATCATGGATAGCTCATGCGGTAGAGCCACGCTCTTCCCGGCCAGGCGGAGCTGTCGTACCAGTAAGGTCGCAAATTCAAACCCCCATCGCCGCAATGAAATGTTTATTCTCTATTGTCTTCTGGCACTTTCCTACTCATTCCATCTCTTGTTGTTATCAACACAAGTACCTGCTCCAATCACTTTTTTCTGAATTACAAAGTCATTAAACAAGCTGTTACTTTGTGCGCCTTTGAAGGTCCTGGTTTTGAGTCCCGATCTGAGCGGCACAAAGCTGAGTCCTAGGAAAAGGCTTTTTACTCACATTCTCTCATCGTACTCGGATGTAAATTGAGTACCTAGAAGTTAATAGCGTTGTTTATATCGAAAAGAATGCAATATTGCCCCCCCCCCCCCCCCCCATTCTCGTGTTACTATTGCATAGGGACTCCATTGCAAGGCGCTTTGAGCACATATAATGGATGTTGTGCCATTGATAATGATGATAATATTTGGTGTCGAATTGCCACAAATGTAACGAATTGAAAATGAAATGAATATGTTTATGTTGTGTATATCGCAGGCGTGAAAGAAATAGAGGAAAAGAGAGAGAGAGAGGGGAGAGAGAGAGAGAGAGAGAGAGAGAGAGAGAGTGTGTGTGTGTGTGTGAGAGAGAGAGAGAGAAAATAAGTAGGAGTGAAATATCTGTTCAATGTTATAGTTATCATATAACGTTATAACAAGTGTAACTAAATGACAAATTGCCATATTTATGGACAATAAAGATCTATTATTGTTATTTTTACTATTATTATTATTAATATTATTATTATTATTATTATTATTATTATTATTATTATTATTATTATTATTATTATTATTATTATTATTATTATTATCATTCTGATGCAAAAGTTTTTTCTCAAAATGTTTACTGACAATCTAAGCAGATTGAGCTGTGCGAGCGAGACAGGCAACTTATCATTTTAATATCGTTTTGACAAACGAGAACCACTGCTGAAACCTCCTTTATTCCATATACCAGCGTGGATAGTAAACATATTTTTTAAAAAACAGAAATAAGTCTTCTAAAAATAAAACTTCCTGTAAGACAAATAAAACGAGAGATTTCTGTAGATTTCACCATAATTGTGACCAGAGGCGTGGCATGCTTCCAGTATTGGGTGGTACCCGAATCAGAAGAAAATTACTTAAAACATGCTATATTTGTAAATACAAAAGAAAGATGAAACTTTAAAGAAAAGACTTACTCAAATAGAAACAGGTGGTATATATAACATTTCTCAATTTATTTATTTTTTCAATGCTGTAATCCATTATCAAAAGATAGATGCGGTGCCAGGCACCAAATCAACCATTATAGACACGCCCCTGATTGTGACATTGTTTTTGTCAAAATCTCAAAGGATATGGATCACACGATGTCAGACAAGGCAGAAATTGAAATAGAAGAAACCTGTTTTTAAAGATCAACGTTCCCTAATTCAATCCTTTCCATTCAGTTAGAGTTGGATGAAATTATTGAATTTATATCTACTTTAGTTTTGGAGTTCATCATCCATTTTTAACCAATCTTTAGTTTTATATTTAAACAGCGCGATTCTTCAAGCCTATGAATGGAACATTTTTAACACCTGTAGGTCGGATGGTCGGATGTCTTAAATTTCAATACAATTAAATATGATTTTCCTTAAATTATTTCTTCACCACAATGGCCGTTACTGCTGTTCTCTGAGGGAAAAAAAAAAACAAATTTTAATTATTTTTTTTCCAGAAAGCTCGTTCTTAAAATATTGATCAGGTCATTTTAATCGACAGATATTTCAAGGATGAACTCTCTGGTTAAAATTTTTAAAACGTATTTATTTCAAAGTATGGCAGAATAGTATGATGTTTCTTGTTTTTGTAAACCTTTTTATGTGCTGAAAGTAATTTGAGCAATGTTGTACTCGTAGTATTCAAGTTTTGAACTTGTAATGGTTTCCGGGATCAAGTTCTAGTCTATGGCACGACTTTAGGAAGTGCTATTATTGAGAACGAGTGCCGAAGTTAAAAAATTATTATATTACACCTCCCATTTAAAAATAACAGTCAGCAAATATTACTCTGGAATAAATTCAGAAAGTGTGTAATCATATAATGAGACCGTTAATTATGAGAAAATGACATAAACAGACAAACTATATGAATGTTTTCTTGCGCGTCTAATTATGTCACTGTCAACAGACAGTTCCCATAATCCATTGCTTTCTCTTTTTTTCATATATTCATTCATTCATTCTAAACAGCATTCATTAGGGGTCATTTCAAAAGGTAATGTTTTAGTGAATTATAATGACCTAACTATTGAGATTCGTATCAAGCTAGTCAACCAGTTTTTGATCATTTTGGCGGTGAGAGCCTGCTCTGTGAGTTTTCGCCACCGAATAGGAAGAGGTAATTTTAATTATAAAACATTCACCACCTAAAACACGTAGCATTGACCCCATCCCAACACCTTTACTTGTTACACATCTGGAGTATCTTGCTCCCATTTTAACATAATATATAAAAAATGAATCTCTCCAGACTGGCACAGTTCCTCAATCTTCCAAAAATGCTATCGTCACACCTATTCTTAAAAATGCTAGCTTGTCATCAGAAGAACTTAAATAATTTAGACATGTCTCAATACTTCCCTTTCTGCCTAAAATATTTGAGAAAATTGTCGCACTTAAAAAAATATGATATATTCGAACAACCGAATCAATCTGTCTATAGACAGTATCATAATACAGAGACGGCTCTGTTGAATATCCAGAACAATCTTCTCTGTGCTGCTGATGAAGGTAACGTCTCTATACACGCCCTACTTGACCTCAGTGCAGCATTTGACACTATCGACCATTCTATACTTTAAAAGCGCATGTCTATAACTTTCGGACTAACAGGAACTGTGTTAGATTGGTGTTAGATTGATCTTATTTAACTGACCGTCCGCAATCGATTTTGGTTGACGGTAACGTTTCTCCACCTTTTCTTTTGAATTCTGGGGTATCTAAAGGATCAGTCCTTGGTCCCCTTTTATACACTTTATATACCCAACCTCTTGCTGCTGTCATTAGCCAATGTAATCTTAATTATCACATGTCTGTTGATGATACACAGCTTTATATGTCAACTAAACCGGCGCTTGCGAATGGTCTAGAAACTTCTATAGAAAATTGCATTGAAATTGTCAAGAATCGGATGACTGTTAATAGATTGAAATTAAATGAAGAAAAAACTGGTCTTTCTCTGCAAAACAAAGAATCTCACAATATCAATTCAAAACAACATCATTATGATTAACAAGGACATGATCTATTTCGCAGAAAAAGCTGGAAACTTAGGTATTTTCGAAATGACTTATCCGTGGAAAAACACATTAACTACCTTTGTAAAATATTGCATTTCGAACTTAGAAAGATTTCACAATTATCAAAGTTTTGAAATAGTACTGCCCTAAAAACTCTTGTTTCATCATTTATATTTTTCTAGGATAGATTACTGCAGTTCACTCCTTCATTACATTCCAAACTATCTCCTTAACAATTGCAGCGTATCCAAAATCATTCTGCTGTGATCATTCTAAGAAAAAGGGCATGAGATCATATTACACCCATGTTATTGTCACTTCACTGGCTACCTGTTGAATTAAAAATCGAATACAAAATTGCTGTTCTTTGCTTAAAATGTATCAACAAAACTGCTCCTTCATATTTATGCAACCTTATTTCATTGTAATCGCCTTCCAGAACTTTAAGATCCAGTGATCATGTCCGATTAACCTGTACCAAAAAAAGGCTCCAAAAAGTTTTCTGTGCCCCTTCCAATTTCCTTTAGAAAATGCAATACAGAAGCTACTTTTAAGACATATATTAAGACATTTTATTATGAAATAATTGATAGATTAAAACCAATTTCCGTTTATGGATTCTTTTTTTTATGATATGAACGTTATTGTAGCTTAATGTTTGTATTGAAAATCGCCTAGAGCTGTTTGTATATGGAATAGGCGCGGTATAAATGATTTACATTATTTATTATTATTATTATTATTATTATTATATTATTATTATTATTATTATTATTATTATTATTATTATTATTATCCTTATTATTATTATTATTATTATTATTATTATATTATTATTATATTATTATTATTATTATTATTATTATTATTATTATTATTATTATTATTATTATTATTATTATTATTATTATTATTATTATTATTATTATTATTATTATTATTATTATTATTATTATTATGATATTTGAAAGCTACATTTTTTAAATGGTGCACTAGCAAAGTGTTTTATCTATTTTTTATTTTTTACTATCGCCACTGTCAGATCATAGATGTGAAAAGAAATAGTAAATAATCATCGATTACTTCCCTTAGTTGTTCGCCCGCATTCTGTATCAAGAAAGTTAAAGGCCTCCCAAAAAAAGTAGTACCCCTTGTTGCTATGGTTCCAATATGCAGGCGTGCATAAAGGAACCTAGCAACTGCTCTTTTTCATAATTAAATGGTGTGTAATACTATGTAACATATAATATGTTATTTCTATAACATGGTGCGAGTATTTCTCACAGTCTGATCAGTCCTATTATTTGACATCAATCAGATCTATCATTGTTGATCTTCAAGAGGTCAATTAAATCAGGAAGCTGGGGGTCAGTGACTTATCTTAGATGCTTCCGTGTTTTATGTTACAACATGTGGCATTTGATTTAAGTTAATAGATCTAAATGGAATGACCTCTACCTCACGGAACGCATCGAGAATATAGAATCTTGATTTCAATATATTATGTCAAATCTGTAGTACTCTGAAAAGTGTTTTATTTATTTTTTTATTTTTTAGTATCGCCACTGTCAGATCATAGATGTGAAAAGAAATAGTAAATAATCATCGATTACTTCCCTTAGTTGTTCGCTCGCATTCTGTATCAAGAAAGTTAAAGGCCTCCCAAAAAAAGTAGTACCCCTTGTTGCTATGGTTCCAATATGCAGGCGTGCATAAAGGAACCTAGCAACTGCTCTTTTTCATAATTAAAGGGTGTGTAATACTATGTAACATATAATATGTTATTTCTATAACATGGTGCGAGTATTTCTCACAGTCTGATCAGTCCTATTATTTGACATCAATCAGATCTATCATTGTTGATCTTCAAGAGGTCAATTAAATCAGGAAGCTGGGGGCCAGTGACTTATCTTAGATGCTTCCGTGTTTTATGTTACAACATGTGGCATTTGATTTAAGTTAATAGATCTAAATGGAATGACCTCTACCTCACGGAACGCATCGAGAAGATAGAATCTTGATTTCAATATATTATGTCAAATCTGTAGTACTCTGAAAAATCACGTATCAAAAATTTAGGCCAAAAAACTCATCCTTCAAATATCAATCGATTAAAATGACCTTCATCTTGGCAAAATCTTTCAAACCTGGGATTTTGTGAAACCTCAGGTTCAATAAGTTTTGTCAAGATGAAGATTATTTTCATCTATATATTTTGGAAGTACGAGTTTTCTGGCCAAAATTTTAAATATATGTTTTATTTTTCAGAGCATGGCAGAAAAAGTGTAATTGAATCATGAGAATCCATTGTCTAGCTTTTGACATTGTTGTTATTCAAACGTGCGGTTGACATTGATGTAATTAATTTACGTGGTAATTCATACAATTATGCCCCACTCTTTTTCAAGTCCAAGTGTAATAGATAGCATTTACGACTAATCATCTCAATTGGATGTGACATAAAAATGAACTTGACATTGAAAACTGATTACAAAATCTAAATCATAAAAATAAAATGACTTGAATTGAACGCTTTCAATGCGGATAGTTGTTCATAATAATTTAACTTCAAAAAGTTAGATTCTTTTACTCTTAATTTTTACCTAAAACATAATTCCATCTTCATATCCGATTGACGCGGGGGGCTTTGTTCTTATTTCTAAGCCCCCCCATAGACGCTGACATCCGCTGATCGGGGTACGGATGACCTAGTCGCTGTGACCCGATCCCTGCGTTTATCGCAGATGATTTTTGCCCACACACCGGGAGATATTTTTTGAGGCGATCGGCGATCGGGGGCGTGGCAGTATAAAAAAGTGGACAATTTTTTTCCGGATTTTCGCTGTTTTCACGTCGGATTCGTGATCAGCGTCAAATTTACAATAGGTTTGATACTAAGAACTGTGTGTTTACTCCAAAAATTGGTGAAATTAGAAATAAATTTTAATTAATAGTGAGGCTATGTGGCCGACAGAACCGATCCCAGTTACTGTCTGTTGTTCTATCTTTCGTTTTGCGCACAATAGTGATTACTTCTCACTAAACTATATCAATTAGACTGTTGAAGGAACGAAATTGACATCATTCCACTCTTTGTTATTGTATTAAGGCAGTCATTTTGGTAATTAGTTCTCACTAAATTATATCAATCAGACTTTTAACGTTCAAGGTTACTCGTAGTTTTGTGTGACGGTACGTTATTTCCGACTGGTGGATGTTGTGAGCATTTTACCTAAACTCATTGCATCAATAACCGTCCAAGATATTCGCATCATATGTAGCAATAGCTATAAGAGAGAGAGAGAGAGAGAGAGAGAGAGAGAGAGAGAGAGAGAGAGAGAGAGAGAGAGAAAGAGAGAAAAATTTACTTGCGCTATATATACCGCTATATTCAATAAAGGTGCTCAAATCACTTTATAAGGGTCTTTGGCCAACATAAAAACATGTTAGACGAGACATGACTGCTAAGCGAAATTGCAATTGTTTCCCAACAGAGACGACGCTGTGTTTTTGTTTTTTGTTTTTAAGGGTTTTACGGCACTTGCAACACATTTAGGTTATATCAGCGCCAGTAAAAAGGAAGAAAATGGGATAGTAAAAAGTTCTAGAATTACAATTAAAGCTCCCAAGAAAAAGTAAGACAAAGGGGAAATGAGAACAAATAGGGACCAGATGTAGATTCCAAGAGCACACCACCGTTGTACTTAGTTTGAAATCACCTACAAGTCTCATCCAGACACAAGCACAAAATCCAACAAAGAGGAACACACTCAAATACTTACATTATACATTCAAAATAAAAATAATAATACATAACAGAGAGATGATTTACAAGGGAAAAAAAATCATCTCCCAAAACAATAACTATGCATTTGACTGTTTCCCTCCCAGCTAGGATTCCGGCCAGTGCCAGGACAAAACCAAGTAATCTCATTCCGAGACAAAGACAGAAAGCATGTTGGAAAACAAATATAAGGGGATAGAGGACACAGTATGTACCTCCCTGCCCGCTATGGGAGGTCAGGATCCCCACCCAGAGACGACGCTGTAAACAGCGAAGTACTCATTTTAACAGTGAACAAGGTCAGAGAATGCGAGTAAAGAGCCTTTTCCAAGGACTCAATTATGCGCCACTCAGAGCGGGACTCGAATCCAGTACCGTCCGATCCAAATGCGAGTGTCATTTCACAAGACCACATGCATAGACGCACAAAAAAGTGATGAGAGAATAGATTCATATGTATTGAAGGAGGAGAGAGAGCGGATGGAGTGAGTTAAGTTCTTGGATATTTATAGAAGGAACCAAATTGACGTCACTCATCTCATTGTTATTGTTTTTAGACACCCATTTTTATGATTAGTTCTCATTAAAAATATGGCTGGCGGACTTTGTGAGTATTTTAATTTAACACAGAGCATCAATAGAAGGAATGAATTTGACGTTAGTCAACCCGTTGTTATTGCTTTTAGACAGCCATTTTTATAATTAACTTATCACTAAGTTATATCAATCAGACTATGAACATTCGAGTTTGCAATTTTGGGTGTTAATATGTTATACCCCGATGGAGATGTCGTGAGTATTTTTCCAATACGCAAAACATCAATACATTTGCAATCCGATTTAAGTTTAAAAGCGATGTGGACCACGGACATTTTTCCATTTTGTGGACAATAAAGATTTATTATTAATCGTCATAATTATTATTATTATTATTATTATTATTATTATTATTATTATTTATTATTTATTATTATTATTATTATTATTATTATTATTATTATTATTATTATTTGTAAAACAAATCGACAGTGCTCCCGTGGCAGGTTAAACGGGTACTCCTCGGGACTACTTGCATTCGCAGACCCCCCCCCCCCCCCCACCACCACCACCACCACCACAGACACGCACACAGCTCTTTTTTTATTTTTATTTTTTTTTTTTTTGGGGGGGGGGGGGGGGGGGGCGTTGTTTGTAGATTATAATTCAAGGTTACAATGCCCACCCCTGTCATCCGTAGTCAAGGCTTTTTGGCATCTGCCAATCCCAAATGTATGTGTCAAGGTCGACCGTCATGTCGCGTCAACGGGTGAGGAAAAAAAAAAAAAAAAAAGAACTGGCATATTATTATATCATCACATTGAAAATTATGAAAACTATTTCTTATTTTGTATGAAATCCTTTATAAATTTTACGATGATCAAGAACGAAACTTTTGCGATCTACCTCTTCCTGGCGCAACATTTATAAAAATATTATTTAAAAAAAATAATAACACAGCATTTATTTGGCGCAATATCCACGTGCTCAAAGCGCTTTACAAGGGGTCCCAAGGCAACAGCAATATTAAACTTGAAAGACGAGACATGACGCCTGTCAAGCGATGTGACATTTTTTCCTAACAAATTCAACGAACGGCCATGTACTCATTTTACACCTGAGTACGGTGAGAAAATGTGAGTAAAGAGCATTTTCCAAGGACTCAACTCTGCGCCACGCAGAGCGGGTCTCGAAACCTGAACCTTCCGATCTGGAAGCGAGAGTCATACCACAAAACAGGGAGGGGCACTGTTCTGTCGGCCACATAACCTCAATATTAATTAAATTTTATTTCTAATTTAATCAATTTTTGGAGTAAAAACATAGTTCTTGGTATCAAACCTATTGTAAATTCGACGCTGATCACGAATCTGACGTCAAAACAGCAAAAATACGAAAAAAATTGTCCAATTTTTTATACTGCCACGCCCCCGATCGCCGATCGCCTCGAAAAATATTAAGCACGGCGGGCTTTGCCAGCGATGGACCGTACCTAGGTTTATCGGCCAGGTATTTGGCCACACACATTGCGTTTTCTTTTCACTAGTGCCGCGCTGAGGACCGGACCGAGGACCGGTCC
>NC_088360.1:34842719-34851198 GCF_034508935.2 Berghia stephanieae
AATCCAGGGTTCTAGTCCTGCTCTAAGCGGCCCATAATTGAGTCCGTTAGTTTGACTCATAATTGAGTACCCAGGTGTAAAACGAGTACCCGCTCGTGAAATGAGTTGTCTCTGTCCGAAGAAAAAAGTAATGTCGCCTAACATGTGTCATGTCTCATCCTACATGTTAAGTGTTGCTGTTAGTTAGAAATCCCCTATAAAGCGCTTTGAGCACGGTTAATGGATACTTCGCTTTTCAAATGCTCAGGCTTTTTTTTAATTTTCCTCTCAGCACGGATTCATTCAATATCAATAATCATGTATTACCCCCCCCCCCCCCAAAAAAAAAATAATAACATACCAAGACTAAAATAAAAGACACAATTTTAATATGGAATGGTGTTTTGAAAAGAATTGATTATAGTAACGTTCCCACCTTGGGCAAAACACTTGACTTGAGTTCATTGAATGGCTTCCACTTATAAGTCACTCGAATCCCTTCCAGTTTTCTCCCAGCCTTGGTTTTATTTTACAATTAATTCAAGGCGCAAGGCTGTCTCGTATGTTTTTCTCTTTTCTACTGTCTTGAGTAAAAGTCGAGTAGTATTCCCAACGCTCATCCAACTCCAAACTTTTAGTAGATAAGTTAGTGCAATGGATATAATATCCCAATATCATGAGCAACCACGAGCCCGAAATTGCGTGACCAGTAGAGAACACGACTATAACGCCAAAATACTGATTCCAATCTCGTTGGAAGTGTAAAACCAATCTTCTAGAGGACCTTGTGCTACTGATCTTTTGGTTTCAGGGTGATAGCATCTTATCTTAAGTCTAAATGTGCGGCTATATGGTCTTGTGGTATGACACTCGCTTTAGGATCGAAAGGTCCTGGGTTCGAGCCACGCTCGGCGCATAGTTGAGTCCTTGGGAAAAACTCTTTACTCACATTCTCTCACCGTACTCAGGTGTAAAATGAGTACCTGGCCATTAACAGCGTTGTCTCTGTCGGAAAAATTGTAAAATCGTTATGTCTCGTTCTCTACATGTTAAGTGTTACTGTTGGTCAGGGACCCTTTGTAAAGGGCTTTTGAGCACGTTTAGTGGATACTGCGCTATATAACAAAGCTCAAGTTTAAATAAATGCTGGTCGTCCTTAAAGACCATCAATCCTCGCTCTTTTACGTGTCGTACTCATAAGAATCCGCCGATGCGTTCTGCTGTTAAAATATTGATGTCACCTTACGATTCTATGTGTAAGCTATTCATCGTGTATGCATTGTCTGGAAGACTGCTTAGACACTTCCAATGAGTTTTGAACCAGAAGAGAAGAAGGTGCGACTTCGCGACTTCTCGTAGGTCATTAACCCATATGTGACCATTTATGTCAATAAGTTATTTATATCAGAAGGAAGCGGATAACAAATGAGGGTTTAAAGTTAAATTAATTTATCAATAATGTAAAATGTTACTTTTTGGTCTAGACCTATTATTTTTTTATTATTTTTATTTTTATATTATATTCATTCTCCCCAATAAATCATAAAAATCAACCCAAATCTCATATTTTGGACTAAAATCTCAAGTTTCAGCATTTGAATGACCGCGACATATCGATCGCTGATCTGAGACAGTTAGTAGACCTTCAGAGCAATTAGGCCCATGGAGCCTGAGTTTATCCCCGGTTTCTATGGCGTGAAACGAACGATAACAATTGCTTACAATTATTACCAATTAGATGCTACGCTTGTCTATCACAAAGTATTTTCCACCAGATCTAACAGCAGACCCAGCTACCCAATCATTGCTGGGTGGATGGGTGGGGGGGGGGGGGGAATCTTGACTTCACCTCGGTTAAATCTCTCTCCGTTCACGTTTGAAGCGAAGTGAGACGAATATTTAACATAGAATTAAACGAATGAGAATACGTACGAAGCCTAAAAAGTGTCCACCAATGAAAGCATTCAGCGCCATTTTGTTGTTGGCTGAGAATGTAGTAATTACCATTCATTCGGTATCTATGTCAACATAACGACACAAAAAAAACAACAAACAATATCAAAATCCACAATAAAATGTTTCAGAACTGTTGCGTATATTTATGGCACAACGAAGCTGTCAAAAAATGAGGTTAGAGAATGTGTGTAATCATGTATTATAATCAGTGGCGGTTCTAGCCTATTTACAGTGGTGGGGCAAAGATGATCCGGTCATATATATATATTTATATATATAATATATATATATATATATATATATATATATATTATATATATATTATATAATATATATATATTATTTATTTATTTTTTTAATTATAATTTTTTTTTCACCTTTAAAAAAATATTTCAACCACAAATAATCACATTCACAATGAAATGACAATACCAGTAGATTTTAATAATTCCAAACGTAATCAAAAATTAATCACGAAAGAGAATACAACTAAAAAAATAAAGCGACGAGACATAATGCGACAACACCTTGACAATAGAAGTCCCATTTCGTTCACTCGAAAAATTAAAGAGATGCTTTAATCCCTCAACGGCGAGATTAATATTTCTGTTACATTACTGGTTTTCAGTAGTATGTAGTAACCTTAAAGTTTTCATCGAGAAGCAACAACAGCGATATGACTCGAGTTTCATTCAGAGCTGAAATTGCATCATTTTTACTGCTGTCTTGGTGGTTAGAATGATTGTGCCGGTGGTGGTAGTGGTTGGAATAGTGGTAGCGGTGGTGGTGGTGGTGGAGGAGGAGGAGGAGGAGGAAGACGAGGCGGTGAGGGAGGATGTAATTATGATAGTGGTTTTGGTGGTGCTGTGGTTAGAATGATAGTTGTGGAGACGATGACGGAAATTGTATGATGATGTTGATATTGTTTTTATTGCTATTGTTGTACTTGTTGTTAATATTGTTGTTGTTGTTGTTGCTGTTGTTGTTAATGATGATGATGATGATGATGATGATGATGATGATGATGATGATGATGATGATGATGATGATGATGATGATGATGATGACTACGACGATGTCGTCGACAATGATGGTTACCACCATACGATATTACAAAGTTTATTTAATCTTAGGCTTTCGCCAATAATTCACACAATACAATTAAGACAAAAGAATGTTACCAATCTCTCCTCATGCATTCGTTAGACTATAACAATAACGACCGTGTTATCTTTACTCCTTCCCCAAACAACCCCTAGCTTCCCGCCTCTTCATCGCGAACCATCTTATGTATGTATTAGCTTCAGGACGGGCAAGTACGGAATCTGCCCACCCTTCCTTTAAACGTATTTATTTCCTCTATTTCTTAGTTAGAATTCAACTCTCTCCTTTCTCAGAAGAGTATTTCTTGTATACTAATTCAATTGTTGAGAAAACCAAAATGGTGGTTGTATTTTATATATTCATTTAGTCGTGACTTTTGAATAAAGTGTTTTGTTTTATTAGAGGGAATACAATAGAAAATTACATTGTTTTGCAAAAATATTTAGTCTGGCAATAAAAATACAGCGGAAATTACTTTAAGAATAATAAAAAAAAGAACTAACAAATTAATTTGTTAAAAAACAAAAACAAAAAAAAACAACAAAAAACAAATAAGAAAACAATTTAAATAAATGAGTTTTGAGAAGTACTAAAGAAAACGAGAAAAAAAAGAAATAATTTAAATGGATAAACAAATATATAAAAACAACACAAATTAATACTAACTTGATATAATATTAGTAAGTTAATAAATTTAATTCAATACTGGAACCTTCCCAAAGTCATTACATCAATGGTACCAGCACAAGTAAGGCAATAAATAAGAAAAAGTTCGTTTGCCAAAAGCTCTATTCAGTGTTCACTGGTTATTAAGGTGGGCTCATTTGAATTAGCCCGACCTAGTACTAGAGAGGCCAGACAGCAAAAATCGTAGTTCACCGTCAGGCGACGTGACGATGAGATGACGATGTGGGCGGAGTGGAGTGGAGTGGTTGGGGGGGGGGGGGTGATAAAAAGAGCAGGAGCGTATCCTGGTTTATGCATTCAGGGGTGCATGGTGATTCGCAATCTATCAAAAATACACACAAATTGATTTCAGTACGAAGTATCAAGTTTAAGTAGTAACTTTTGAAATTATCTAATTTAAATTTGATTATTTCAGACCTGGTAATACAGCATATAACTTGAAAAAACAGGCTGGTATTTGCCCACCCTGCCCATTATTACCAGCCGTCCCTGATTATAATAACCTGTAATGTGTTTTCCAACCACCACATCATCTACTACTACAACCACCACCAAAATATCATCACTAACACTACTACTACAACCACCAGCCCCACATCATTATCACTACCACTACTATTACACCACCACCAGCACATCATCATCACTACCACTACTACAATCACCACAACCACATCGTCATCACTACCACTACTACTGCAACCACCACCACCATATCATCATCATTACCACTACTACCACAACCACCACTACCACTACTACTACAACCACCACCACATCACTACCTCAACTACTACAACCACCACCACAATAGCATCACTACCACTACTACTACAACCACCACAACCACATCGTCATCACGACCACTACTACTACAACCACCACCATATCATTACCATTACCACTACTACTACAACCACCACTACCACCATATCATTACCATTACCACTACTACTGCAACCACCACTACCACCATATCATCACCATTACAACTACTACTACAACCACCACAACCACACCATCATCACTACCACTACTACTACAACCACCACCACATCATCATCACTACCACTACTACTACTGCAACCACCACCACCATATCATCATCATTGAAATATTATTTTTTTTAAATTGATCTTTATATAGTGCAATATCTACTAAATGTGCTCAAAGCGCTTTACAAGGGGTCCCTGGTCAACATTTAACATGTAGGACGGGACATGACGCCTGTTAGGCGATATTACAATTTTTCGGACAAAGACAACTCTGTTAACGGCCAGGTACTCATTTTACACCTGAGTACGGTGAGAGAATGTGAGTAAAGAGCCTTTCCAAGGACTCAACTATGGCGCCGAGCGCGAGGCTCGAACCCAGGACCTTCCAATCCGGAAGCGAGTGTCATACTACTAGACCACATAGCCGCATCATTACCACTACAACTACAAACACCACACCACATCATCATCACGACCACTACTACTACAACCACCACCACCACCATATCAGTACCATTACCACTACTACTACAACCACCACCACATCATCATCACTACCACTGCCACTACAACTACAATCGTCACCACCACCACATCATCATCACTATTACTACTACAACTACAACCACCACCAACACCACATCACCTCACTAACACTCAGTACTACAATCACTACCATTAGGTTTTGGAGCTTTACTTCATTTGAAATAAGGAAACTTCGGAATTGTATTTGGCATTGTGTTTATATATCATAATATAATTTCTAATCAGTTATCTATTTAGAACTAGATACTATACAATATGTATTCCAAATACCACCCCAATTCCCCTTTCTTGTGTGCGGGAATTCCTCTTTCGGCATTGAAATTGAGTGTGAGAGAGTCATCACAATACACATAAACAACAGAAACAATTTAAAAACAAGACTATGACACGCAACCACTCACACACGAGGCTATACTATTTATCCTTTTCTCTATATAGAATAGGACAAGACGAACAATAGCTTGACTCTCGCTACACTTCGCATTGATGTTTGTCGTCTCACGAGTTCAACTCTCGGTCGACCTGTCAATATTCCTTTTTGCCTTGGACGTAATCATTAATAGAATGTTGTGTGGTTTTGACCGTGAAGAAAACCTTAAGAAGTCACATTTATATCATTTTAGAGAGATCGTTTTGAATAATTTTGAGTTAAACGAGCGAGCAGCAACTTGTTTTCATGAACGGCCGATCAGCGCTTGTTTACTATAGTAACGCGATTCCCAGCCAACATCAAAATGGCGTATATTTTTCTCATCGAGGCCGCTGGTTGGTTAGCTAATAAGAGCACCGTACGGTTTCCATTGGGTAAATTCCTTGATATTTAATGATAATGAATCGCAAAGCTCGTCGAAGGAACAATTCGCATACAATTTGTATCCAACATAAGTTAATTATTGGATCGTTAGACACAAGCTATAATCCATTAATAAAACTGACGCGTAATGATATTGGTTAAATTTACAGCCATTGTGTAAAATAAAAGGAGGATGGATTTTGGTGGAAATAACAAGTTTTAAAGAGAAAAAAAAAGCTGAATTGAATTGATCATTAAAAAAACGTATTCTTTCAAAGTATCAATGTGAAAATAAGTTGACCTAGAACTAAGCTGATAAAAAATACTTGGATTGATGGTAGAACCTACGACTTACGAAATTGTAATATCGCCTGACAGGCGTTATGTCTCGTTCTACGTGTTACGTGTTGCTGTTGGTCAGGGACCCTTTGTAACGCGTTTTTGAGCACATTTAGTGGATATTGCACTAAATAAAAGCTCTAGTTTGTTTTTGTTTTTTTAATTTTTTAAATAGTTTTTTTTTCTTTTTTTTTTTGACGAATTCGTGGACTTGTGGTATGATACTCACAGTCGAATTTGTGGGTTCAAGTCCTGCCCTAGTGGCGCAAAGTTGAATCATTGGGAAAGTCTCTTTATTTACACTCTCTTGACGTACTCAGTTTACTCTTGTCCATAAAAGAAAATTGCAATATCGCCTGACAGGCGTTATTTCTTGTCCTTCATAGTAAGTGTTGCTGTTGATATATATATATATATATATATATATATATATATATATATATTATATATATTATATATAGCGTTTTTAAACACATTTAGGGGATATTGCGATATATATCTTATCTTATATTATCTTACTAAAGGCTAATATAGGAATTATCCTTTAAATGCCTTATATAATAGTTTATAATTACAGAATCTCATATAGCTTGCATTGTATCATTCACAGACAGTTTTAGACATAGTTCATAGTACAATAAATATTAATGACAAAATTAATCATATAAGCAACAACGATAATAATCATACATACGTCTCTGATAAATTATGGTTTTACATTGTTTCAGATGTCATGCATTTTACTTGTCAACATTTACAAACCAGTCTACAAAATCATGAAAGTAATGGAAACAATTATATCCACATAACAATTTAAAGTTTAAAATATAAATAAATAAATGGATAAATAGCTTAATAAACAAACAAACAAAAAATGAATAAATAAAATAAGTAAATAAATAAATAAAAATTAACAAGATCAAATTGAATTCAGAAATTAATCAATTAATTTCTTTTTTTTTTTAATGTAAAATAGAATAAATCATAATAGTCATACTTAAATCTCAGAGACTTTACCTCCCTATCAACTAAGATTTTAAGCTGATTCAAATAACATGCACTTTTTTTTAAAAGCACAGCTTTTTAAATCAGAATGTATAGAATTTTTTTTAACTATCGTGTATAGTAACTTCTATGGAAATACCTGATCCTGGGTTGTCAAATTATTGAATAATACGCAAGGGAAAAAAAATTTAAACAATAGAATTCAAGGGAGTAAACTCGTGATAGATTGCTGAAAATACAAAGTTATTGAATAACCTCCCATCATCAGTTGAGTTCAGTTTTTTTTTTTTTTTTTTTTTTTTTTTTTTTTTTTTTGGGGGGGGGGGGGGGGGGGAGTTTACATAGCTTTGTTTAATGGGTTTCTTTTCTGTTTGTTTGTTGTTGTTGTTGTTGTTGGGTTGTTTTTTCTTTATTTTTTGGGGGAGGGGGGTTGTTTGTTCTTTTCTTGTTTGTTTGTTTTGCTTTGTTTTGCTTTCTGTTGTTTTGTTTTGTTTGGGGGGGGGGGGGGGTATTATATATATATATATATATATATTATATATATATATATATATAATATATATATATATATATAATATATATATATATATATAATTATGGTAATTTTAAGGTAATATAATATATTTTCAACGGGCGTTTGTTTGCGAATATTATACTGAGTCTATTTTTTTTTTTTAACAAAGTAGGTGGAGGAGGAAAAAACAATTTTAAAAACCCCGACTTACGGGTTTCATGCTCATTTGACATGTTTTGTTGGGGCATCGTGGCAGATCGATGTTGAAATAATAGGTTATTTCTGACAACCAGAGAAAATAAAACCATGTTCTAAATTGTTTGTCTTTTGTTTGATTGATTTTTTCCTAATCTCAGACCCAATCTCTAAATCAGATGTTATGCAACGGTAAAATCAATGCTGGAATTTCAATTAAACGTTAAAATGATCAGCGAAACCAACTATTCGTGTTTGTTTTTTGTTTTTTTTTGTGGGGTTTTTTTTTTTTTTTGGGGTGGGGGGGGGGGGGGGGGGAGGGGGGTTGTTTTGCTTTGTCGATGTTGTTTTCTTTTTTTGTTTTGT
>NC_088360.1:34851298-34856298 GCF_034508935.2 Berghia stephanieae
GGGAATCTTGACTTCACCTCGGTTAAATCTCTGTCTGTTCACGTTTGAAGCGAAGTGAGACGAATATTTAACATAGAATTAAACGAATGAGAATACGTTCGAAGCCTAAAAATGTTCCAATGAAAGCATTCAGCGCCATTTTGTTGTTGGCTGAGAATGTAGTAATTACTATTCATTCGGTATCTATGTCAACATAACGACACAAGAAAAAACAACAAACATTATCAAAATCCACAATAAAATGTTTCAGAACTGTTGGTATATTTATGGCAACAACGAAGCTGTCAAAAAATGAGGTTAGAGAATGTGTGTAATCATGTATTATAATCAGTGGCGGTTCTAGCCTATTTACAGTGGTGGGGCAAAGATGATCGGTCATATATATATATTTATATATATATATATTATATATATATATTATATATATATATATATATATATATATATATATATATTATATATTTTTTTATTTATTTTTTTAATTATAATTTTTTTTTCACCTTTAAAAAAAATATTTCAACCACAAATAATCACATTCACAATGAATGACAATACCAGTAGATTTTAATAATTCCAAAACGTAATCAAAAATTAATCACGAAAGAGAATAAACTAAAAAATAAAGCGACGAGACATAATGCGACAACACTTGACAATTGAAGTCCCATTTCGTTCACTCGAAAAATTAAAGAGATGCTTTAATCCCTCAACGGCGAGATTAATATTTCTGTTACATTACTGGGTTTTAGTAGTATGTGTAACTTAAAGTTTTCATCGAGAAGCAACAACAGCGATATGACTCGAGTTTCATTCAGAGCTGAAATTTGCATCATTTTTACTGCTGTCTTGGTGGTTAGAATGATTGTGCGGTTAGGTGGTAGTGGTTGGAATAGTGGTAGCGGTGGTGGTGGTGGGGAGGAGGAGGAGGAGGAGGATGGACGAGGCGGTGGGGGGAGGATGTAATTATGATAGTGGTTTTGGTGGTGCTGTGGTTAGAATGATAGTTGTGGAGACGATGACGGAAATTGTATGATGGATGTTGATATTGTTTTTATTGCTATTGTTGTACTTGTTGTTAATATTGTTGTTGTTGTTGTTGCTGTTGTTGTTAATGATGATGATGATGATGATGATGATGATGATGATGATGATGATGATGATGATGATGATGATGATGATGATGATGATGACTACGACGATGTCGTCGACAATGTGGTTACCACCATACGATATTACAAAGTTTATTTAATCTTAGGCTTTCGCCAATAATTACCCACAATACAATTAAGACAAAAGAATGTTACCAATCTCTCCTCATGCATTCGTTAGACTATAACAATAACGACCGTGTTATATCTTTACTCCTTCCCCAAACAACCCCTAGCTTCCCGCCTCTTCATCGCGAACCATCTTATGTATGTATTAGCTTCAGGACGGGCAAGTACGGAATCTGCCACCCTTCCTTTAAACGTAATTTATTTCCTCTATTTCTTAGTTAGAATTCAACCTCTCCTTTCTCAGAAGAGTATTTCTTGTATACTAATTCAATTGTTGAGAAAACCAAATGGTGGTTGTATTTTATATATTCATTTAGTCGTGACTTTTGAATATAAAAGTGTTTTGTTTTATTAGAGGGAATACAATAGAAAATTACATTGTTTTGCAAAATTTTAGTCTGGCAATAAAAATACAGCGGAAATTACTTTAAGAATAATAAAAAAAAGAAACTAACAAATTAATTTGTTAAAAACAAAAACAAAAAAAAACAACAAAAAACAAATAAGAAAACAATTTTAAATAAATGAGTTTTGAGAAGTACTAAAGAAAACGAGGAAAAAAAAGAAATAATTTAAATGGATAAACAAATATATTAAAAACAACACAAATTAATACTAACTTGATTAATATTAGTAAGTTAATAAATTTAATTCAATACTTGGAACTTCCCAAAGTCATTACATCAATGGTACAGCACAAGTAAGGCAATAATAAATAAGAAAAAGTTCGTTTGCCAAAAGCTCTTTCAGTGTTCAATGGTTATTAAGGTGGGCTCATTTGAATTAGCCCGACTAGTACTAGAGAGGCCAGACAGCAAAAATCGTATGTTTCACCGTCAGGCGACGTGACGATGAGATGACGATGTTGGGCGGAGTGGAGTGGAGTGGTTGGTGGGGGGGGGGGTGTATAAAAAGAGCAGAGGCGTATCCTGGTTTATGCATTCAGGGGTGCATGGTGATTCGAATCTATCAAAAATACACACAATTGTTTTCAGTACGAAGTATCAAGTTTAAGTTAGTAACTTTTGAAATTATCTAATTTAAATTTGATTTATTTCGACCTGGTAATACAGCATATACTTGAAAAACAGGCTGGTATTTGCCCACCCTGCCCATTATTACCAGCCGTCCCTGTTATAATAACTGTAATGGTTTTCCAACCACCTCATCATCTACTACTACAACCACCCCAAAAAAAATCATCACTAACATACTACTACAACCACCAGCCCCACATCATTATCACTACCACTACTATTACACCACCACCAGCACATCATCATCACTACCATACTACAATCAACCAAACCACTCGTCATGACTACCTACTACTGCAACCCACCACACCATATCATCATCATTACCACTACTACCACAACCACCACTACCACTACTACTACAACCACCACCACATCACTACCTCAACTACTACAACCACCACCACAATAGCTTCACTACCACTATACTACACACCACCACAACCACATCGTCATCACGGACCACTACTACTACAACCACCACCATTATCATTACCATTACCACTACTACTACAACACCACTACCACCATATCATTACCATTACCAATAATACTGCAACCACCACTACCACCTATATCATCACCCATTACAATACTACTACAAACCACCCACAACCACACCATCATCACTCCACTACTACTACAACCACCACTCACTTCATCATCACTACCACTACTATACTGCAACCACCACCCCATATCATCATCATTGAAATATTATTTTTTTAAATTGATCTTTATATAGTGCAATATCTACTAAATGTGCTCAATAGCGCTTTTTACAAGGGGTCCCTGGTCAACATTTAACATGTAGGACGGGACATGACGCCTGTTAGGCGATATTACAATTTTTCGGACAAAGACAACTCTGTTAACGGCCAGGTACTCATTTTACACCTGAGTACGGTGAGAGAATGTGAGTAAAGAGCCTTTTCCAAGGACTCAACTATGCGCCGAGGCGAGGCTCGAACCCAGGACCTTCCAATCCGGAAGCGAGTGTCATACTACTAGACCACATAGCCGCATCATTACCACTACAACTACAAACACCACCACCACATCATCATCACGACCACTACTACTACAACCACCACCACCACCATATCAGTACCATTACCACTACTACTACAACCACCACCACATCATAAATCACTACCACTGCTACTACAACTACAATCATCCCCACCACCACATCATCATCACTATTACTACTACAACTACAACCACCCCAACACCACATCACCTCACTAACACTCAGTACTACAATCACTACCATTAGGTTTTGGAGCTTTACTTCATTTGAAATAAGGAAACTTCGGAATTGTATTTGGCATTGTGTTTATATATCATAATATAATTCTAATCAGTTATCTATTTAGAACTAGATACTATACAATATGTATTCCAAATACCACCCCAATTCCCCTTTCTTGTGTGCGGGAATTCCTCTTTCGGCATTGAAATTGAGTGTGAGAGAGTCATCACAATACACATAAACAACAGAAACAATTTAAAAACAAGACTATGACACGCAACCACTCACACACGGAGGCTATACTATTTATCCTTTTCTCTATATAGAATAGGACAAGACGAACAATAGCTTGACTCTCGCTACACTTCGCATTGATGTTTGTCGTCTCACGAGTTCAACTCTCGGTCGACCTGTCAATATTCCTTTTTGCCTTGGACGTAATCATTATATGAATGTTGTGTGGTTTTGACCGTGAAGAAAACCTTAAGAAGTCACATTTATATCATTTTAGAGAGATCGTTTTGAATAATTTTGAGTTAAACGAGCGAGCAGCAACTTGTTTTCATGAACGGCCGATCAGCGCTTGTTTACTATAGTAACGCGATTCCCAGCCAACATCAAAATGGCGTATATTTTTCTCATCGAGGCCGCTGGTTGGTTAGCTAATAAGAGCACCGTACGGTTTCCATTGGGTAAATTCCTTGATATTTAATGATAATGAATCGCAAAGCTCGTCGAGGAACAATTCGCATACAATTTGTATCCAACATAAGTTAATTATTGGATCGTTAGACACAAGCTATAATCCATTAATAAAACTGACGCGTAATGATATTGGTTAAATTTACAGCCATTGTGTAAAATAAAAGGAGGATGGATTTTGGTGGAAATAACAAGTTTTAAAGAGAAAAAAAAAGCTGAATTGAATTGATCATTAAAAAAAACGTATTCTTTCAAAGTTCAATGTGAAAATAAGTTGACCTAGAACTAAGCTGATAAAAAATACTTGGATTGATGGTAGAACCTACGACTTACGAAATTGTAATATCGCCTGACAGGCGTTATGTCTCGTTCTACGTGTTACGTGTTGCTGTTGGTCAGGGACCCTTTGTAACGCGTTTTGAGCACATTTAGTGGATATTGCACTAAATAAAAGCTCTAGTTTGTTTTTGTTTTTTTAATTTTTTAAATAGTTTTTTTTTCTTTTTTTTTTTGACGAATTCGTGGACTTGTGGTATGATACTCACAGTCGAATTTGTGGGTTCAAGTCCTGCCTAGTGGCGCAAAGTTGAATCATTGGGAAAGTCTCTTTATTTACACTCTCTTGACGTACTCAGTTTACTCTTGTCCATAAAAGAAAATTGCAATATCGCCTGACAGGCGTTATTTCTTGTCCTTCATAGTAAGTGTTGCTGTTTGATATATATATTA